>NC_072740.1:85033500-85364125 GCF_026930045.1 Uloborus diversus | reverse complement strand
CAAAACTTAGACCCCAGTAGCGATTTTTTCTTAAACCCTGAAACTGAAATTATTTTTCCCTGTGTTTGAGATACGTTTGAAAAATTTAAAGGGCCATCAATTTCATGCACCCCTTTCTTTTTTCAGACCTCGTAACGGTTCTGCACATATGCGTTTAGGGCAAGTTTAAAAAAAGCGTTCATAGTTTTTTGTGTTTTGTACATTAATCTTCTTAAAGTTTCGTAATAACACAAATGCAAATGCAGTTTCTGAAAATTGTAGGAATTTCATGTTTTTATAGAACATTAAAACTTTTCTTTTTGCATTTGCTGGAGGAAGGAGAGTGACACCACAAACTACCTCCCCCCCGGGTGTCACCCATGCTAGGTACGACACTGGTAAATAGCAACGGTTATTTTGAAAGGGAAAATTACCCGTGATTTTTAACTTTAATTTGTCTAAATGACTCTGAAGAAATTCAAATCGTAACTACTAGTAAATTCTTTTTAAACACATTTGGGCATGAAATGGTTTTAGTTACTCATGTTCAACGACAATGGAACCAATAAAAATAAAAGTATATTTTTTCAATCGCATTTTACTTTTTTAATTTGCCTGCAAATATTATGTAATAGCAATACGTTTTGGTGAATGTATTCATTTCCACTGGAGTTAAACTGCTGTTATTTGACTTTTATAATGTATACTTTTAAAAGTTTTGAAATAGAATGAAGTTCTAGGATAAAAATTAGAAATTTATGAACATTTCACATCATCTTGCCTTATATTCTAAACCCCTGCCTTTCCACTGACTGATTTTCACAAAAAATGCTCTTTTGATATTTGCTAATAGTTTGAAAAATTTCACATACACATAAATATCGTACTGACTATATGCACATTAGGGTGGTTAAAAAAAAAAGTAAACTTTTTTTCCAGCTAGAGTTCAGGACACCCCCTAATTTTTTTAGACTTACTAATAGGATTATTCTGTAAAAGTTTTAGCTTCTTACTCAAATTTTAAGACGATACTCAATGACCCCTCAATTTAACATTAGCCGTAGCATAGAAAATGTCAAATTTAGAAACATTTAATTTCTCCAGCTGTTTTTTTTTTAATGTAAATAATTATTTTATTGCAATGTATTACTCGTGTATATTATAATATGTAGCATTGTTTTTTCAGTTCAATGTATTTTTTTAACCCCCCTCCCCATACTGATGAAGTTTGGGGGAGGGGGTTGAGCACCTCTTTCAGTGGAAATAGGAAGATAAAATTCTTCCAGTATATTGCTATCCACAAATATAAAAATATTGAGGGTTGTCCTGGTATCTAGGAGAAACTTTTTTTTTTACATGTATTTTTGAACCACCCTCATGCACATGGAAAGGAAAAACATTATGCATAGGAAAATGAAGCAAGTTGCCATCCTTTTCATGATAACTTTATTTAGTTAAGATAACTATTTAAAAATAACGTTAATTCCTGTTAATCTCAACTTTAGTATGTCCTTTTGGAGCTTTTAAAGTTTGCCTAATGAGAAACTGAGCTAAATACAACAGTAGCACTGATGTCCCTTTAATTTTCACTGTAGTTACCTAAATGTTTTTCTCAAATTTTCTTCGTTAATGGTTATTATTTCCGTATGATTGGTACAACGGTTGGTAGTACTTTAGTAGTCTTTACAATGACTACTAAAGTACTACCAACTTTACTTTATAATATTGAGAATAATTGAATATATATTGTAATACGGTAAAACTCGTGAAAGCTGCGAAAAAAGGAAAATGGAGAGCAACTGCATAAAGTTCATGTCGCGGTTTTTCAAGTGAGCATTAGTTTTCCTACTACTTTGAAGGTGGAATGCATTGAATTTAGCTGACTTTAAAAGACTATTCAAACTGCTGTGCAGGTCACCTTGCTTAGAATTAAAAGCGGTGTTTTTGAGTGTATTTTATAGGTCGTCTCAGGCCCAAGGGATATTTAAAGTTCACAAATTATTTTCAGTTCTTGAAAAAGCCTGAAATTGTTCTGGTATGCAGCTTCTACTTCCGTTACTACTTTTTATATTTTATGCTTGATTGCGAACTCGAGTTCATTTCCTTAAAAAACTAGTCAGCATTTGGTCTAATCTTAAAATTTTAATTTAGAAAATAATTTACTTATAATTTTTAAAATATTTTATATTTGACTTAAACGCATGTGCATACAATTTTCAGCTTTTATCCTCATTCATAAACAACTTTTATCAACACAACTTTTATCAAAATTAGTTGTAACTTATTTCAAAGTAACTTTATATGACTTACATTAATGTCATTCGACATTAACGATGGCTTGACTGAAAGAAAGTCAATTATCACATGCAATGACTATTCTACCGTACTAAACACAAAAGTCGTATGTACACTTTTTGTCAAAATTGAGTTATTGTCACGAGGCCGTTCTTTAAACATGTTTTACTTACATACAATGTTTTTTTTTTGTCCTTTGTGTAAATGGAAAATATATTTTTTTAAATTCTATAATGGAATCTGAATCAAATAAATAAAGGCGTAAAACTCCAACTAACAGTTTCTCGGTTCGAGCTCAAATGCAGATACGACTTTTGCGCTTAGCACGGCATATTATAAATTAAAGGTGCTCCCCTCAGCAGAGAATTTTGGTTGCTGTCCAATCAGTGGCATGAAACTGACTTATACCAGTATCATTCTCACTTTAAGCCCAATTCAGGTTTTTGCTCTCCTAAGGGACAATACATTTTTTGTTTGCTCAACTGATACACTTAATACGGCAACTAAAAAGGAATCCGAATCCATATTTCACTCAAATTTTATTTATTTACTTATTTTTTTTTGATTTACACTACTGTTGTGGGCAGGTAAACCACAGTATCTACAATGAGATTTTGTGATATTTGAAGAAACGTGTTTTTAATTCCCCGAAAACAATAAGATGTTGGAATTCGACTTTCTTTGTGTATTGTATTTTTATTGTAACTGAAATGCACAAGTTTGCTTAATAAAGCAAAAGTAAAATAGATGGTAAAAAAAAGAGGAAAAAATGTATGAAAAATGAAAAATTTGCGGGTAGATACTGCCGCTTACTTCCAGTACTCTGCTAGCCAGTCCATTTATATTTAGTTTCTATCACACCCTTTTAATAACAAAAATATGTATTGTATGAACTATAGCAGCGGTTCCCAACCTTTTCCCTCTTGCGAACCCCTTCCAAACTCCGAAAGAAGTTGGCGAACCTCTTCGGTACTAGGTAATAAGTAACAAGGAAAAAAAAAAAGAAAAACGCTCGCGCGTACACACACACACACACACACACACAGACAATAAAATTTGGGAGATTTTTTTAGTTTGATGTTGCTCCATAGTTTTTAACAAGAACGAAAACATAATGAGAAAATGTAGAATTACAAATATTGCTACGAACTAAAATGGTTGCTAAAAAATAATTGCAAAATAAATTCACCAAGCAATAAACACAGTGATTATTCTGTGTTGAACTTCAATCAACTTTGAAAAAATTTTGAAAATTATTTGTTGAAAGATATTTGTTGAACAAAAAGGTTCAAAAATTGGCTGAAATTTTTCTGACACCATTGGTACCTTTATCAATATTATCAGTAAATCAAAAGTCAATTAAAGGATGATATTTAAAATACCTTTCTGGTAACTGTCTCAGATTAGCTAAATAAACTTTTTTCTTACAGTAAAGTGAGAAAGATCTCTAGGTTTAAATCTTCTTAAAAACGACTACGCCTAGCTGTTTGATAAAGATATACTGAGTACATTAATCGTTTGATTGTTGAAAAATTTTCTTGTAATTATGCTATCAGCGCGGAGTAAAATGCGTATATTGAAAATAATAGAAGCGTATATTTTCAATATACACATTTACTCTAATTTTTACACAAAAGGTAATTTTTAACGAAACAAATATTTTTAAGCTCGCTTACTACAAGCGAAATTTTCTACACAATTTCATAAATTCTTTATCAACATATAGCGCTAATTCATGGTCAAATTCCGTTAATTTTTTTACTGCGTAAACCTCACACTGCCAAACTTTCACCCACGAAAATTTTCTATAGTAATTAATTTTTCATACTTCCTGTGGTATTTTTAGGCTGCCGGCCATTCTTTCCCTTTTTCGACAATAAAGCTCGAAGTAAATTGTAGTGTCACTTCTATGCATTTTTGACTCAACACTCCTCTTCGCCGGACTCAAATGGTAAAAAAATACTAAACATCAAAACAATTTTAGACGCTCGCATATGGCCCATGTAATGTTTTCATCAAGTTTAATCAATCTTTCCGATACAGATACAACATTTCTGAGGAAATGAACGCTTTCGAATTCTTTCATCTTCGTACATTGTATTCATAAGTAGAGCTTTTTCAGGATGGCTTCAGGGCTATCATTCTCAATGGAAGCGCTAAAACCGGCCCTTCGCAATGAGACTAAATTATTTAAATGTAAAATATGAGGCAGTGAGAAGCAAAGGGATGTAAGTGGACTATTTTAAATTTCGAGTAAAACGCGTTTAAAGATCAGATCATAGGTTGGCTTTCATTGAAATTTTTTTCAAAATCAGGCTGTACAGCAGCACCTACCAGGGCTACTAGTACAATCTCTTGCCCCAAGACAGAGGAGAGGTTCACCTACCATTTGTACTGGTTATCTCCATTGTTTTAATTTTGCCACTTGCATCCCTTTGCTTCTCACTACCTCATATGTCAGGAAGTATGCAAATATTTTCATGCAAAGAGTATTGAATGTGCGAGAGACAAATGAATAAAAAAGGGGCAGAATTTGCTTGAAACCGTTTGAACATAAAACTTCGTCAGAAACAGGCATGTTAAAACTCCGTCATTACAAGATTTTTTTCGCGAGCCCCCTGAAAACCTCTCGCGAACCCCCAGGGGTTCGCGAACCACCGGTTGGGAACCACTGATCTATAGCAATGTAACATAAAACTTTTTACTGCTCCAAAAATAGATGGCAATTTTTTGTCCCATGTGCTAAAAATTAGGCAACCGAGAGTAAAATGACTTCACATAATGGAGAGATAATTAATGATTGTCCTTATTGTAGACGCTGTTTATCCGGTGCGTGTGCTCATTGCGCCAGTCCTGAGATTATCGAGAAGTTTTGTCATTTCTTTTGCTCAATAATCTTCGTCCAACTTGTGGCCTTCGAATTCCAAAATGAGGACTTTCCAACCCCCAAATTATTTTCCGATTCATTACTTATTTATAGAAGTGCCACATAACTACATTAGTATCTAATTCAAAACAAATCGGCGATCAGAAAAGAATGATGACAGCCAAGGTCGGTCATCATTCAACCTATTATTTTATCGAATCGTGACAAAAAACTCATCTGGGTTTTTCTTTTTGTGATGCAAAACAGGAAATAATTTTTCGTTCTTATTCTGTATTCTACTCATATTCTTTAAAGGTAATAAGGCTCATTAATTTTGAGATATAACTTTCTTTTGAATTGTTCAAAATTATTTCCATTTAATAAAAATCAATAGTTTAAAACATTACCCATGTAGGTCTGTGTTTGAATTTGCGCATAAATCTATTTTTTCGCCCGAGAGTTCGTGGAAAATCTGTTATCGATTTAATGCTTCTTGGAGCTCTTTAATTAAATTTCATTTGGTGAATATTTAAAAGAACGGAGAAAATTGTTTTATAGTATACTTTCAAAAAAAAAAAAAAAAAAAGAAAAGAAAAGTGTTTAAAATCTTTCTTTGAGAAAGAAAAAAAAGTGTGAAAGCTATTTACAATGGATATTAATAGTGAAATTCTTAAAATTTCATTATGGATTGAAACGTGAAGTAATCCTAGAAATTCATTTGCGTTAAGGCGTAATGATTAGTAAAACTTCGTTTTTAATACGTCAAAGAAACGATAATGTAGTGTTAAATATATATATTTTGTGGTTTAATGTGCAATATTGTTTTTTCGGAGTACGGAGCAGATTTGGAAAAAAAAAAAAAGAAGCGTAAATCAAGATAGATAAACAAATAAATAAGTATAAAAACATACAAATTTTTAACGAAAGGAATTGAGTCAATTAAAAATTAAAGCAATCAAAAGATTTAATGATGTAACTATTTTATGACGTTTGCTCCCGCTTTAATCCCTGCAAAATATGTAGATTAATTTCTAGTTTGAAAAAAATCATCTTTTCCGTGGGTACCATGGTCTTTTCTTTCAAAAAAAAAAAAAAAAAAATTGCGGTTGAAACGTATTACTAAATCATATACACTCTTGATCTGATTCAACTGAGAGTAGATTTATCTCAAATCTTACGAGACCAGGGCATTCCCTGCTTGTTTGATCATAAAGGCTGCCAAGCTCATTATCCTGCCCTTGATTACTTCCATAATTCCATCCTCATGATTTCTCATGTAACTCCGAAATTAATTATCATTTGTCAACTTCTATACAATACAGGGTTAGCCTAAACGAATGTCCCGGTTTTAAAAATTTATATTTCATGAACTATTTCACTTATCAGTATAAATGATACATAAAAAGAAAGATGAACTGTCCAAGTTTTTTTTAGCGTACGTAACGACTTAAAAGTGCACGTTCCGCACTAGCGCTGCCAGAAATCCCTTCTGGAGGGGCTTTTTGGTCACAACAACCCTTACACGTGTATTAATTACTGTATTAGGATTGGCAACAATGTTAAAACAAAGCCCTCTGGGGGTGTTTTTGCCCCCAAAACCCCGCGTTTCGCTGCGCCACTGACGTTCCCGTAAAGCTGGATTGGCCGTTGGGGTGATCATGATTTACCCTTTATGCGTTGGCAGGCCAGATCCCCAAACTTAACTCCGTGTGATTTTTTTTAACGGGGTTTCGTCAAAGACAGAGTTTATACACCACTATTGCCTACAACATTGCAAGAACTGAAAGATCGCATATGTGTAGCATTACGAAAAATTGACAGTGAAATACGAGGCGTATCCGGAAAGTAAGTACCGTTTCGTTCTAATGCCGCTGCAGCGCTGCTGTCGGCGCTCAGTGCATGCGTACTTGTTTCCTCTGTTCATCGGCTACAAACTCGCGGCATTACGGTTGATTTGTCTTGTGTTTTGCGTTTACTGTGACCGTATATAATGCTTTAAAAAATCGATGATCCCGCCGACTGTGAAATTCGTTCTGTGATCCGGTTTTTGAAAGCAAGGAACGTTAAGCCATCCGAAATCCATGGAATTGTGTTGCTGCATGACAATGCTCGGCCCCATATTGCTCGTGACGCTCAAAGACTAATTGAACAGTTCGGTTGGGAGCAGTTTAATCACCCGCCGTACAGCCCAGACATGGCACCGTCTGATTTCCACTTGTTCCTGCACATGAAACGAGAACTTGGAGGTAGGCGCTTTGCTTGTGATGACGACGCAAAAAACGCTGTAAATTTATGGCTCTCTTCATTGGCGGCAAGTTTCTTTGAGGCAGGCATAAATAAGCTGGTGAGCCGCTACGACAAGTGCCTCAACAATGATGGAAACTATGTTGAAAAATAATTTAAGGTATGATCTTTCATGTAAACATTAAATAATCTTTAAAAAAAAATATATAGCTTTTTTTTCAAAACGGTACTTACTTTCCGGATACGCCTCGTACTACAAAATGCATGTAAGGTGTGTGACGCGTTACGAAAGGCGCACATATCGCACGCTTGTTAGTGATAAGAAGCTTGGACAGTTTATCTTTAACTTTATGTATCATTTAAAGTGCAAAGTGTAATAGTTTATGAAATATACATTTTTAAAAACGGGATATTCTTGTATGCTAACCCTGTATAACAATTAGTTATCACGTGTTCGATCCATTTTTACGTAATATAAACAGGGGCCCCAACTCCTGGGGTGCTGTGTACAAGAGCAACCCCAAAAGATTTCTGGGGGTATGGAGCACCCCACCGTCAGTGAGCAAAAATAAAGAGGGAATACAAATTTAAGGGAAAATCTATTCTCTAAATAAGGATGACCTCCAAACTATAGAGATCTCGGTGAGAGTAAATTTTTTCCGTTTTAATGGTATTAATGCCAACAATTCTCATCTTACATGAAATTTCCTCTCCCTTATTGGTATATCAAAAAGTTTTTTCTACTCATTGATATGCTATAATTTTATCTTGGGTATTTTTCCCACGCGCGAATCCTTCGAAGTTCATTAGGTCACTTCATTTAATATTAATTTAAAGCTGATTTTGAAACGCAATCCCGGAATTCCCAAGAAATGCTTTTTCTCGCATACTACATCACTTCTTCCACTGTTAATTTCTGAATAATTTGACTGGCGTAATTTATTGCCCTATCGCAATCAAGGGAGACAGAATGGCAATGTGTCGGTCGTAACCTTCAAAAAAGAAACGAGCTGATGTGTGCATCACATGACTTCCTTTTACTCCAATTTAGTGTCATTTTCTCATTATTGGCAGTTTTAATATAATTCAATAATTTACTCTCTAAATATCACCAACAGTGGCCAAATTGAAACCTTACTTAAAAAAAAAAATAGAAAAAATCGCCAAATTTGTCACCAAGTTGGCGACAAAACTTGGCGACCAAAAGACTGGCGATATATTGCCAAGTGTCCGCCAAATTATAACACCACTTGATTTTACATCGAAATTAACAATGATTTCCCCCCCAAAAAGGGGCAAAAGGCCCCTTTTGGAGCATACGAATGCAACCAAAAAAGAAGGTGCACAACTAGACCCCGCTAGGAGTCTACGTACCAAATTTCAATTTTCTAGGACATTCCGTTCTTGAGTTATGCGACATACATACACACATACGCACATACATGCGTACATACAGACGTCACGAGAAAACTCTTTGTAATTAACTCGGGGATGGTCAAAATGGATATTTCGGGTGTTTGTACGTTCCTAGGCACATATCCAAGTGTGGTCGGGTTGAAAAAAAACATTCATTTGGGGGTGAGCAAAATGGAAATTAAGGCCGATTTTTGGATGAAATTTTTTTCGCGAATACAATACTTCCTTTTTTGTAAAAGGAAGTAAAAAGGTTCATTATTCACGTTAGATCTTTGCGTACTTATTGTGATTCTTTTCTCTGAGATGGGTAACAAATTTAATTTTATATGCTCCTGCATTTCTGCAAATGCTCAAACTTTATGCTGTTTTAGAGATATTCATCGTTTTTTTTTTCACCTTACCAAAATATTGATCTTAGTACTTAATACTTAAAAAAAAAAAAGCATTTTTTCCTATAGTTTAAAAACATCAATTTAAAAATATCGCTAAAAATTCGTCATTTTATTTGTTTACGTAATTCTTGAATATTCAGTTGAACATTAGCATGACAAAAATTACAAACTGTGTAATTATGTGTATAATTCTCACCATAATTTTCTTAGGCATAACACTGCTGAAATATATTTTTTAAAAATTCTTGTGGAATAGTTCTGTGGTAAAAACCTAAAGTAAAAGTTGGTAATTTCCATTTAAGTATTCCCCCTCCCCCTTTTTTTACTGAAGCAGATTTTCTTGAACGTTATCTTTTAAAAATTTTCCCTGATCCGGACTGCCCCCCCATTTGGACTTTGTGTTTGAGCACCCCCCCCCCCACTAATTTTCTAATGGCAATCAGTAATCATGTTTTTCACATATTTCTACAAAATATAAAAACTGGTAACTATTTTTTCAATGTAACACAAAACTCATCATACCTAATCGCTGTTTCTTCTAAATTTTGTCCCTGACAGCTTCCTGCAAAACAGATTTCTTTTTTAAAAATAAATATATTAGCTGCTTAAATAAATATATTTACCTGCGTGTAGCTTCCATCGAAGGGAAGCGAATATGTTGAATATATATTTTTTAAATGACCGTAACAGTTCGCTAAAATTTAGTATCAAAGTTCAAAAGTTTATTTTTTCATAAAAAATCTCCATTTTCGTCCAAAAATTAATAAATAAATATCCTTAACACTTCCAGTATAAACAAGTTTTCTCCGATTTTTAAAAATTTCATGTCTAACTCTTTGTTAGAAATCAGAGAATGCAATGACCCTCCAAAACTGTAAATAAATAGCTACTAAAAACAAATTTCACAGTCAAATATTTGAAATTTCACCCGGAAAGCCGCTCTTTTTAACGTTTATTCATAAAATAAGGATGTACTGCAGGTATACATTGTACTTGAAGGTTTATTGCTCAGCAATATTATTAATTATCATTTCTGCAAAATTTCCAATAAATAGAATTAATACTTTAATTCTTTGCTGCAGATTTTTGCGCGAAATCAAGAAAGAAGAAATGGATTTCAGTTAAAAGCAGTTAATAAACATTTTAATGAATTTCTACTCGTTTTCGTAATATTTTATTGACTGAAAATATTTCTTGTGGACTTAAAAAGAAGAATATTAGGGGCTATTTAAATTTCTCAAAATCTTATCTTGAAAAATCGTGTGTTCGCCTATCGCACTTGACATTCCCCCATTGATTCAAACTTTAGCTTAAAAGGGTTTTAATGCATCTGGGTACGTGATTTCGATTTAGCACACATTGAAATATTTCTAAGCTTCTCCCCACTCATTCAACAAGCAGCGAATTAATTGGGCCACAAAAAGGATGACCCTTTTTTCTAGGTTAAAGATATAAAACGGGATCTTTTACACCATAAAAGCTATTTGAAATAAAAAAAAATCAATTAGACTGCTATCTAAAGCTTGAAAATCAAAATGGGTGCTTGATATCGCTAAGAAATGGCCGTAATTAGGATGAAATAAAACGAAATAAACTGAGATAATGTGAAGAAAAACATTTCAACTGTCTCATATTATTATTGTATGCAGATGACATTTGAATACTAAAAAGCTTCGACAAGCCTGGCGAGTTTTGTCGAAAGTAAAAATGATGATTTTTGTTTTGAATAGCTTAGCGGTTATTTTGATTTGGAGCAATAAAGCTAGTTCAAACCGAATGAAGCCATGATGAATTTATGGATTAACATATTATTATATATTAGGATTATGTTCCACTTTTGTATGAGTTCAAACATGTCAATCATTTAATAAATTTTGAGATAATATTTTTTACTTCAGTTACAACGTGAATCTGTTAATAACCAATGCAAAAAATGTTACTTTCCGCTTTATTTCGTATAGAGTATAATTTTCTGTGGGCAGCTTTTTGAACAGATGAACTATCTGCTTTTGGTCAGCTCATAGATGATGTTACCTCTTTTTTTCAACAGTTTGACCCTTATCTTCTCTTTGTCACATAGTGTCACACTTCACTGTACCTCTCTCTCCTTCTTGTCACATGTCATGATATTTTTCATAACGCATTGCTGATAAAAAAGTGTGATGTCACACTTTTTGTTTCTCCTTCCCTTGTCATAAACCGTCACAATTTCACGGACCCTCATCCTCTCTCAAAGCGGGACATCATTTGTGGATGGCCCCTGACAAGATAGCGGTGAAGGTGACTCTTAAAAGGAGTTTAATTACAAAAAAAAAAAAAAAAAGAAGAAGAAGAAGGAGACGAAAGTGAACGGGAGGATGATTCCTCTCTGCCTAGCAATAAACAGTATATAAAATAGTTTGCACGGACGAAAAGGATTTCCACTTAAAATCGCAGAAAGAAAATGATAGGTTTTTTTTTTTTTTTCAAAATGAGTTTTCCATTTCAGTTTTCAAAGAAAGAAGCAATGCCTTGCTGGACCAATCACAGAAGTCCCCATGATTATTTGCCACATACCATGCGTGTAGTTTTTTTTTCTTTTTTGCTGTTTCGTGATTAGTGTTGTGTCTACAACTCGTTGACTGCAAGAAACTATTGTTCCTTTTTACATATTTGTTATAGCCGTTAGTAGTTAGAAATAGCAGTAGTTTTACCGTACGAAAATAGTTTATCTACCGTAAGCACACTTAGTTTAGAATTTAAATTGAACGAGTCGATCCAAATCAACTATTTCCAACACTTAAGTGGGTTACTACGAACATTTTGGTAGAATTTATATTCGAAAAATCTTTTTACTTAAACTAAAGTGAATCGGAGAAAATTTCATTTACTACTTATTCGTGTTATTCATTGAAGAACCAGTTTTTCACTTTTGCTGAAAATTACTAGGCTTGTGAGTAAATTCTTTTTGATCGTCGCGTCCTGAGCTATCAACTCACTCATTTCTCTGCCGAATCTATGGAATTGCTCCCTTTCGCTTTGTTATATCATATACAACTCAACTTGTGTTGTTTTGCGGCAGGGGTGCCCAACTAGGGGGGGGGGGGTCATGGCACATTGAAATTTTTAGGGGGGTTGAGAGGTATTTACACTTTTTCTGGGGGGAGGCTCTTGCTTTTGAGGGGGTCTTTGTGACATTTAGGGGGGTGCACCCTTGCACTTAGGAGGGGTGGGCGCCCCTGGTTTTTGTGTGCTACGTCTATTGAACGAGACAATACTAGTTGAGCTCCATAGGGTCGGGGTAGGGGGGGAGGAGTTGGACTAAAACAAGAGTTTCTTTTTTTTTTAGAAAAGGCTCTAAAATCAAACTATTAAATTTATTTTGGTGAAATTTTTGATGCATTTTATATACATTGGATTTATATAGATTAAGTATGGAGCAGAACCATTTAATTTTTATAGCTTGTTTTCTCTCAGTGACGCAAAAACACGGAAGAACAATTCTAACACAAAACGTTTGACATTAGTACGACCAATGTTCACAGAGATATTAAACGTCGCGTTTTGTGAAACACCACTTTTCACTTGCAGCCAATAACGCCTTTTGGGGAGAAATATAGCGGCATACAAGGGTTTAAAATTATATGTGTGTACACGTTTTTTCAAATTGTACGAGCTTTTTGCGTACCATAGCATGAAGTTTGCATTTATGTTTCAATAGCAATGAAAAAATATAAATATATTTTGTTTTTTTATTTTGGCAATTTGCCGTTCTTCGGAAAAGCCGATTAGTTTCAATTTCATCTTCTGTATTGTCTGTTAAAATTGTGAACTTGAATATTTCTTTGAGTTTTGGCAGCAAATGTTTCGATTTTTTTGTGTTGGAATTATTTGTTAATGGAGATTATTTCCGTAAATATAAGTCAGAGGACTGGAATACGTACAAAAAGTTAGATTTCGCATTTTTACACTATTTTTCTTTTTCGCTTCAAACTTTCAATATCTTAAGCCTGCATCTTATTTTGACCATTTTTGCAACAGGAAGTATGTATCTAGGACTAACGGTTACGAAAATAGAGGTCTTGCAGGTTAAAACGGGGACAAGCTGTATAATTATTTCTTTTGCTGAAGGTGGAGTCATTTGGATCCTTTTTTACGCACATTTTGCATGAGTCGTTTTGTAGCAAGATCAAATGTGGTTTTTAAAACAAAACCCAAATGAATTTCTCATTTACATTAAAGCGACATCCCGTTAGCCATACAAAGCAATGGACATTTTTTTCGAACTAGCAATAATGTTTATCCGATCCCTTAGTTTTTAGTGTTCACTTTCGTTTTCTGACCAGTTCAAGAACTTTCGTTTTAATAGATTTTTGAAAATATTAAAAATAATTGTGGTTTTAACTTTTTAAGTGAAAAATTTAAACTTTTGTTCAGATAATTGTTTTTTAATTTTACTGCCCTTTTCCGTTAAAATTTTATAGAACTGGAAGTGCGAGAGTTATCCTCATATATATGATAGCGAATTTACTGAAAGAGTAACGCTCCTGATGTCATCAACAATGAAACTCGCGACACGGCATGATAATTTGATAATATTTTTTGGTAATGTTTGACATGCAGGGAAATGCTTTACTTTGACGAGGCTGAACTGGATCCGGTAACTTAACTGTTTTACTGGTAATACTCACTTTAAGAGAGTAAATAAACGAAAAAAGGGGTCAACAATTAACGCTATCTACTGGAGGATAGGGTTCAACCACTGGAGTTAGGGTTAAAATTGCAACTATCAAAAAAAAAAAAAAAAAAAAACCCATCAAGCAGGCAATTGTTTGGTTCAAATGTAGAAGCAATTTTCACCCGGTATACCTTGACGGACGATTTTCTGGTTAGTAATAATGACAGAACGGGCTCTTTGACTGCAAAATAGTCTAGAAAACTTTCATTGAAAATTTGAGCTTCATACGGTAATTTTACTTCATTTTAAAGTCGGCACAGTTACTACTTTGCGACTTAATATGATTGATTTGATGATAAATTTGAATAAAATTTATTATTAGTTTACTTGATAGAACGGCATGGCCAGTAAAGAAAACAGTTCAATGAATGAACAGCTCCTTTTCTGTTTTCTTTTTTTTGAAAAAATGAGGTTTCAGAATTATTTTTGTTCTTGAATTGGCTACTAACTTCTTTTTATTCAATTGAAAAAAAAAAGAAAAATTATAAAATGCGGCGCCTTTTCACTGGTTAGCAGGGTTTATTTTCTGGGCGTTGCTTCCCCGTTTGAATGAGGTTTCAAAATTAGTTTCGTACATGAATTCTCTACTAACTTGTTGTTATTCAATTGAAAAAAAAAGAACAAAAAAAAAGAGAAAAACTACAAAATGTTGCGCTTTTTCACTGGTTAGCAGAGTTTATTTTTTACCTGGGCATTGCTTACCCCTTTTCATTTATTGTCCACCCTCCCCCGACCCAGAAAAAAAAATCAGTCACAGAACCGTAAATTTTCACTCATATTTGAAACAAATTATACAGATCAGTTCAAGCGTTTTTACTGCCTGGTAAAAAAATGCTAGAGTTTCTAATGATATTATGAATTTCTAAAAACAAAATTGCGGTAAAGTGTGCATTTACAATGACTACTTTACATAAAGAATGCAAACTAATAAACATATATATAATAAAATAAAAAATATATATTTTCTCTAATCCTTTCCCCATAAAAGACTTATTAATTTGAGGCGGTTGCCAAACTACCGCTGTTCGGAAAAAGTTTCCAAATTTCCAATCCACAATTTTCTTCCGAAGAGGTTGAAAATAAAAAAGAAAAGAGAAAGAGAGAGAGCATGTGTCGGGCTTTGCCTTTCCACTTTGGCGCCCTTTCTCTTGGCGAAGTACCGTTGGCGCGGTAACCCTGCAACCGCTACGCTGAACTGCTAGTGTATGTGTGTGGAAACTGCTTCCACTTGCCGCGATGTCAGTGTCGTTCTTGGGTCCCCGATACCACAGTTAGTTGTATATCACACAGTAGAGTGCAGATCAGTTTCCCAGTTGCATCGCTTCTCCTTTTCTTCCCGAAGTGCAAGGTCGGTGCTGTGAGTTTTCCCTGCAAAGTTCGAAGGCGTGCCTACAGGAAAAGTTGCCTGTTTGTTCCGGCCTGAGCTATCACCGAATTATTGCCGAAGAGCGGTACTCTGAAATTGGAACGAAACCGAAACTTATGCCCGAGAGGATTTCAGTTTTCCCTTTTCATGTAATATCCCGGTAAGTGGCACTTACTTTTCGCGGTTTTTTTTATTTTCTATTGCGGGAATGAAATGTTTATTATTAATGTTCTAAAAAGTTTGGAATATATTGCGTTTTTAGAAGGGCTTCTTTAAAAGTTTTCAAATTTCATGTATTAGTTTGTTTTGCATTCCGTTAGTTAAAAGTGTAGTTACTATATTTTCAACGCGCTGTTGCGATAGTTGAAACCTCCGTACATTGATTTGTTTTATGTTTTTTAATTGTTATGTACTTTTTATCGATCCGTTAGTTGAGAGTATAGTTACTATATTTTTAACGTGCAGTTGCGATAACTGAAACTTCCATGTGTTAGTTTGTTTTGTATTTTTTAACTGTTGTGTGCTTTCCATCGATTCGTTAGTTGAGAGTGTAGTAACTATATTTTAAACGTGCAGTTGCGATAATTGAAACCTCCATGTATTAATTTGTTTTATATTTTGTAAATGTTATGCACTTTTTATCAACATTTTCTCCATCAATTCGATCAATTTTATCCTCCTCTTATTTTGTAACTGTTATGTACGTTTTATCGATCTGTTAGGTAAAAATGTAGTTACTATATTTTTAACGTGCTGATGCGATAATTGAAACCTCTATGTATTAGTTTGTTATATATTTTGTAAATGATATGAATTTTTTATTAATCCGTTAAATAAGAGTGTAGTTACTATGTTTTTAACGTGCTGATGCGATAATTAAAACCTCCGTGTATTAGTCTGTTTTATATTTTCTAAATGTTATGCACTTTTTATCAATCCGTTAGTTAAGAGTGTAGTATATTTTTAACGTGCAGTTGTGATAATTGAAACCTCCATGTATTAGTTTGTTTTATATTTTGTAACTGTTATGCACTTTTTATCAATCTGCTAGGTAAGAGTGTAGTTACTATATTTTTAACGTGCAGTTGCGATAATTGAATCCTCCGTGTTTTAGTTTTTTTTTTTTTTTTTTTTACATTTTGTAAATGTTATGCACTTTTTATCAATCCGTTAGGTTAGTACAGTTACTACGTTTTTAACGTGCAGTTGGGATAGTTAAAATCTCCGTGTATTAGTTTTATATTTTGTAACTGTTATGTACTTTTTATCAATTCGCTAGGTAAAAGTATAGTCACCAAGTTTTTAAAGTGCAGTTGTGAAAATTGTTGAAAATTTGTTGTGAAAGTTTTCGTGCATTAGTTTGATTTACCTTTAGTAATCATCATGTACTTTAAGAGTATTGTTTTTATATTCTTAAAGTGCAGTTGCGAAAGTAGAAGCTTTCGTACATTAATTTGTTTTATCTTTAGTAACTATTATTTCGTCGCCTCAGAGCAACAGTAAAATATCTTAGTGTTATTCCTGAGATGTTATTCCTAAATCTTGCTGTTGCTCTGAGGCAGTGGTTCCCAGCCTTTTCCCCCTTGCGAACCCCTTCCAAACTCCGAAAGAAGAACCTAGTACCCAAGGGGCGAACCCCTTGGGTACTAGGTAATAAGTGACAAGTAAAAAAAAAAAAAAAAACGCGCGCCCACACAACTACATATAGACAATAAAATTTTTGATTTTTTTTAGTTGGATGCTGCTGCATATTTTATAACAAGAACGAAAACATAATTGCAATATATATATATATATTACTGCGTAAACCTCACACTGCCAAATTTTCTCCCACGAACATTTTCTATAGTAATTAATTTTTCATACTTCTTGTGGTATTTTTGGGTTTCTAGCCATTCTTTCCCTTTTCTGACAATAAAGCTCGAAGTAAATTGTAGTCTATGTAGTGTGAAAATTATAGCAACAAACAACAGCGTGATCACACTTTTCATTTTTGATTCAAAACAAGAAAAGAGCGATAGCTCTTTGCCAGACTCAAATGGTAAAGAAACTAAACATCAAAATATTTTCGACACTCGTATATGCTCCATGCTCCATGTAATGTTTTTATCGAGTTTAATCAATCTTTCCGATCAAAAGCTTCTAACGAAACGAACGCTTTCAATTCTTTCATCTGAGGGCATTGTATTCTTAAGTAGAGCTTTTTCAGCATGGCTTCAGGGCTATCACTTATCATTGTTGATGGAAGTGCTAAAACCGACACTTTGTAATGACAGACTAAATTATTTAAATGTAAAATATGTCAGGAGGTATGCAAATATTTTCAAGCTAAGAGTATCGAATGTGCGAGAGACAAATGAATAAAAAAGGAACACAATTTGCTTGAAACTGCTTAATCATGAAACTTCATCGGAAATAGACATGTTAAAACTCCGCCATTACAATATTTTTTTCGCGAACCCCCTGAAAACCTCTCGCGAACCCCCAGGGGTTCGCAAACCACCTGTTGGGAACCGCTGCTAAGAGGTGACGATGTACTTTTTATCAATCCTTTAGTTAAGAATATTATTTCTAAATTTTTGAAGTGTAATTGCGAAAATTGAAACCTACGTGAAATAATTTGTTTTATATTTTTAAAGTATTCGATACGTCTATCAGTGCGTTAGTAAAGAGTTTAGTTACTAAATTTTTAAAAGTTCAATGATGAAAATGTTTTCTTAATCGTATCATCAATCGTTAAGTTTTTTAAAAAGTTACTTATGAATTAGTTAATGATTTTAATGATGTAAGGAGTAAATGCAATGATTAGCGATTGTGTAACATAAATCAAAAGACAATTAAATAAGAATGTTTTTAGTTTTGAATCATAGTTTGTGTACTTCATGTTTTAAAAAATATACTAGAGGATTTCGTGCATTATGGAAAATAGCGATAAGGTTTAATATAATGTTTGAAATAATAGAGTTGAACTGCTCTAGACAGAAATGTGACAAGCCACAAGGAATAACTTTTCAATCAAAATTTTTGTTTCTCATAACTAAAATTGAAATAAACATGACAATGGATCCATCATTTGGAGAAAAACATGTCTGGTTTTAGTATTGGAGAATATAGAATGTATAAAACCTTTGAAAAATTCTACAATTATTTAAGTCGGAATTTGGCCTACTAGAAAATTCACATCATGAGGCATATCACATTTTTGCCCCGAGTTCTTCAATTTAGTACATGCATATTTTTTAATGGGTTGACAGTGTTTAAGAAATAACCGAAATTCATTTCAAGTCTGATTCTATTTTTTTTGGGGGGAGGGGGGAATGAAAAGTACGGTTTTTGTTACGATAGACCGACTTTTTCATTCTTAAGGTATACACAGCTGTCATACACTATACGTTTATTACAAACTGCTTCTAATTGTATATTTGTTGCCATTTATTCTATTCAACTAACTGATAAGGCAATTAGTTGGATGCAGCTGTTTGAAAAATTAAAGAGCGCAGTTTTCGCTCCATAAATAAAGCTTAATTTTCCACGTTGTTTTTATTCATAAATTAGCGATTCATGTGGATGCATCTGTTTGCTATTTTTTTTTGCTCCTTTTTTTTAAATAAATATTTTTGAAAATCATGGGAAAAATCAAGTTTTTTTTTCTTTGCTTATAGCGTAGCCTTGAAGACAGCACAATTTTATTTTTTTAAACTCATAACGTATATTTTACAATAGCTTAAATAATTCGCCGTTGTAAATAAAATGAATGATTTTTACCTATACATTTGCCTTTTTTACTTGATATTGATGTTCAATGCTCTCATTATAGAATTTAAATTTTGTATTTTAAACTACTAAAATGAACTGCGCAAACTCTAAATAAATAAATAAATAAATAAATAAATAAAAATAAATAAATAAAAAAAATAAATAAAATAAAATAAAATCTCTATCTGTTTCTTAAGAGTATTTCCGTCCCAAACTTATTAAGTTAAGCACAATATCGAACCTTTTAAATACAATTGTAAATTTAAAGTAAAATGCTCGAAGTTTAGAGAACTATAACAGAATGGATTTTTTTAATCATTTCTGATATTAAATCTTAGTATTTAAAAATAACAAGCAGAACATAACCCCCCCCCTGCTTTTAAATACTAATTTCGCCGTTTTAGACAAATAACTTCAGCAGACTTCATATTAGTTGCTTGTTATAGCTTTCATCACAACTGAATTATCAACGACAATAACTATACATAAATTATCCTGACGCTGGAAGTTCCAAAATTGTCGTCTTATCTTCAATTTAATTACTGTAATCTAGTTCCTGCAAATAACAACTTAAAGCTTCAAAATTACGGAAATCGGAAGTAATAATGTTCCTATTTTTAGAGAATAAGCATTTCATTTCCGTTTAATTCAATCTGTTTCCACGCTTTAAAATTTTTCATTTAATATTGTATAAAATAAAATATAGTTCTGTACTTTTCTCTCGTAGTACTTTACGTGTTTTTTTAATCATCATTTGTTAAAATGTATTGCGTTTGAAAATGCTGTATTTTAGAGAAATCCTTCATTTTTTAAAATCGTGTAATAATCGTTAAAACAAAAGAGCTTATCTGCAATGGAGTGCTGTTGTTCTGAATAATCTTTTAATTTATAAATTTGCATATAATTTGTGAAAATTATATGGAGCTCGTATGCAATTAAATGCTGTTCTTTTGAAAAATGCTTTGCATTTCTGAATTTATATATCTTTTGTTTAAATACCGATACTTATTCACTGCTTTTATTGAATGCCTTTGTTTAGGAGTGTCATTTAATTTTAAAATTTTTTAACCAACGGTTACATTTTTACCAGTTTAGTGAATTAAAAATGATATGTAGTCAAAACTTATCTACAGCAGAGTACATAACTATATTTGATTCAAAGCACTAATTAATTATTTATTTCAGTAATCTAAGACTAATACCAGTTTGTTGAAGCTGTCATGTTAAGAGTCTGAGACAATGTGAAATATTTAGTCTTAAATTCTTTTGTCACTAGTTTTTAGTTAGTAATTTTTTTTGTAATAGGGTAACGGCAACAGTAACAGACATTCTTAAGACATCGCTCTCAGGTTAGCTCAACTTTCCGAACTTTTTAACGTATTAATACTTTTAAAACTATTTTTCTCTCATGCAACTACATTTCATCTAAGGTTTGGCTGCTTCTAGATCCCCTGAATTAATTAATTCTATTTTCATTTGCTCAACTCCGAAGTAAACTCCGAACCCCAGTAACAGTTACCTAAAAATCTGATGATACCCAGTAACAGATAGGATGAGGAAAGGCTCAATAATGGACAAAATTCCCTTTTTCTCTTCAAAATGTGCAAAAGTTCCTTATTTTTAGAACTAGAGCCTTATTAAATTTAAAGGAAAATGAAACACCAGCTGACCTCATGGTTGCTGTTCATAACCTTCCACCACTGCCTTGTAAATACCAACTGGCTTATAAAATTCCCTCTGATAACACTAGATGATTGCACCGTATTCATTGGCCACAGCAACATGAATTTTAACCGCCTAAAATTTTTATTATTTAAATGCAAACTTATTACTGTCTGTTACTAAACCCTTGTCTGTTACTAGTGCCGTTACCCTAGTTGAAGAGCTGCGTCAATGAAGGTATTTCTTGAAAAATAAGTAAATATAACACAGTTGAAGTTTCTGATTAGCTGTTTTTTCAGCTTCATACTACTAGGGTTTTCCGTTTTTTTTTCTTTTTTTTTTCTTTCTTGTAATAGTTGAAGCATTGCGTAAATGAAGGTATTTCTTAAAAAAAAAAAAAAAAAAAAATGAATATAACACAGTTGAGAAGTTTCTGATTAGCTGTTTTTCCAGCTCCATACTACCAGGGTTTTCCTGTAATTTTTTTTTTAATAGTTGAAGAGCTGCGTAAATGAAGGTATATTCCTTGAAAAATAAGTGAATATGTCACAGCTGAAGTTTCTGATTAGCTTTTTTTTTCCAGTTCCATACTACCAGGGTTTTCCGGTATAACTTTATACTACAGTGAGAAGGTAAATCGCAGCATTTGCAGAAATGGGGTTTTGAGATAATTGAAGAAGCGCGTTTTGGATTATATTCTAACAACAGGGAAATGTTGGAATTTGACTTTTTTTTTTTATTTAATCGGAAAACGCACAAGCAAGCTTATACATTAAAACTTAAGTACAGTAGATGAAAAAAGTGCAAAAAATTGAAAATCAAAAATTTGAAGTTACTGCGCTTTATTTTCTCACGGCAATACAGTGTTGCATTTCAGTACTTGTATTGAAAGTTTAGTTGATCGACTCAACATCACTAACGTAGACAGAACTTTTAACACATTAGAAAATAGTGTTATTTTAAGAGCGAGTATTAAGAAGAAGCTTTTTTTCTTGAAAAAAAAAATATAATATGTTCATCTCACAAGAAACCTCTAAATTTCTATTGATGACGTTTGACATAAAATGTTTAAAATGCCACTTAGCCTGAACATGCACTAACTGAACTCTACAGTTGGGCCATGAGCAGTCTTTAAATTTCGAGCATTAAAAAGTCACTTTTGTTCTACATGCCCGAAGTACGAAACTAATTACAGTAAATACATAAAATACATCGCCAGCTCAGTCATTCCACCGAGGACTGCAGTTTCGTGCTTATTAGCACTCGTCAGCCCGAAATATGAAGAAACTGAGCTGGAGGTGGAAAACCTCTTAAGGAAGCCAAGATAGCCGAACAAACTGGTAGCTAATATAAAATTAGCACTGGCCAGACGAATGACCGAAACAATCGTTCGGATCAACTCGAAGATTGAAGGCAAGGCATGGTATTTTCAGTAAGTTACCATTCTTACTCTGGCAATAGGGAGGGTACTGAAAATAATTACAGTAAACTTCCGATTATCCGCGAAATAGGGCGTCAAGGCAACCGCGGATAAGCGAAAATCACGGATAGTCCGAATAATAGGTAAAAAATTATACTACTCTATACAATAGCTAAAAAATATCAATAACACTCAAACATATTTTAAATTAGAGCTAAAAACATTGCTACATTACATTTACTAACATTGAATGTAAAAAATATGATGTAAAAGCTAAAAACGAACAATTACGTAATCAAGAGTTTAAAAAAAAAATGAAATGACAGTAAAAAAAAAAAAAAAATGTGAGAAGACCCGCGGATAATCCGACCGCCGATAATCGGGAGTTTACTGAACGTAAATACTTTCGACCCGCTTTCTCTATCTCAGATCTGACTTTTCGAACAGCGAAAAATTGCAATTATTTGAAGAGTAAACATAAATAAGAAGCATTTTTTGTTTAGAAAGAATAGTAATGTATTTATTTCACTACAAACCTCTAACTCTCCTATGATGTTCCTTATCATTTAATGCTTAAAATGCCACTTAACATGTACATGCGGAAAAACTGTTCAGTTTTGCAATTAATAGTCTTTTAAATTAGGAAATCAAAAGGTAACCTCTTTTCCTAATGTCAGAAGTCCGAATTAAGTCAATGTTTAATATTTTATTGATTGGTGCTGTTCAAAATTCCCAACGGATTTAAACTTCTCCAAAGTAAATGGTTTTTTCAACAAAAATATTTTTGAAAATATAGAAAACGGTTTTTCCAGCAATATTTTATGCTCTATATGAATCTTCTAATAACGGCATCAACAATGCTATAGACCAAATGTAATTTAACATAAAAATCTCCAAAAATATTGTACATAAAAGTGTTTTGACCTAAAAGTGGCACAAACTACAAGTATATAAATTTCAATGTGTTCTTTGATGTAATCGCAACATTTCGGAAAGAATCATTATATTGTGATATGGCTGCTAATCTTTACATCGCTCAACACACTGACCAGATAAGCAACCCAGCTGTCAGTGATCAAGAAATATGTGTATATATAAGAAGGCATGTGTATAAAATTAAAAACATTAGATATTATTCTAAGAAGAATATGTAAGATAATGTTTTTTTTTCTCTTAGTTTTTATTATTAACTTTATTTATTGAGAAATTGCACTTCTGAAATGCTAGAATGAAATAAGATTTACAGTTAGTGATGAGAAATATACTGCTAGAGATTTTTTTCAAGGCATGAAAATACTCCTTTACATTTTATTGAGGACTAGTGGTACCCGCACGGCTTTGCCCGTAGTAGAAAATTGAAAGGTCATTTGGTTCGCCTGTATATTTACAAATAATGGATGATGAATTTCTCATCAATTCGCTATGTTCATTTGCTTGCCCCTGTTATGATTCCACGTCGTGATAGTTTGGTAATTTACTGGTTCACGTTGCAATAATTTGCTCGGTAAAATTGTCTTAAAATTTGAATAGAAAAAGAACAAAATTGAATTTTCAAAAAATCGTTTCGAGGTGCACACTCTCATGCTATAAACTAATTCTGTGCCAAATTTCATGAAAATCGGCCGAACGGTCTGCTATGCGCGTCTCAGAGATCCTGACAGATATCCAGACAGAGAGAGATCCAGAGAGACACAGCTTTATTATTAGTAAAGAAGAACATTTATTTTGGAGGAGCGAAAAATACGAAAACTGCAATGGACCAGAATAGTGAACAATTCATAGAAAAATAATTTTTCTGAGGATGAGATGAAAGATTGGAATGAAAGAAGAGAAAAGATGTACACTATTTTTTATTTTTCAACCTTTAGTGTGTTTGATATTTTTAATTAAAAAAAAAAAGCATTCGAATGTAATACTTAAAAAAAATTCAAATTGCTTTTCTTTCAATATTTTCCGCAAAGCTAAGTTTTAACTTGAAATACAAGACGTGAAAATACGCTTGATTAAATTTTTGAAGCGCATTTTCAATTTGAAATGTGTGAGATATGTTAGTAGGGACGTTGAAACTATCCTCAAGTCAAGAGTAAAAAGTATGCACAACGTAAGCTTGATACCTATCAACGAAAAATAGATTTAAAGATAAATTAAGTTTGGATACGCATTTTTATTAAATTACCTTGTTATCGAAAACTGACAAAATTCTCCGGGAAGGCAGCTTTTTGCTAAGGGACACGGTACCGAAAAATAAAACGAATTAATATTTGAGAGCAAGCTGCTTAAGCTTTTACACTATTAACCCAACAAAAACAAGCATTACACGTATTCTTTTGGTTGGCCTAGCGGTAAGGCATGGAGCTCGGAAACAGAAAGTCTCTAGTTCAAATCTTGTCATTAACGTGGTTTATTTGCGAAACGAGTGGGTGATATGGCTCTTTGATATGGCTCCCGTTGGATTCCGTAACCATCACGAATCTGTCTGATTGAAGTTTTTCTATTCCTCTTCTATTCATATCGCAATCACGAGGCAGCCATCTTTGAAATTCCTGTAGGGTGACAGCTTTATACTAAGAATCTAAGCATAAAAAAAAAATCAGTAAATTAATTTTGAAGAACAGGCCATTTAAGCTCTTACGCTATTCACCTAAAAAACAAACAAATAGCATGTATCTGCATTTAGTTAATTATAATAATTCACATAAGAATTCAAAAACAGCTTCATATAAATGAAAAATGTCTCCCCAAACATTGTTTTATCAATTATTGTAAACACTATAATTAATTAATTAATTCCCTTATTCGTTTGAAAGGAGATACTTAATATAAAAAAATCCGTTACGCAGCGTATATAAAATTTAATTAAATATTCCGATCACTCGTTAGCATAGCGGAATCTTAGCTAATCACTTAACTCTTATGAAGCAATTTTCCTCCGCAAAGAGAGAGAGAGAGAGAGAGAATGCGGTATTTATTGATAACATTACACTTTATTTTGCATGGGAAACATTTTAAGGTTTTTTTTTTTCATTTTTCAGGGACACTATACATCTGTTCCTTAATGTAAGAACAGTGAAGAAATTTCATTTTCGTGTACAGTGTGCTCGAAATTCATGTGTCGATAACTATCTTCTGTGAAGAAATGCTGAATGTTTTTTACTAGTATAACTGAAATGCAGGGGTGTCCACCCCCTAAGAGCAAGGGTGCAACCCCCTAATATCGCAAAGCCCCCCAAATCAAGAGCCCCCCTCAAAAAGTGAAACCCCCTCAAAACCCCCCCTAAAATTTCAATGGCCCAGTCTGCGCCATGACCCCCCCCCCCCTCCGCTAGGTGGGCACCCCTCTGAAATGCCAGATTATTGGCCCTTTTAACGGATTATAATTTTATTTCTTTTAAAGTCACATGGTTATAAAAACACAAATTACATTTATGTGAGCTTTTTATACTTTTCATTAACAGTGTCCCTTTTAGCTTGATACCGTAGGTCTTCCAAGCGTGGCACGCGTGACGCTAAGAAGATATGTCTACACTTATACGTTTTCTCCTTCTCTTTCGCCTTCAACATGACGATAGGGAAATGAAAATGCGTACACTGTGGTATGCGTCTTGAAAACTCAGGTAATTCAACTTGTAAAAAGGCACGCATGTCTTTTGTGCATATCCTCTTTCATCATGAAGACGAAAGGGAAAGGGCATGAATGTACATCTAGCTTTAAGGAGGCCATTCATCACTTCCGGTTGGCATGTCGTGCGGGGATTCTCAGGGATTGAACCCCCCGATTGGCATCGGGGGCTCGATCCCTGATTGCCGGAATTTGCATTGAGCAATTGGGAGGCCGGTGGATCGATAGGGCACCTAAGCCTTCCCAATGCGAAAATGCACTAGGAACTCAATTTTACGAAGAATATTTATGCCAAATGAATACTCAGGGGATCTTTTACATGATGCATAATCATACAATATGTACGCTGACGTTTTATTGCATCTTAAAAATCCAGCGACTGGAGACGGGTTTAAACCTGAATGACAATAATGATGTCTGTAGATACTTTTAAGGAGGAGCTCTCTTAGCCCAGCGACTGGAGACGGGTTTAAACCTGAATGACAATAATGATGGCTGTAGATACTTTTAAGAAGCTCCTTAGCCCTTTATACTACAAAGCCCATCTATGAGCTTATTCGTAGCGTATGATTGAAAATTAAACTGTATATCGTGCTTTTATAGTATGCTCCGCAGTACACAGTCAGCTTTTCTTGAGTCCTTTTTTAGCATTTTGCAAGGGGAAATGCACAAAGACTTAAATGAGCTGAATGAATATCATTTATAATTGTGGGATCTATATCGGATTACTTTAAAAGGATTCATGCAGATAAAATTGCAGGAGATTTATTCTGTGAGATTCAATGCCTTACATGAATTTACATTTAAAATGGCGACAATATACAATCAACTCTCGATTACTCGAAGTCCCAAAGAACGGGTTAAAACGTTCCAGTTATTGTTAGTTCGATTTATTGGAATTTTCCACTACAGTCTCAAGAGTTTGGGACCCGATGAGAACTTCGATATTAAGGAATAGTCGAGTTATAAGCTTCGAGTTATCGAGATTCGACTGTAGTTCATATCACTATTCTAAAACTTAAAGCTCATCATACTACATTGAAACAGAAAATTAGATTGATTCTCTCTTAGCAATTAAAAGCATAACTTTTCAACATATGATCTGGCTTAAGACAATCACAATCCATAAACTACATCCGTCAAAGACATTAATTAGACTCAATTCATAAAGCCTACGGTGATATCTTAAGATACCGTAGTTTTCAGAGAGAAATTTTACTAGTTTTCATATGGTACATTTTCATAAAATAAACCAAAAACGTTTTTGATAAAATTATTCTATTACAAAAGCAGTGAGAACATTACTCGGAACCTTCGTTAAATAATAAAGAAACTTTGATTTCTTTTGAATGAAATTTATATTTTTTGTCAGTGAAGGGGCGCCTCGAACTTAAATATTTGGGAGGGTCACATAATTAATTTACTGAATGAAATTTCGAATGATAAAATACGAACATTCACATGCCTTGAAGTTGCAATACTCTTTCGAAATTTCCTGAATAAGAAAAAAATTTGGGAGGTCACAGTGACCTCCAATCGTTACGCCCCTGTTTTAGTGTGAAATTCGCAACATGGGTACATTTCTAAAAAAGATTTCCGTTAAAAGGTGGCTTGAATGCATCTGAGTTAAAATTCTTAGTTTCTCTGTAAATGAAATGTCTCTTGCAGCTATGATTGATGTAGATGTTCAAAAAAAAAAAAAAAACAATAATTTAAACCTTCATAGCGATATATTTTTGATTTTCTTTGCAGTATATCTTAAACATGCGTGAAGATTCAATTTTAAATTTAAATGACGCAATTCACACTATAACTTGATTTTCCACTTCTATCAGTTATTTAACATTTCTTTTGCCTCAATTTACTACCTACTTCATACCGTCTTCTTCATCCTCTTAGTTCACAGCTTCCATTTCCCGTTATCCTCTTACGTAAAAAATAATCTGGATTTGTCTCGTACAGAAATTGAACTTTTCCACTGCAAGGGAAAAGTTTTTCAAAGCATTGACTTGAAACTCATGATTTGTAATGCTGTCTGTATTTCATAGGTGTCACTTTCCTATTTGTTTTCCACAAAACTATTATTATTAAGACTTTTGGCGTCTGCAAACTTATTTTTCAGACAGTAAAGTTATCCAGACAGAAAGGTTATACTTACTTGTTTAAGAGTAGTAACTAAGACTGACCTTCTATATCAGTTATGTCTGATAATACCTCAATTACATTTTTCTCCAAGTTTGAAGAATTTCTTTTTCTTTTTTTTTTGCTCAAAACTTTTCGAATTTTTTCACTTTAACCTATTGTCGCATTTAAAAATAAAACTAAGTCATGAAATAATTTCAGACAACACGTGACTGCAGAAAATAACAAATAATAGAATTAATTTTCGTCATAGTTAAGAAATTCTCATCAAACGTTAAAAAAAAATTCTGCGCATTGCTCCTGCACTATATATAAGTAATAAATAAACTGGAAGTCATGCAAATGTAGTACTTTCTAGTTTTGGGATGCATACTTTTTAAAATTCTACATCGGGTTTTTGGAACAAGAACTGTTCAAGTTGCAGGTGATTAAGCATGTTCATGTTACGTTATTTTTTACAAAAATTAACGTAACATGAACGTTAATCATTTTGAGAACCCAAAACGATATTTTCTACTCCTGCAGAGGGGAAATGCAGCACCTCTTTTTCGAATCAAACAATGAGCTTGGTATATTTTTTCGCTATAAAGTAACGGTAAGAAAAAATGACGTTATAAGGTAAAATTTTCAAAAAAAAATTAAATAAATGCAGGCACGTGTTTCGGGGTTTTAATGGACACATTTTTCAATGCAGCAAGAAGTGAGCTTATGGATTTAAAGTCATCCGACAAAAGCAAGAAATAAATACCTTCTGTCGAAAGACTTCGTATCCATAAGTTCACAAATTTTTTCATTGAAAAAGGAGGCTTCTTGAAATTTTAAATCACGTGTTAGCCATTTTTTTTTGTAAATTTGATCGTATTATGTCCTTTTCTTTCAATTATTAATTTCAATTCCATTTCATTTCAATCAAGGTTATTTTTTAAACAAAACAGAAAAAAAAAAAAAAAAAATCAAATCACATAGAATATAAAAGTACACAAAATACAGACAATATATTTGGCCCTGTACATTTGAAACTCCTTGATTGAGTAGATGGGAGTAAACGATGTATTTTCTTACCGTTACTTTGTAGCGAAAGGGTATTTATTTATTTTTTGCCGTTGTGTACTTCGAAGTTGAATCGCCAACATGTTGGAAGTACTATAAATTTACAGCAGTTATATATATAGAGGAAAAAGTGTAAATATGGACCCCCTTTTTTGTTTTTGATTTAAAGTTACTTTTGATTCAAAAAATTCTAGATTTTTGTCTTTCATTCTCAACTAAAGCAAGTACCCTTTACGCGAGAAGGCGTAAAAATGATTAGTATCAATGATTTCATTTCAAATTGTGCCCACATTTGGCACACTTAGATTGTGTCGGATGTAAGACACACATTTTACCCACATTTCTTCCCGAGTGTCTTCAAGGAACTTTTCATCCCGAAAGATACTAGTTTCATCGCTTGAGAAATAATTTTTGTTGTTTAAAAAAAAAAAAAAGAATGTGGAATAGTTATGCGAATTTTTCAAATGGGGGCTCATATTTACACCAACTACACCTAAGAAAGATGCCCACTCGCACACGCAACGTAAAAGCGTGTGTGACTAAAGGTGTGCTTCAAAAAGTAGCTTTCCGGATGTCATTGTGATTTTTTTTAAACTAAACATAAGAACATGAAAAGAAAACGATTTCACATACTTCTAAAAATTTTGCTGTCTAAAAAAAATACCAATTTGTACAATAATTCAAGCTGCTTCGAAACTACTTGAAAGAATATTTCCAACTGCTCTCTTCTATCTTATATTAATAAATGGCACCACATACAATCCTCACCGCCCGTCTTCAGTACCCCCCCCCCCTAGTCACTAGGGAGGGATGCCCATATTTAGACCTGTGCCCATTTTTACACCTTTTCCTCTTTATATTAAACAGCTGTTTTTTAACATAAATGGGAAATCCTTTGAAGATTTGCTATAAAATTTCGGTGGTGCTAATTTTTGACGAAATTTTAAAAGGACTTTTAGTAAAACTTTTACAAAAATGAGAAATCCGTAAGAATGGCTTCCAAGATGCTCAGATCTTACAACTTGTGACTTCTGGTTGTGGGGATATATAAATCACATGTGTATAGAAATCAGCCTTCTTCTTTGACCCAGTTAAAAGACGGTACACGACAATATGTGTCAGTTATACCCTCTGGAATGGTTTTTAACGCTGCGAGGTGTGTTTTCTGTGGTCTAAAGGCTGTAATTCTCAATCATGAAAAACACGTTAAATATCTAATTTTATTGATTTTTCACAACAAACTCACTTTTATTGATCAAAATAAGCTGCATTGAAGTGTTAATGCTGTTATTCCTATTACTTATATTCCAGTGAAACTTTTTGGTTAAAAATGTAACAGGCATAAAATATTTTTTTCTGCTCATCATAAACGAAAATCGCCCGTGCTTCTGGACATTTCTGTACAAACCGCATCATTTCGTTGTAAATATTTCAATAACTATAAGGTTTTAAAAAATGCACTGACTTTTGGATCACCCTGTAGCGCAGCATCCATTGCTTTTGAAAAAAAAAAAATCTTCGGACTGATACGCCATAACATTCTGCGTTTTGTTTTGTAAATAGCAGAAACCCCTGTAAAAACAGCAAAGTTTTTAATTAAAACTGCAATTTCTTATGTTGATTAAATATAACAAGCGCATGGCCCAATTTGTGCACATATATTCCAAGTTTGGACTGTTGCGACTCTGTAAACTCTGATTTATTTAGAAATAATTTTATATTCTGGAAACACGTGCCTACCTAAATCGGGTTCTTGTGAAATTTGACTGGTGGTGACAGATTTTTTATTTGTATTTCGTTTTATATCAAGAGGTACATGGTCTTAGGGGTTTAATGTAAGAGATTATCCCTAACCTTTTCATCTGGTCAAGCGAACAACAAGTGCACACACATATAAACACAATCTTTCTGCTCTTTTTAAATAAAGATATGAAAAGATAATTTCGAGTATACCGCTTGGTTGTCCTTTCATACAGATCTTAATTCTCATGTTACTTTTGAATTTCCTTTTGTAAATCTTCTGTCTTTCTAAAATAGGGAAAACCACTTGAATATTGTCAAGTCGAAGACATCATAAACTTCCCGTTACTTCTGCATTTCCTCTTGTAGAAAGCATCTTAAATCCTGAAAAGCACTTGAACGTTCCTCATAGATGACATAAATCTGGAACAGTACTTATGTGTTCTCCTTCAGAAAAGCTCATAGAAAATAATCCTAAAACTTTACGGTAAAAGGTAGAGAGTGATGTAGAAAAGAAGACATCATAAATAACAAGATGTGGTATCTTAGGTTCTAGAGAGTTTCTACCACAGAATCTCTCTTTTGTCTGAGGTAACACATGAACTATACCTAATTAAAAGGGTCTTAAATCTTGGAAAATATTCCACTATCCATTTTTAAAGCATTCAGCTTGCATGGGTCTTTCTCTGCAATACTTTTCCATGAGGATGCTTGTTTGTACTGAGCCACATACCAGAAAATTTCCGTTGGTCCTATAGGGCACATCGCAATTTTTACATTCAATCTGACATTGAAAAAACGTAATACATAGTGGAATTTTGAAATCAGTGAAAAATGCTTTAAAATATAAATTACAGCACACATTAATTAAACGAAATTAGCATTATGATTATTTCCTTTATTTAAAGTTATAATACAACAGCATTTTGATGCAAATAACGACATACTTCATTTTCTTCTAGGAAGTAAGGACACATATAATGTAATTTGGTTTAAACAGTGTCCTAAATGGCAAATTTGACTTTGACTGCAACTTCCTAATATATATTTCACTACGCCTAAAATAGTGCTATGAGTATTTGTCAAGGAAAGTGTCATGTAAGGCATTATTAATATATGGGATGAAACTGTCTTCGTTTTTCTTTTCCTTTTCCCCAAGTGGGAGAAATTTTGGCTTTAATATTTCATGTGCAACAATTTATAATTAGATTCTCGTCATTCATTTTCTTAAGTTCAGAAGCAAGCAACTAAGTCTCTGAGAAGTTTAAGCTATGGATTGAGAACCAGTGATGAAATATGCGGGTTATGACTTTTAAAGCTATGGATACGGGTTACTATCAGCAACTCTTCAATGTGGGTTAGTCCAAATGGCAAATATTTTCCGTGTGTTTATGTGAGCTTGAAACATATTTCTTCGCCAAGGACAGACTACCCCATTAAGCCCTTAAACCCTTTAACTGCGCATGTTCTCGGTAAAAATCACTGAAGCAAGTATCCCTTATCATAACTTCACGAAAGAAGCTACCTCAAAGTGGAGAACTGCACGTGTGGGTTGTGGGAATTGATTTCTCTCGACATCTCTCTCTTTCTCTTCCTCTCTACTGCGCAGGAATCACTTAGAATTGAAGTGGAGCGAATCCAATGATCGCATCTGAATGATATCTGATACCAAGCCTGTACTGATGATATATCGTGAAAATATACATTATAACTATCTTATTTTATGGTGATATGTATTTATGGTTATTTAAATCCTTTACATGCTACACTGCTCACTATCGGACACGTGCTACCTTATACATGAAAGATTCAGAGGGTGTCCAAATTATTATACTCAAACTTTTCTGTATTTTTATTGTTGTTACATAGTTTTATTATTTGAACACATTTTAAAGTTTATTTAAAATATGAAGCAAACATATTAAACGTAAAGTACCTTCTTATCGATACTATAAAAAGGTAAAAAAATAATTGTTAAATATTTAGTAGCTCCGCCTTTTGCTGCTATCACGGCTTGGATGCGCCGTGGTATGCTTTAAATGCATGATAGGGCTACTTGAGTTACCTAGTATTATGTATAAAATCGTTTTTTATTTTTTTCCCCAAAAATCAAACTCACAAGAAGAAGCTTGTAACTTGAAATTTAAACGCACATTTGACTGACGTCTATCACATTTCAAATATTAAAAAAACAAAACAAAAAGTAAAGTGTTGCTAGAATAAACCTTAAACTTTTAAATAAGTTGTAAAATGTGTTCAAGAAATAAAACTATGTAAGATCAATAAAAAACAATAAAACTACAAAAAAGTTTGTTTGAGTATTTGGTTCTCAGTTTACCGTAACGGAGTTAAGGACCTTAATTTTGATGCAAAAAAAAAGACGGTGTAACAAAGCGATTCCAAACCTGTGGGACGCGCCCCCTAAGGGGGTTCGATATTCGTAAATGTGTGGCACAAGCATAGCGGAAAATAATGTTGAACAATTAAATACTTTACTGAAAGAAAAGAAAAAAAAATCCGCCAGAAAAAAAAAGCTAAAATATATATTTGTGCAGATATACTATACTCACGAAAAGGATTGCATCTGTACTTTTAATTTCAAGAACTATATTATGAATACCAATAAATTTTATGTCTTTATCTTACCGTTATTGTTTGTTGTGAATCTTTTATATAAAAACATTGTTAGTTTCACGAGCGAAATTTCGATGCTTCGTTAATGAAATTAAAATTGTTTTTTATATGATGATAGCAGTAAAGTTGGATTAAAATTAATGGCCCAATAGTGTGCAACGTAAAACATGTGATTATAATCATAATACATTAAGTTATAACTGTTTTATGACAAACATTTGTAAAAATTAATGTTTTGTGAATGGATTTCCAGTTATTTAGCCAAAGAATTGCGTTAAAATTATTGAAAAAACAAATTTCTAATAGGAGAGCAGATTTTTGAATCAAGATCTCAGTGTAGATTTAGGCCTCTTACACACAACACAGTTGATTGAATAAACTTTTAAAAAATTTGCCTGTCGACTAGTTGACAGGCGTTTTTCGTTGTCTTCACGCGTAGCAACTAAAGTCAACTTTTCTTCTGATAAGCTTCTCCTTCTTTTCTAATTTTTCTTCTAATAAATTACTCGATCACTTGCTGCACAATGCAGTTATGCAGTTAAAACTGAATTAGGTTGACTCAATTAGTTTAGTCGTGCTTATAAATAGCACTTGGCAATGTCCCGATTAGTTGAACGAGCTAAAAGTTGATTCAACGCATTTGCTGGGCGGAAAAATTGAAGGATGCCGGGCGATTCCTTCACTTTTCTACCTTTAGTTACACATCCTGATAACCTCCCTTTTCAAAGTTGATTCAAAGAAGCTGTCTCGTGTGAAAGAGGCCTCAACATCAAAATACTGTGGCCGCGTCTTATGTGAATCACGATTGTTCTAAACAGTTTTGATTCCATAAAGCGGCTAACTCAATACAGCTGGACTTTTTCTGTTTTTGGCAATTTGATTCATTAAAGCGGTTGATTCAGTCAACCGGCGTCCACTGTACTCATCAATTTTTTTGCATCAGAATATGATAGTTTATTGGGTCATGAGTACTAAAATGTTGAGAACCGCTACTGAAACAGAACTTAAAAAACGGGCTTAAATAACGGTTTCTTTCTAAATGTCATTTTTTAATGTAAAATAAAATAACTAGATTTTTTTCCAATGAAGAGTTACAAATAAAAATGATCTTCTGTCGGCTTTTAAAACCAATTTTCCCGAAACAGATACTTAAATATATTTTTTAAAAATATGTCGCTAAACTGGAGCAAATTCGCAAAGATTATCTCTAATTTAGTATAAATGATATCTAATAGCCCGTCTATGTTGTGGAAAGATCGAAACTATACACTTGGGTTTTATACATCTCTCAATTACTATTTATCTACTTATATGTATCTCTCTCAACGTAGAAGTTCAGTATAACGCTTCTTCATTAAAGCAAATGTTTTCCGTTTTTCAAAATTAAGCTCTTTATTACCCTGCTTACATTTTAAAGAACATTTTTGTTTCCATCTTAATATTTTTCTACTTTTTTGAAAATTACTTCCTTTGTTTTATGATTTTTTTATTTATTAATTTTTGCCAAATGTATTTTAATTTTTTTCATGAGTTACACTAATTCATTCTGCCAATTACCCGGATGTTTTACGTTGCTACGCTTATTTATTTCTTTCACGCCACATTGTCCTTTTAAGACACTTTTCGAGTTCTCAAGAATATGGGGAATTAGAATTGAGACAATTTTTTTCATCTAACTTTACATCAATAAATAATCTGGATGTTTCATCGCCTGCAAGTATTTTCAATAACACGCGTATTGTTGAATAAAAGTCGTGAAATCCGAATAGCGCATCATTAATACATCAATTTCAGCAACATGCTTTTATTGATCGAGTGACGGAAGTTTCAAACTCCTAAAGCAGAAAAGAAAAAAATTATTCGAATTCTCTCCTTTTCCTTTATTGATATCCTCGCCGATGAAAGCGGGGCAGGTTGTCACTCACACAGTTCACAAATATATTAAAGAAATAACTTTTACAATATAGCAGGAGTGCGCACCCGGGGGGGGGGGGGTCATGGCGCAGGACTGCGCCATTGAAATTTTAGGGGTGGGTTGTTTTGAGGGGGTTTTTTCTCATTGGGGGGAGCACTTGATTCTGCGGGGATGGGGTCTTTCGATATTTAGGAGGGGGAGCACCCTTGTGCTTACCTCTGAATGAGGGCACCTCTGAATATAGTGGAGTAAAATTTTATTTTAAATATATATATATATATATATATATATATATATATATATATATATATATATATATATATATATATATATATATATATATATATATATATATATATATATATATATATATATAATGCCCTTCACAATCATTTTCAAGAGAATAATTTTGCAACATAGTGGGGCAAAATTTATTTTGATTTCATACCTATATTCTCATACTCATCGCAACTATCTTAAAGAGATTAATTTTAAAATATTGTAGAGTACAATTTAGTTTTTATTTCATACGTATGTTTGTGGCTGACCGGAATGAAACCTTTTAAATTCCTTTAAAGGGAATTATATAAAATAATACGTACCTTATTTAGAATTCATTTTAATATTATGCAAGGCTCTTGGGAGCAGTTCATATAAATGAGTGACATCCATACAAAATTTCTGTAATCATAAGACAGAAATTCCGGAAGAATTGAATAAGCATTTGAATAAGGTACATTCAGTTAGCTATTACGCTTTGTCATGCACAAATTGGTTCAAATATTATTTTAAATAATAAATTATATACTGAATAAAATTAATTCGACATTTAAAACATATCTTGCCATAATTCCGCTGTGTTGTTTAATTTTGTGTAATAAGAAAAAAAATATTTTGGTTACATTTTACCAGCTTTGGAGAAAGTATAAGTTTCTACCTTTAATAAATTTCAACTTTATTTGAGGGTACAGTTTATTGCTCTTGCTTTAAGCGTCGGAACGGAAGTACTATGCCATATTTCGTATGTGATACCAAGTGAAAAATTTATGACTACTTATTTCCTTTTCATCAAAAAATATTTGCATCTAAGCTTCAAAGTTTTCAAGTTTATTAGCACACTTATTTATTACTTCAGCTCGCTTTCGACAGAGTATAGCTACTTTGTTTAGGGAAATGCATTTTCCAAAAAGCCTGTAGATCAAAGATATTTGTTATCTTCAATGTCTAAATAATACTCGTCAAGTTAAATCTTGGAGAAGTTCAAATTACGGATCTACTCTAGTTTTGATGATATTTGAGGGTTTACTTTATGTTGAATCTGATTCCCTCATTTTTGTTATAAAACAAATAAGTAATTGTATTGAATTACGTTTACAAGTAAATTCCATTCTTCTGCATAAAACATGTCCAACTAAAAATTTTCTACTCTTTTTATATGATTATTTAACATAAAAACGTGTGAAATTACGGTTTTTCCTTTTTTTAAAGTTTATTACTTTGTCATTTTACTATGGACTGAGATTTTTCTTTAGAAACGTTACAACAGTCTCTAATACAAAAAGTTATCTGTATTTTATTCGTAGAAAAGTCTTTCTTTGGCAAAACAGCTTCAATCCAAGTTGCCACTCCTTTATTTCTTCAAAAATTAGCATTTTATATTTTGTTTCACCTACATACGATTTTATAGAAGAACAATTCAATCTAGTAAGCCACACTGTACCACAACTTATTTCGAATACATAACTATTCCTCTGAAAATTAATAAATCTGTAATTAAGTAACCTAAATTCTAACACAAGGTAAAACTTCGATTACATTTTTGTCAAGTCTTACTCTGACTCACACATAGCTTTAATCAAGCTCTCTCTTTCTACCGCCCGTTTTTCCAAGAAAACAAGTTTTTCAAGAGAAACTTACCTACATAAACAACCTGCAATTTGAGACTATGGAAACTAGCGTAATCTTTTCCTGTTACAGTTCTTGATTCCGACACATACCACACAGAATTCCCATGATAATAGAAGAAAGCAGCAAATTGATTGCCAAATAAATAAATAAATAAAAAATAATAAATAAGTCACTCTTTTATGATTGTAAAGATAACAAAAGTTTCTCCCAGGTATTCTGCTTACAATTATCGAAACTCTGTTGAGGCGGGCTAAAAACGAAATACTATTTTTTGTAAGTATACAGGAGGGAGAAATTACATTTGGGTGTGTCTATATCTGATGTGACTGTGAATATATTGTTTCTTTTACTTACTTGACCTTAAATGCGATTTATGTTATTAAAAGTAGAAATAAAACATTTGATTTGCATTATGCTACAGTGAGACTGTGTTTGAATTTAAAAACAGATACCATCTACTATCGTTAAAAGTAGTTTTCATGCTAAAATTTCTGACCTTTGGTTTAATATTGAATATTATTTTTCAATACGAAACAATTGGCATTGATACCGTTATATTGAGTATGGAAGGTGCAAATAGAATTGTTGCTACTAGATAAGTTATAGTCTCCAAGTACCAGCGTTTGCGGTTGTTCTTTCTAAATTGAGTGTAAATTGAGCTTAAAAGTAACACTCCGTTTTCCTGTCTCTCGTTTAGTTTTTAAAATATAAATACAAAATACGACGAAATTTAAATACAATAGACTCCCGATTATCCACGAGCGGTTTATCCGCGGGGCGGATTATCCGCGAATCAATTAACAATCACGAACATGTATTTTCGTAGTAAAAAGCGAATACCAGTGGCTGTTTTTTTTTTTTTTTTTTTTTTGAAAAATTGTAAATTTACACAGTTGTTTTTGCTTGATTGATTGATTTGATTTAACTTTATTACTATTATTATTTTTGTGCGTTCTTCATCGTACATACACTTGTTTGTTATTGATGTTAAGTTCGGTTGTGCAAAAATACAAAACATTTGTACTGTACTCTATATATATTTTCACTGTTTGCAGAAAGTGTTATGCATCAATACAGTTAAGAATTTGAGATAGGACAATTTTTACCTGATTTGTCCCCCATTTTAGTCTTTTTGCGGTTATCCGCGATTTTTATTATCCGCGACACTTGTGCCACCCAATTCCGCGGATAATCGGGAGTTTACTGTAATAGCATAAACGAAATTTTAGCTTTTATATCTATAATAATGTTTTCAATGACAAAAAAAAAGTTTAGGATGAAGCTATTTAGTGACTGATTTCAACACTCGTCTAACAATAATTGAAAGTAAGCAAGCAGAAAAGCAGTTTATTTTTGCTAAAAAGCTACATTGAATCAGTATTTTGATCACATTTATATTCTACCCGTTTTTTTCTCCGCTTGGATGATAATTGATACGATGCAGCAAATATTTGTTTCCTGGTTGAAGCCTTAAGCCCAATGCTTTTAGTAAAGACGTTCGTTTTCGCGTGTCTTGTTTTGTAATAGCCCCGTGACTTTAATCGTTTTCTCACGCCCAAAATGATGGGTTATAAATGTCGTTGTAGCTGTTGATTGTTTTACATAAGTCAATTGAGCTCTTAAAACTTGGTTACATGGTATTTTTTATGGTGTTAATCCCCTATACCATTTGGTTGTTTTTTATTCTTATGCCTAGCATTTTAATATCGTTCAAAGTTGATTAGTCTTTTTATTCTTAAAACCATTAGTAAAAAGTTGTTCTTTTTGTCTCTGTGATTGCATGATGAGACATTTTCATCTACAACACAAAATATTGAATAATTGACTGATAGAAATTCCTCTTCGGATGAAAAGCATATACAGTGAAACCTGTGTAAGTTGACCACTCGCGGTGCAGTGCTTTGGTGGTCAACTTAGACAGGTGGTCAACTTATAAAGGGCGATAATATTTTTTTGTTGTCATTTCTTGCACCACGTATTCATTTTTTGAGGAATTCACCCTTACTCTTTCTGTTCAACTCACTTTCATTGCTTAAGATTATTGAAAGTGAAACAATAATTAAAAATACTATTCAAATAATTTTGTTAATTTTTCCTTGTTTTTAACTATATTAGACACTTTAGTTTTAGAAATTCCATATATGCCAGCTAATATTCTCTGGATTTTTCCATTTTCAGTTAATTTTAATATTTCATACTTTTTATTAATCTCAAGTTCAGCTAACTTTCTTTTTGAAGCCTTTTTGTGTAAAACTTATAGCACAAAGGAGCAACAAGCTCGACTCTCCCAGTTTATAAAGGCAAAATCAAAATATCCTATCTCTTAATCCCTTGCACCAGAAAAATTTAACTTTACTCATTAGCAAGCCCACACTGTAAAAAAATTCCGAAACGTTACTGGTTATTTCCGTGGTACGTTTCGTGATTTCAGAGGTTTTCACCTATTTCCCCAAAAAATCAAGTATCTTCGCAAAAAAGTTTCCTGAATTCCTAAAATATGCACGAATGCAGACCTTGCACTGGTGTGAAAAATATTTTTTGCTACCAGTTTAAATATTGACGGAGCGTGTTTATTAAGTGTATCGGCTTTAGAATGTTTATGGCCCGTCCGGATTGACTAAGCTTCCAATGGGAGCAAATAAGTCACTGGATAGCTACAGCCTTGCGAGGCTGGAATTGCAGGCAAGGAGTATGCTTGGTTCTTGCTTGCAATTTTCGCGTGGCCGTGGTTGCTCTAATACCTCTTTAGCTTTCTTGGTAAATCAGGAAGGTTCTAATCGAATAAATTAAACCTATTTAATTTTTCTAGAAGGTTCACGACTGGCTTTAATAGGAGAGATTTCTTAATATTTCAGAAAGGTTACTGACTTTTATCAGAAAACGTTCCTGGTTTTTGTAAGATATGTTACTGGTAGAAATTGGGCACATCAGCTGCCTATTATTTTCCAGGAACGTTTCTGAATCGTTTTTACAGTGCAGATCTGCGTACCCGCAGTGCAAGAGGCCCGCGTCCTTAAAGGGGCTAACGGCTCTAGAAATTGAAGAAAAAATAGAAAAAAAAAAAAAACTAGCACTAAGACTTATTCACTTTACTAAAAGACTTTACTTTACTATCCCAAATTGAACAAAAAATGAAAAACAAGTTTGGAGAATAAAGAGCAGCATTAAGCTTTATTCTGCTGTTTACTTAGTAAAATGCTGTTCTGTCATCAAGCCTTAACAACATTCTTGGAAAGCTATGAAAATAATAATAATAATTAATAAATAAATAATAAAATAAAATAATTTGCTGAAGAAAGTTAAAAAAAAAAAAAAAAAGCAAGTGGTCAACTTACAAAGGGTTTTTTACATTACTCCAAACCAAATTTGGCGAACGTTAGTGGTAAAGATAGACAATTGGTCAAGATAGAGAGGTGGTCAAGTTACAGAGGTTTTCCTTCATTATATGAGATAGGACTTATTCCGTTCCTGAGACAAAAACGGTCAACATAGACAGGTGGTCAACTTACAAGGGTGGTCAACTTTACAGGTTTTACTGTATAAGGCAATGAAAAACAATGAAATTTGAGTGAACAATTTTATGTTTTAAGGGAAATTCGTGTCAAGTTCAAACCCAAAGTAGACTTTGTTTCTAAATCATGCTGTACACAAGCACCTACCAGGGTTACTAGCACCACTTCTTGTCCCCAAACAAATGAGAGTTTCCAACTACCATGTGTACTAGTCATCAGCAAATTTTTAGTTTTGACCCTTTGTTTTTAAATTCGTCATGTGTTGAATGAAAGGGAGGGGGGAGGAGGGATCTTTAGCAAACAGTTATCAAGAAAAGAGATAGCGTAGAAGGCCGAAATGACGATTTTTCTATTGAAAAAACGCTTTATTTTCAACCAATTTTGTGAGTACTGTTGTTGTTTCACACACCCTGTAAAAACAATTAAGAAACGTTCCTGGAAAATAATGGGCAGCTAATGTGCCCAAGTTTGGCAAGTAACATATCTTGCAAGAAACAGAAATGTTTTCTGTTAAAATATAGTAACCTTCCAGAAATTATTCTGGTATTTTTCTGAAGAATTCAGAAATCTCCCCAGTTAAAGCCAGTCATGGCGCGGGAACCTTCAGAGAAAACATATGTCGATTTACTATGATAGCTAGGCACCGTCCTGATTTACAAAGAAAGCTCCAAAAGCATTATTCCAAACACAGTCAAAGACAGAATTGCAAGTAAGTATCAAGAATCTAACTCGCCTGTAATTCTTGCAAAGCTTCGGAATACAGAAACTTATTAACTCTCATTGGTATTTAAGTCAATCCGGACGGGCCGTAATGAGACTGAAGCCGATACACTTAATGAATACACTCAGTTAATCTTTAAACTGGTAGCTAAAATATTTTTTACAACAGTGATAAGTCCGCATTCGTGCAACTTATAGCCATTCAAGAAACTGTTTGAAAATAAATACTTGATTTTCCCAGGAAGTGGATGAAAACTCGTAGAATCCTGAAACGTTCCACGTAAATTATTAGTAGCGTTTCGGATTTTTTTTTACAGTGCACAAAACAGCAGGATGTCGTCAAACTTTCTTACAAAAGTGGCTAATTCTTTAGGTTCATTACAGAATGAGATATTTTTCATATGAATCCGTTATGCATTTCAACAGGGTTCAAAGTTAGGATACGGGGAGTTAGGTGTCATTGATTTTTTTCTTTTTAGTTTCCAAAATGTTCTCCTTTGGTGTAACTTTTAAGTATTTCATACTGCTTCGGCAGAGCAACCAACTGCTAAAATTTGTGATATTTATGTATTTGTTACAAAGTATTGCAAAACATCCCAGCGTAACTCAAAAAAATATTTTAAACAAAATAAGCAATTATTGAAAACCAATTTCCATTAATAACCTCAAAGACATTGGTAGTGTTATGTAGATGTATGCATGTATACAAACAACTATTTTTATAATCGCTGAGTGAAAAAAAAGGAAAAACGACTTAACCATTAAAATTGTAGTCGTCAGCTAATTATTCTTTTAGTTATACGCCAAAAATGAAAATTTGATATAAAATCGCTGCCTTCCAAATGAGAATTTTAAATGAAAAATATGACTGAAGACCATTAACTCGATACAATACAAAGTCTATAAAGGATTAAAAAAAAAAAATCTTGTGTAAGTGCAGTGCAGAAAGATTTTAATTTGTTAATATATTCGAATGATCATATGCTAGAAAATGTTATCTAATAAAAATTCATGACAGAACATAGGAAAAAGTAACTGAGTCATTTAAAATATGCTCTTGCGTATTAGCAACAACGTTTCTAATACACAAGAGCACATTTTAGTGTTAAGCAAGAGCGTATTTTAGAACTTGTGCGTAAAAATCTAATCAAAGTATCTGCTGAGAATATGTGTGCCTACAGCAGTCTTTAATGTGTTTGCAATGATAATTTCTCCGTAAACTGATGTAAAGTAACGGCCAAAGCTCCTTATTTGTGTTTCGTCATGTTTACGTATTCTCCACGTGAATCTCAATTTGGGCTCTGAATTGGGTGTAATGGAGAGTTCTGTGATTTGAACTTTCTCGGAAGCAGAGCTGAATTCGTAAATAGGTAAAGCTTGCAGTTGGCTCAAGTATGACACATGTTTACTAAAGTAAAATCAATATGTGAGTAAAACTTAATTTTCTATAACGACATCTATATATATAAAAATGAATGTTTGTCTGTATGTCATCCATGAACTCAAAAACTACCCGGCAGATTTGGCTGAAACTTTCACCGTTTGTTATTTTTGGTACTGGGAATGTTTATAGACCAGTTCGAAAAAAATCCGATCGATAGTTCCTTTTTTATTCCAATTTAAGTCACAATCCATTGGATAAATACGAATAAAATTATCGACTGCAGAAATTAATTCGCGTGAAAGATCTCATTGATAAGAAGTTAGCTGTTGCCATTTTTCTTGAGTTTGAACAAATAAATTCTTTCTTTATTCTTTTATGTCTTTTCATGCAACGGGGGGATTTAAAACTTTTTCTATTTAATATTTTTAGCGATTGCTTGATCTTGCAAACTGCGTGAGTACAAAATTTGAGTATAGTCACGGCCTCACTTGATACCTGGACCGATTATTATGACAATTGCTATATATATATATATATATATATATATATATATATATATATATATATATGTATTTTTCCACGGAGAAGGTGCATAATATGCTCATTGAAGCCACTCGCCACCAGGTGGCACTGCAGAGTAGCAACTTCTGCTCCGTTCAACCGATTGTCATGAAAATCAGTATAATGATGTATTTTTTGGTTGGCGTAGCAACGCGCGTCGGATACAGCTAGTGTTTTATATTTTTATTGATTGACATTTTTTCCTATGCATCTGAGTGCAAAAATAAGATATTGCTAAGTCAGGCAATTAATGCCCTGCCCTGCACGAGGAATTGTCATCATAGTAATTAAATAAGTAAGTAATGAAAAGTCAGTACTTTTGCAGGAGCTTGAATATATGCCCCTTTGGGGGCAATCCTTCGAGAAGCGGTTATTGGTTTCTCAAAAGTTAAAGACTGATATGCTTCGTTTTTTAAGAAAGTGGAAAGGCGATTTAAGTCTGTCTATGGGTCTCATGGAACCGTCCCGGAAGGTATTCGTCACCCACTTGGCCATTGCGAATGGTCAGATCACAATAAAACTACTGTGCACACTAATATTGCCCAATTTGCAACTATGCTACATCGATACAGTTGCAGGGAGAGAGTTAGATTTTGTGAGAAGCTAAATCTGAGAAATGGTAACAATTTTCCCTAACTCCTACCGGCAGAATTTTCTTTGATGTTTTTTTCGACTGGCTTGCTTGATAAAATCGGCTATTCGCGATAGAGATGTTGTATTTCAATATAGAAAATAAACCGATATTTATTGTTGATTTGAATCCGATTACTCAGAGCATGACGTAAATATATTTCGAATCGACTTTTTGTAATATGTTTAATTAAAAATGTAAAATATTAAGTTAGGGATCCTATTTTTTTTTAAAACGAGCTGATGTTTGCATCACATGACTTCCTTTTACTCCAATTTAATGTCATTTCCCCATTATTGGAAATTGTAATGTGATTCAATTGTTTACTCTCTAAATATCACCAACAGTGGCCAAATTGAAACCAAATTTAAAATTTAAAAAAAAAAAAAATCGCCAAATTTGTCGCCAAGTTGGTGATAAAACTTGGCGACCAAAAGACTGGCGACATATCGCCAAGTGTCCGGCAAATGATAACACCACTTGAGTTTACATCGAAATTAACAATGATTTCTCCCCAAAAAGGGGCAAAAAAACCCCTTAGGAACATCCGAATGCAACTAAAAGGGACGGTGCACAAATAGGCCCCACTAGGAGTCTACGTATCAAATATCAACTCTCTAGGATATACCGTTTTTGAGTTATGCGAGACACATACACACATATGCACATACGTACATACGGATGTCACGAGAAAATTCGTTGTAATTAACTCGGGGGTCGTCAAAATGGATATTTCGGGTGTCTGTAGGTTCCTAGGCATATATCCACGTGTGGTCGGGTCGAAAAAAAGAAACTCAACATTCATTCGGGGGGGAGAGAAAAATGGAAATTAAGGCCGATTTTTGAGTGATAATTTTTTCACGAATACAATACTTCCTTTTCTGTAAAAAGAAGTAAAAAGGCTTATGTTATTTTCTTTACGTTTGTATTTCCAATGACAGGATTGTAAGATAAATACAACAACATATACAGAAAACTAATTAAAAAACGGAATAAGTTCATTAAACAAATAAAGTCAAACCAAAAGACCTATGACCTCCCAGTAGCTGTCCACGAGAGAGCGTTTGGTTAGGATTGGGTAAAGAACGAGATAGCCAGCATCAATGATCCGTCCCAGATCAGAAGGACAGCACAAAAGACATGAAACTATATGAAAATGGTGCAGGTTTTTTGGGAGACAGTCCTGGCTAGTGATAAGCCTAAACTCAGTCTTCATTTTGTGTCTGGGGAATTGCGAAACTGAAGATATTCGTGTATTGTCTTTCCAAGACTTTATGTTGTTCTTAGAGTGAGGTTCTTTTAAGGCTTCTGTTATTAGAATTACAAAACCAAAATTATGTCGAACTTTCTTTTGTCTTATAATAAGTATATTATTTAATGGAAAAGTAACTTGAATCGGTCTGCAACTATTAACTTTAACCGCTCCTTTAAGATGCATATTATGATCACATTATTTACTTATGTTATCAAAAGTGTCGATAAAACGACGATATATAATGTAAACTTGAAAATCTTCAGGAAAAGTTTTAAAGCTCTGTAGTTTTATTGGCAGCAAAAGTATTAAGGTAGGTAGTTCGTCAATTTTATTCCAAAATGTCTAGATAATACTTGAACAATAAAACATAGTTCCATTAAGAAGAAAATATATCCAAGCGTTTTAATTGAATAATAGATGCCGACTTCAATCACTCTTACATTTTTTGAAGAAATTAAAAGCAAAGATTTTTATCTCTTTAATACCATCAGCTTATCTAGAATGTTTATATTACATCCATTTTGCGTGTTTTGTTTAACACTAACACCGTGACTCAATTCCCTTGTTTCTCCACTCAAAATAAAAAACTGAAAGGACCGTTGAAATAGGCGATTGTTTCACGCAAGGTAAAGAATGGATCATCTTTCTTGGGATTTGATCTCTGTGGCAGAGGGGAAAAAGTCATGTTAGATGTTTAGATTAAAGTGTTTTTGTGCTTTTATTTCCACGCTTCACTTTCTTTTAGCAAAATGATAGATAGCTGAATTTTAAATCGTTATCCCAGGGTGAGAAAATTTTATCACTTTTTAAATTTGTTTATGTGTTTGATAAAACACGTTTTTTTATTAGACATAACTGTAAGTCAGAAACCTTGAGACTTTTTGAATATATTGTTACGAGAAAACGTTCTCAGTAAAGACAAAAACCATAGTTAACGGGTCATAGTGGGAAAAACCTTTTTCGTCAAGTTCTGACTATTTACTAATAGTTTGAGGAATTAAATGGTGTGTAGCCAACACTAATTATTATTTTCTATACTTTTTTTAAGTCCTTTTTCTCCAGGTTAACTTCCTGAATGTCTAAGTCAAAAAATAAAAATAATAAATAAATAAATAAAAATAAATAAATAAAATAAATAAATGAAAAAAATAATAATAATAAAAAGTGTCAAGTTTCGAGATCATCCTGCTTTCTATAAAATCAATGAGGCAGTGAGAAGCAAAAGGGGAATTAAGATTTTTTTTTTAGTAAAACGCGTTCTAAGTTCAGACCCTAGGTAAGCTTTCATTATTTTTCTTTTTTGAATCATGCTAAACTACTATCATCTCTTGCCTTACAACGGAGGAATGATTCTTCTACCATTTGGGGACTGGTTATCTCCAAATTTTTAATTTTGGCACTTACATCCATTTGCTTCTGATCACCTCATATGTACACAATCTCCAAGTGGGACTAAAAGCAATTTTAGAGAGCAAGGGATCGAAATCTTTCAAACATTTTGATCCTTTTTTGGAGACATGACATAAGGACTGTCCACAAATGATGTCACGCTTTGAGGGGGGGTTCTTGAAATTGCGACAGTTTGTTATAAGGGGAGGTAAGCGGTAACAAGACGTGTGACATCGCTTTTTTTTAAAATATGAATAAGTTTTGGAAAGCGTGACTTGTGACAAAGAGGGGGAGGGGTTGAGGTGCAGTGTGACAATTTGTGACAAAGGGTAGGAGGGAGTTAAAACGTTGAAAAAAAGTGTGACATAATTTATGGACAGTCCCATATAGCGATCCACTTCATCTGTTGTAATTAAGGGAAGTTTACTTGATTAATAAGACATCAGAAAAAAATAATTTTTTTGTGTTGTGTACTTTGTTTATTTCACATTCATTTTAACGTCACAAGCTAATCGTCCTTCCATTGAATAGCACATGCTCTTGGCGAATGTAGTTTTTACAGTTAATAAAATACCTTCATATGGAAATTTTTTTTTCTAAATATTTATTTCTGAAACTTTAAAAAAAAAGAAGGATTCTATTCAAAACGTACTCATTTAATATGCAAACTAAAGTTTCTAAAGCTAAAAAAACAACCTTTGACCTTAAAATACTTTTTTTTTTTGGCATTTTTATTTTGTAAAATAGTTTTCGGATTTTTTTAAAGTATCGTGACTCAACCGTTACACCGTTACCGGTATTTAATGATAAGCAGCCTTAGGGAGAGGCATAAACGAAATAAGAAGAATGAAAAGAAAGATATTTGACATAATCTTGAAAATTGGGGATGGAAATATTTAAATAATTAAGGGGAAATCGTAGACGACTCAACAGAAAGCAGAGAGAATATTATTGAATGAGAACTACTGCTTCTTCCGAGTTAAACTAGCTAAATTTTGAAAAGAAAAGACCTGACAACTAGGTACGAAAATATAATGCTGTGGTAGGATTCCAATGATAAAGTTAAATTTTTTTAATGACCGAGGAACATGTTCAATAGACTTAGGGAATAACCCTAATATGTAAAGAAAAAGGCCCAAATACTCAATAAAATCTTTTATAAATAAAGGAAATATCCTAGGAACGAAGGGAAAATCTTTTCTAATATCTGAAGCAATAACATATATGACTAAAAAATAAACTTAATGAGTAAGAAAATATTGACCACGTAAAAAATTCCAGTCAGTACAACTGTGAAAAAAATCCTTAGAATTAAGGAAAACTAACTTTAATGACTTAAGGAATGGCATCCAATGACCAAAGAAATCCTTGTAAAGAGTTAAAAAGAGTCTTAATTAGTAAGAAATTCTAATTCTTATCAAGAAGTTCTTAGAAAGTGAAGAAAACACTTTGATTTCTGAAAAGGAAAAATCCTGATGACTGACGGGGGAATAAAATTTTCCTTCCGAAAATGAGAGTTGCAGTTTTAAAAATCGGGGAGGAGGGGGGTATGTCTAGAATGTGTGCAATTATTATGAAATGCTGGTCTGTTCGGAGTTCAGATTATTTTTTTAAGCAGTAATTGTTATAATAAATTACAACCAGCACTACATGGTAATTGCATAAAAAGTTATTAAGAGGGATGTAATTTGATTAAATTTAATGTCATAAACTTTCAATTACGAGTTAAACTGGTGTTTGATTAGTGACATTGTTAACTGGATTATGAAAATTTATTGTAATAATCGCGGAAGTGTTGATAGTCAGAACGTTTCTCTTAGCAAAATAACAAAAACTTTTGGACACATATCATGCAAATCTTTTCTAAAAAAGTGTATTTGGTAGATGATGCCAATATAATTGAAGAAGACAGTATTGATACGTATAAAATGAACTATATGTTAGTTTTAACAGTGCAATTATTTTTCGCACTGATGGCGAAATATAGAAAATTGAACGAAATCCTCTTTGATTAGTCATTTAGATAACTGGGTTTCAGTTTGTTATAGCGGTAGAGGAAAAGTAATAAAGCGGTACTTGTGTCTTTGACTCCAATAAGCCTCATTTTCCATGTCTCTTTAAAAGTTAGATTATGTTTCATTACAGACAAATCAAGCAGTGGGCAGTGATTTTGGTGTTCGCAAACACATTTCCGTGAATTCTGTTTCTTTAGAAAAACGAAACTATGCTCTTTGAACTTCCGTTGGAAAACCGGATTGCGTTCATGTCTTCGTAAAGAGGCCCGTATGATAGGTAAACCCATTTGTGTCACACAGAAACAGAAAAAAATGTTTCTATTTTCCAAGAATGTGTTTCATTTTGTAATAACAAAAGCTTCAAAACTTACGAAAATTGACTAAAGGAGAAAATTTACTTTTATACACTACTCGTAATTAAGTTATTATTCACAGTTTATTATTACTTTAATTATAAGTAGTAAACGTGTACACAGGGGTGCCCCGAACTAATATTTTTGGGAGGGTGGTTTGGGTCTCATAAGGAAGCCTAGAGCGCCAAACAAACTGATAGCTAATACATAATTAGCACTGACCAGACGAGTGACCAAAACAATGGTTCGGATCAATTCGAATATTGAAGGCAAGGTAGGTGTGTTCAGTAAGTTACCGCCCTATGTGACTGAGCTGGATGTTTTCCACCTCCATTTCAGTCACTCCAATGCCGAGCTGATGAGTGCTAATAAGCACGAAACTGCAGTCCTCGGCTGGAATTGACTCAGCTGGCAGTGTATTTCATGTACTGCAAATGTGTTTTTTTAAACTTCACAATGATTGCTACCTACGCCATAAAGCTCAATTTGTTTTTTTCACATTGAAGCTGGTTATATCAAATCACATGTCTGCTGTATGCTTTGTAATCCCGTGTTTTACAATGTTATTTTCTCATGTTCACATAGATACTAAGTAGTAAATGTTTACTTTGTGATAGTAGTAAAAGCACCCGAAAGAAACGTTATTGCGTAAAAAATTGCAAAATAGATTGCAATATGTTGAAAAGTATACTGTGTTTTGTTAAACTGCACAGTAACTGATGCTTGTAATTTCGTGTAGCATAATGTTGTTATCTCCGTTACATCAATGATAATTTGAGAAACCGTTCTCTACAAGCTATTTAACCTGGACAAATCCGAGTAACAATGTACTACTAATGATGGACATCGGCTAATGACTTCATGCTGTATTCCTTTGAGAATGCTACCACATTGGAAATGACATAATTTTTATTAAAGTACTGCAAAAAATGTTGTAGCTGCTTTGGAAGATTGTCAGATCTGTAGAAGATTCTATGGTGTATGATTTTGACAGATACACGTTTTTTAAATTATTGTGTCGTCGTTTAACTCTATATTTTCCTCACGAATTGATTCATAGTACTACTGATAATTCTAAAGCAATTTACGCTACACCGACACATTTTTAGAGCATGCAGCTTATTTTTAAAATGTATATTGTTTAATACACGTAATATAAACTGTTCAAATTCTTCGAAGGAAACCGAAATTAATTCTCGTTTAATAGAAGTAAAAAAAAAAGAAAAAAAAAATCGAAAGATGAAAAGATAGGAAATGGAAATTCAAAATAACGCAATTTTGTAATAGCTTTGTGTTTTAGTTTTTGACAAATAAGTCTTAACTGTTCTTTATCGCTGAATCCGAAATTGATTTTCAGATGTTACCATGACATCAGAATTTTTAGAATATTTTGTAAAACATTTGCCAGATTTGACTGCAAAGTAGACTGACAATGTTTTTTTTTTTTTGGCATAAACTACACATTTTTTACCTGAGTGAGTCAGACGAGGGGGTCGGATATCATTGATTCTTTAATTTTTAATGAAAAACTATTTGTAATGAGATATAATTGAACAAATGAATTTAAAAATTCACTAAAAACTCTAGGCGGGTTTTGTTTCAGTTTTCATTTTGAAATATGTCGTCAGTGAATCCGCCTACCTGTTTCTTCAGATTCCTTTCCCGCTTTACTACAATAACGCATAGTATAAAGTCAAAAATTAATAAACAGTGATGAAGACAATTAAGTTTTTTTAAAGGGGCATTTTTTAGTTCCAAGCAAACTTTGAAATTTGAGCTAGACGAAAATTCCTGTAGAGATTGGGAAAATGTAGGTCGTCTTCAGGATTGGCGCTAAAAAGTACGGAAGAATCAAGTATCAAATGTTAACAAGCATAACACAACACAAATTTCGCAGACTTGCGTAATTGATAGCAATTATGATAGGAGTGATAAGCATTTATTTCCGGATTTCTAATGAAACATTCGAGAAAAAAAAAATACGGAAAATGGTTTTTGATAATTTTTCCCCTTCTACGATTCCTTAATCAAGTATTAAGCAACGCAATTGAAAGATTTTTCTTTTTAATTTTAAACAGGCGAACTTAAAATTGCAATATAATTCTCATTCATATTTTATTAGAGGCTTTAAATAAATTTCTTCAAAAGAATGAATTTCTTATAAACTCATAATGTTTAAGTTATCTCTTTATGCTGGTAAATATAAAGATTCGACAATTTATAAGTAATTTTTGTCAATGATTTACGAAATTCAAACATTTGAGTTCTTGGGCTATGCAAAGCCGGTAAACGCTGATAAGGGCCTCTGTCATTTGTTTTCATTGGTTTAACATAAGAAAATTTAAAACTCGCTCTTTATAGGGGAACATTTTTGAAAATTCAAATTCATTTCTGTTATCTTCGTTCTTTTGAATATTCTTATTGCTTTTACTTTAAGCAGCTGTATTTATTTATTTATATATTCATATTTCATTAATGTTACTCAAATGAAGTTTTTACTTAGAAACAAATGCATTTTAGAATTTTTCTTAGATGTATATTTGCATCAAACTACTATTTTTTTACTGACTTATTTATTATTTCTCACACTTAAATCAGGCTATAAAAAATAAAGTGAACAGGAAGATTTCTCTGTCTCTATACGCGAGATATTTATTGAATATTTATAGAAAGACAGCCCAAAATAAAAACCATCTTTAACATTTTTCCTTCACATTCATTGGAAAATTTATTACAATTTGAATTTAATATTTGCAAGAAACATAATTACGCTGATTTCAAAAGGAACCTTCTTTTATCATGTTCCGAATTAATTGATAAAGAGAGTCGTTGAGTCGATATTAATTAGGAGGTTTACATATAAATGCATTTCCATTCAGGAACCTTTTCACTAAATAATAAAGGTTTTTAGTTACCGGAAGTACTTTAAGAACATAAAACTTTTATTTTGTTGCATTATGACAAGAAGATATTTCTTATTTCCTGTTTAAGAAGATTCGTTCTTAATTATTATTGAAGGAAGAACTCTTTTCTTATGTGATTCAAATTTACAATTTATAATATGCATATTTTCTAATAAATGTTCGTATTTTTATGAATATTTTTTGTGTTTAAACTCTTTTATGCTCGTAGGTTTCAATAGAGACACAAATAAAAAGAGAAATAGTCAATATAACCTTTTTGAACTACAAATCCTGTTAAATAGTTTTGAGTTATTTTCTTTAAAGAGCCAAACCCTTATCTATGTAACTGAGTTTTGTGAGTTACAATAAATAAAATCTAAAAAAAAAAAGAAATATATTATATTCTTTTATTTTCAAAAGTTAAAAGTTGACTTCAAATTACGTTTCAATTATAAATTACCTACACAAAATATCTGAAAACACTCGCCAATCCATGCTGTAATGCTTACAATTCTGAATCTCACGAGTAATTAATATTTATTTTTGAAATGTTAAAAAAAATCAATTTTGTAATATATTTTTAAATAAATTAAATCAAAAAGTATGAATAGCCTACATCATATGTTGCTTAATTGATATCCCGTTGTCAACAATGAAAAGATGCGTTATATATTGAGATAATAACTATGCTTTGTCCACAGCCGGAGAAATGGATAAAAAGGAAGTAATTATCCTATTTAGCTTAACGTCAGAAAAGATTTAGAAGAAAATCTAACATACACAGAACGCTAGCAGTCCTTTAACGGCGACTGTACAAAGACTTTGGGATGATAATTAAAATAATTTGTTTTGAATTTTTCGGGTTCAATGTAGTTATGTTTTTATACATAGGGTGATTTGAAAATTAATAAATAATAGAAAGTTCAATTTTTCACGAACTAATGTTCATAGCGGGATACAAATCGACATGCATGATTAAAAGAAAGAAAGAAAGAAAGAAAGAAAGAAAGAAAGAAAGAAAGAAAGAAAGAAAAAGAGAGAGAGAGAGAGAGAGAGAGAGAGAGAGAGAGAGAGAGAGAGAGAGAGAGAGAGAGAGAGAGAGAGAGAGAGAGAGAGAGAGAGAGAGAGAGAGAGAGAGAGAGAGAGAGAGAGAGAGAGAGAGAGGAAAAACAGAATAGATAATAAACTTAATAAAAGATGTCTTTGAGTAAGTTTGTCACTATTCTCACAGAAATTTGCTTTTAACTTTTTTCTGCTGTAAATTAGTGTAAATCACAAAAAGCTGCGTTTCATATCTCTGTGAATATTGTTTTTACTAACGTCTAATATTTGTGCTGTAATTGTTTTTTCATGCTTGTGATTTCCTTAAATGCAATGTGGGGATTTTGGGGATCATATGAAAAAGTTATATTTCCACTACTTTTGGAAATATGCATCTTATTGTTTACATAAATGATTATTGCGATGATGAATTTTTATTTTCATTGTAAGATGGTAAAAAAGAAAATCTGTTTTGGCTTAGAGGACTTAGTAAAGGCGTTGAAAAGATTTTGATTGATTGTCTGTTTTGGTTATGTAAATTAATACTTTGCCTTATTTCTAACGCATTGAAGAAGCTGTAAAAGATTTTTGTTCGTATACAAATGATTATTAAGCTTTTTATTCTTAGTTCCTGATATTATTATTTTTCTTTTGCTTAAAAATACAAATTAAGAACAATTTTACTTTTATTAATATTTTTGTCATTCTTTAATGGATAACCAAGTAAACATATTCTGCTTAAAATTAAGAATTCTTTGATAGTATTATATTAAAAGGTTTCTTTTGTTTATTTATTTAATTCAACTATTCAGTTGTGAAAAATTATATTGAGGAATTTCCGTTGAAATTTCATTATGCGTTATCGAACATTTTCATAACTGGTTCATTTGTTGAAAACAATCTTTACATAATATATCTTTTACATAGCATGTAATAGTGTTCTTAAAATATAAATAGAACTTTTTTGTTTTTACATTGATTGTTCTAATTGTCGAAAAAGTATTTTGAAATAATTTTTAAGCTAAGCGACACACACACACAAAAAGTGGGAGAGAGAGTTTTACAAACTCGATGTTGAAATGTAGGGAAGTAGACTTGTTTAGTTTTGGGGGACTTTTTACTTATTGATAGTCTTCCAGTATTGTCATTCAAACTGTCTAGAAAAATCACAACCATTAAATATTGATTTTAATATTTTTTATTGTTCATGTACACACATAATTAAAAGAGTGGCATAATAGAAAGACATGCGTCTTATAATAAAGTAATGAAACATCAATAACTAATTTGGTGAAGGAAAAATAAACGAAAAACTTCAGAAGGAAATTTGTGCCAAATGTGTGAGTTTAAGCAGGGATTCATAAATATTTCAGACGATAAGGGAGCCGGATGAAAAAGCATTCCTGCAACTAAACATGGAAAAAACATACAGAAGAAAATGAAGTGCAAAATGGAATTCACTGAACTATCGAATTGTTTTCGAAATTTCGAAAGCCATTTGAGGTCACCCAAGTTTTCAGGCTCATGAATTATCTTCTCTACTTCTCTTATCTCAGAAGCAAGATCTACCTCTTAATGGTTACACCCTACCGTAGAGATAACGTTTTGCTCGTAAATGATCCACATATTAGCCACAGGCATATCTTTACTTAAAAAAATATATAGATATATACTATTTTTAGAAACCATTTAACAAAATATACTCGATGCACCCAACTTACCCCATGTAGACCACCAACACTAATGGGCAATTTGCGGCAAGACTGGTGATCCACGTGTCTTGGGGCACCTGTTAGACGGGGGAATAATCCGCGGAATGTCAATCATTTCCTGAGGCTGTTGTGCGGGACCGCATTTTTGAGGTCGAAAAGCCATCTCACTTTCCCACCCTAGGCTAAACGTTTATCTACTAGCCGAGTAACGGCCCCTTATACTTTGAAAAAGACTACTGCAGCCCCAAAGTGTGTTGACCTCTGGAATTTTCAGTGGTAGCTCCTGGAACTTCACTATCCTCCGCTGTGGGTACATATTTGTTTCAACCGTGTCCGCTTGGAATTCGAGTAACGGAAAACATCTTGTTTCTCTTTTAGTTTTTACACCGGGGACAACTAGAGTAGTTTTAGTTACATGGGGAAGGGTGGAAGCATATCCGGGTGAACTCGAACCCTTTCATAGTATAAACATGAACACATGTAAGGGCCCAAAATGGACGGAAGGAATGGAATACGTTTACAAGTAAGGTTTGAGGGATGGGTTTTATGACCCATCGTGTAAGTCTAAATTTCGCGTTGTGAAACAGGGTGCATTTACTACTTTTTGAACTTTTTGTACAATTATTTTTGAGACAAATAATTGACCCTCACAGAGCTTTAAACCATCTCCTAACTAAATATTACTGTTTACCACATACAGCAATAAATAAATACTGTCTTAAAAAAAGTAGTGTTACTTAATAGAGTAGTGTCCAGTACTGTAAATACTGAAAATGAATGATCATTAGGATATAAGGATAAGAAGTACAGTACTGTACGTACAGCATGCAATAATAATAAAGTGCAGCAGTTTTATAATAATGCAGCACTGTACAGTAATAATTATTAATCATAGTTGTTAGCTGTTATGGATTAGGATGATTGATTGATCTGTGCAGCTGACCAGAGATCATGGTGACTCCTCTTTTAACCACTCCTGTACATCGTGAGAAGAGGAATAATAAAGAATGACCAGTTGGACTTTTGCTTTTCATGGAGATTGTCTTGGAGACTTCTTTATCCTAAAGGATGTTATTTTTAGTAGCCATAGTGTTTTGGGGATGAAAGTAGCCAACCTGAGTAGCTCACCAGGAAGCCGATACTCACCTCCACTCTTTGCGTCTAAAAAACCTCGTATTCTGAGCCAGGGGTTTACGTTAGCTGTGAGATACCCTACTTATAATTAAAACTCACGCAATATATAATTCGTGTAATCTTAACCCCTTTTCCACTCGCTCCCGTTAAATAAAGGGCTGTACTTCCGTTTCACGGTTTTCTCCTATTTCTCGTGTCCGTGATATTTCCAAGTTCGAGTGTACACAGCTCAAGCTAAAAATAAAAAACAAATCCAAAAATAAAAAATTAATACGTATTTTGTACCAGCACCTTTATTGGGACAATTTCCTTGAATAAAAAAATACTCACTCTAATGAGCCTTGTCATGAAAGATATAAGATCGTTAAGTGGTTAATAGCGTTACAGAACAAGTCCACTGAGCAGTCATAGGCAGAGCTATTTTATAAGCTCCTACAAACAAATTTAAAATTGCAACTACGCCTCAAAAATTTTCTCAAGCGGATTTTTTCTCTTCGTATTTTCTTGATTTCAATTATAACTACATGAAAAATAGGGAAAGAGAAAAGCAATTTTATTTTTTCAAGTATTTCATTCAGTTAAAGAGTGCTAAAGGGAAACAATGATTTCTATTCTTGAACATCGAGGATTACGAGCTTCAACTGTATGTTCTTCCAGTTGACATTTTGGGACTAGACGATTTAAGAATTGAGAAATAAATCCCCTTTGAAAATATTCCTTAATAAAAGTAAAATTCGTATCTTAAATCAACAGTTTTGAAGCGAATCTCTCAGGCAGTTTGAGGAAAATGGTGTAATGAAACTGGACATCCGTGAATTAGAACTATGAAAAAGCTTTTGATCAGATCACTGAAAACCTTAGTGCGTCCAAAATTTTACAGCTTAGTGTCAATTATTCTCTTTTTTTTCCAACAAATATTTCTTTTCGTTTAAAATCTTAGAAATATTACCCCTTCCCCTTTTTTGTTGCTTTTTTTTATTATTAAAGACTGTTTCCTTTATCCTTTGCTACTTTAATATTGTTCTTCCGTCTAAAAATATTTAGAGATATGTTTAGGAAAAGATCAATAATTTTTTATACAAGCCACACCGATATCCACTGTGAATTTTTGATGTTATGAACAATGCATTTTTTCCCCTTTAAATTAATCATCTAATGTTTTCATTCTGAACTGTTTGATGTACCAAATTCCATGCCACATTACGCATGTGTCTTTATCCTTTTCAGCTATCAAAGAGCTTTAAATCCCTTAGTTGTTCTTTTCAAATCTTAAGTAATAACAGTAATTTCAGCATCAACATTAAAATTTCAATTTTAAAATTGTTAAGGTGAAGAAAACTTACAATGGTTTTAATAAAATCATTAGTGGCGTCTTCTTCAGCAAATTACTTGACATATTTAAGTTTTTTCGAGATAATATACACCCCCCCCTCCCTACAGCCTACCAGCTCTTTTTGACCCTCTAATAATGTTTTGTCTACGCTTTTACATACTGGAAGAACTGCTTTTTTTGAACACTTGATTTATTACTTTGTATTGTACGCATTTCTTTTCATCCGGGTTTAACATGTTTTTAGAACAATTATTGCAAATTCCTGAAATGTGTTGAACAACACAAAAGTTTCATTATTATTGAAGCAACATAAAAGCTTTGAAGTTAATACCTGAGAATAATTCCTGAGATGCTTTAATTCTTGAGGTGTGATGAACAACACAAAAGTTTCATTATTATTGAAACAAAATTAAAACTTTCAAGTAAAGCGCTCCCCCCCCCCAATCATTAAAAGTTTCTTTTCTGGCGTTTTTGAGTCCAAATTTTGTGTGATAAAAACATCAGTTTATTTTTTCTTCCTACTCCTTTTATAATCCCTTTTAATATTGTTCCTCCCACTTTTAAACTGAGCAATTTTTTTTTCTTTTATCTTAGAACTATATAATTGTACTTTCAGCTTTTCCATTTAAACGTGTTTCCTTCCTTTTCTCTATTATTTTATCCCATTGGTAGCAATCGATGCTTTTAATATAAATAGAAAATTTTGTTCTGAATCTTATGACACAAGAAAGAAGGTAAATATTTTAAAATCTAAATAAAAAAAAATTTCCTTTTCAATTATAGAGAACAATAGCAATATTTTGTAGGTTATAGAGAACAATAGCAAGTGCTTTTCAATATAGACATTAACTATATCCGTTATGAAATGCAAATGTTTCCATACTTAACAAGATAGTATAAATGGGGTTGCTTTCAGCCGTCATTGTAAAACCTTTTATAATGTTAGTTATTTCACCTCTTTTGTTTTATTCTCCTTCGTTTTTTTTTTTTTTTAATATTTCACACAACGTATTAGTTCTTCTTTTATATAGTGATGTTTTAATCTTATGGTAATAGCAAATTTTATCGGTGTTAGCATTATGCTTCCCCTTTAAATTATGTGCCAAAGAAGTTTTTTAATGTACTTATGCTTATTTAATTAAACTTTCTTTTCTTAAATTGTATAATATAAATGATTTTGACGTTTTGTAAAATCTTTTTTTTATAATCATAGTTAAAAAATATTGATGTTTTCGGTTTAATTTTCACTTTGAATATTTTAAAAGTTTATTTCTTTTTCATTCAAGCAGTTCTTTTGAAATGTTTTGATAATGTTTAATAAAATATCTTATTGTGAATGCTTATTGTATAGTCTCGTTTCGTTTTCAATCGTAAATAACTTTTATTTTTCGGAATAGAGAAAAATCGTTCATGTCACAGAAAATTCGACTTTCTTTTCTTTTTCATTCAATTAACCTTTTCTTTCTAATAGCATTATACTTTCGAATTAATATACAAAATATATGATCACTAAACAAAATTTCTAGTTATTTAATTAAAGTTGTTTGACCAAAAATACTTTTTAGGAACCCTCCCACCACATAATTCTCGCTAGTGTTTTTTTGTAATAAATAGCAATTAAATGAAAACTTAAAAGTAATGTGGTCATTTATTTTCAGGAAGTTTTTTTTGTAACCTAAGGAAAGGATAAAAATTATTTTGTCGCTTTCTAGCTAAAACTATTTTAAGATCAAAATTTATTTCCTAGTAACTCTCATTTACAATCTTGTTTCGAGTTAAACCGGAATGAAAAGAATAGTTAACGTTAAAAATCTATCTCAGCTATTAAAAATAGTATTTGTAATGAGAAAGTGCTTTCAAATTTCTCTTCCAAATTCAATTTACTCTTATATTTCTTCTTTAACAGTCAGCCTCAAAACACAGTTTCAAAGTTTAATAATTTTTACCGTTTTATAGCTGTTAAATTTTTATGCAATTCTTAAATATTTCTTTGGTTTATTTCCTAGAACTTCAATAAGAAAATGTTAGTACTTTGCTTAAAGCGAAAATTCGTAACGTGTAAGAAAATTGAATTTAATAAGATTTATAGCTGAAGCAAGGAAAAGCAAAGGGAGGGTAAGAGGATTTTTTTAAAGTTTTGAGTAAAATTATGCAAAATTCAAACCTGCTTAGGTAGGCTTTCTTTGAAAGGTTTTTCTAGATCATCTAGATTTGTTTAGATTTGTACAGCAGCATCTACCCGTAGTATCATCTCTTGTCTCAAAACATATGAGATACTATTTGTACTAGTTACTTATATATAATTTTTAATTTTGACACATTTTGAAGAATAAATTTTACCCGAAAAATATGATTTTGATTAAAAATTTGATTCTTTGTTTTTGTTGTAAATAATTCCGCTCAAAATATTTATTTTAAAAATGCTTACAATCTTCTTCAAATAAAGAATTATTTTCATATGCAACAACCTAATTTTTTTTAGTTGGCGTTCTTGGCAAATATTTATTTAGTGCCCCACCTTATCTTTTCCCTTATTTTTCTTCTTAGAGATGGATAAAAGTGACAAAATTTAATTAAAACTTTTTTTAACCGAAAAAATATAATTTCGATCGAAGTGGAAGATTGTTTTATGGTTATAAATAAATCCGCTTAAAAGATTTATCTTTCAATCTGCTTCAAGCTACGAATTAATTTCATAGGCAACACGTTTCCTAATTTTAAATCGGCATTCTTGGAAAGCATTTTACGTTTGTAAGTTATTAGTGCCACATCTTTAGAGTTTTTACTACACTCTCATTTTTTTTTATTAGAGTTGTTCACCTCTTTTTTTCTATTGATCCATACCAACTGGATGAAAAAAAATTGAAATTAACATTGTCCACATTGAAATATTTAAAACTGACACATTTTGAATCAAACTTTTTACCCGTAAAAACGTAATTTTGATCAAAGTAAAAGACAGTTATTTCATAGCAAAAAAATATATTTTAAAAGATATTTTTCAAAACCTTTACATTCTCCACGAAACACCAAATTATTTTCAGAGGCAACACGTTTCCTTGTTTTTAATTCAGCGTCCTTAGAAGCATTTTATATTATTTAGTGCCTTACATTCAGGGCTTTTCCTTTTCTCCCACTTCGTTAAAATTCACGTAGTTTAAATGTAACTTTCCTTTCCCGAAAAAAAAAATCGATCAAAGTAAAAGATCGTTTTGTTATAAATAATTTTGCTTAAAACATTTTCTTATAAAATGTTTCAAAGAGCATGTCATTTCCTCAGGCAACATAAGTCTAATTTTTGAATCCGCGTCCTCATTTTTTAGGTTATTTAGTGCTTCACCTTCAGGGCTTTTCTTTTTCAGTCATTTTAGTTTTAGAGTTGGTTAAAATCGTTACACTTTGAATACAACTTTTCTTACCATAAAAAATACAATTCCAATCAAAGTTAACGAATAATTTTACTTAAAAAAAGCTCTTCTTTTCATAATGTTTCAAAGAGCGAATCATTTTCAAAGGCAACACGTTTCCTAATTTTTGAATCGGCGTTCTTAGAAATCATTTTTTGTAATTTAATGCTTCGACTTCGGGGCTTTTCTTTTTCTCCCATTTTCCTCTTAGAGTTGGTCAAAATTAATACAATTTGAATACAATTTCTCTTACCATAAAAAATATAATTTCGGTCTATGTACAAGATAGTTATTTCGTTATAAATAATTTTGCTTCAGATATTTTTTTTTTTTTTTTGAAATGTTTCAAGGAGCGAATTATTTTCATAGACAACATGTTTTCTAATTTTTTAATCTGCGTCCTTGAAAGCATTTTACGTTACAAGGGCCTCACCTTCTCTCTCTCACACTGCTTTTCTTTTCTCTCATTTTCTTCTTAGAGTTGTTTATCTTTTTTTCTATTGTTTCATAACTACCAGGTCAGCCAAAATGTTGTGGAGCTAATTTTTACAAGTAGGGGCGTATAAATAATGAATTACAGCTACGTTTCTTTTGCTCGTCAAATGCAGCATACTTATACACTGAAATATAACTATCATTCAAACATGATACAGTGCTAAATAACAAACAGTTAGTAAATGATTATTTTGAATTCGCACGACTGGGTCTGTTTAACGCATGAAGTTAATGGTTTATGACATCTAGTTGTTCGATGTTTGACTGGTAATTTATCATTGGCGAGTAAGCAGTTATTATGTTGAAAAGGGTTGCTTTATTAAATGTATTCAGAAGTTTTTACTTCTTTTAAACATCATTATAGTCCGTGAACCTATGAAGAAAACAATTTGTGCGCTGAAGTTGTAGATTTTTAGCCCTCATAACTAATATACATGATTTTTTACAGCATTAAATATTAGTGGAGCTTGTAAGTAATTCACTAACGGTGTACTTTTTTCTTTCACATATGAAAAATTAGGTACAGCAACTTATAATAACAAATAATAATAATATTTATTCTTGCTGATTTACTGAAGTTTTCGAAATCATCTGAGTTGCTCCCAGATATTGAAACACAGTTTTAATATATTGAAATATTTTTTTTTCTTTCAGAATGTATATACTCTATTCTTGATTACTCCGAATTACCAGAAGTTAAATTTTCTCTAAATTTTCCGTCTATTTTTTTGAAATATTTTATTCTTGATAAACATAATTCAAAAAGAACGCTAATAAATTGTAGTAATTTTAAAGTTGTACTCTAACACATGAAACAGTCACTAAAAACATCTATGCAGTGAGAAGTGAGTGATATTGCACTTTTATATATGTACAACCTACCCTTAACAATTGTAACAATTGAAGAAAAAATACGAGCCCCTTATTTATTTTAAAGCAGACAAAATGAAATAAAAAAATATAGTCGAAAGGAATTTATTAAAAAATATTTCGTTTGAAAATTCGTTTAAAAGAATAACCATTCATAAATACCGTATCGAAACATTTAAAGTTAAATAGTTTTCCAAATGTTCAGACATAACAGCAAATGCAAAAAATATCCAATCTAAAAGAAATTGACAGTAAATAAATAGATGATAAAAATAAACCCTTTTTTCACGAAGGCAGCAGGCCATAATATCAGAGACGACTATTTTCCTTAATAAATTAGCTTTCATGAATTTCATTTGTCATGCAATGGCAATGGGAATGCCGGACATTAAGTACAAAACTAGAAGATTCATAAACGGACAACCACGCCCGAAAGGTCCGACTGATAAAGACTCATATCCAAAACGTCCGATAGACATAAGATCCGAGTCTGGAAATCGATCAACGGTGGTCACTATCTCCCAATCAAAAAGCAAATAAAAAGTTATGTCAAAGAGAAATAAATAGTCAATCATGGTTGCTTAAAAAACAGGACATGGTTTTTAAGCAAATTAAGATATAAAATCCTATCAAAAGTTTTTACCTTTGATATTTCGTGCGCTCAGAAGTTGTAAGGTGTTCATTTATGCGCAAATGTTTTATGATAAATTGTGATTTATCTATTGCAACGAGCTTACATGGCTTGTATTGAGAGTGGTATAAAGAGAAGTATCTTTATCAAGTTTGCTGTGAGCACAGCTCTTAATTTTTTTTTGTAGATCTTATTACCCAGATTTATTTCCAATGAAGTCCAAAATTTAAATTGAGAATCTCTAGATACATAACTAAAAATCTGTAGAAAGAAAAGTATTTAACATTTGCTTTGAATCAAAATATACGCTCTGTGCGTTTCTCTTAATGGCACAAAACTAGTCATTAATATCATACGTTATGCATATTTTAGGCTATAACTAACGTTACGATATCCTAAAACCATGTTTTGTTCTTTTCTGAGTGTTTATTACAGTTATTACCAGCAATTAAGGTTTAGACGAAGTGCAGTCATTGTGGTTAAAACCGCAGGAGTCTTTGACCTTTGACACCTATGTTTAACTTTCGATTCCTACATTCAAGTTCGTTCTTGGTAATTTTAAAAAGCTTTTTCGTGAGACAATGTGTTTCATTGAAATATTTCAATCAAAGATGAGTTGATAGTTTAATAATTGGCTTAAAACTGCTGAATGAAAGAGATTTTACTAAAAAAAAAACGACAAACTATAGCGGAAAACGCCAGGGAACCAAATCAGGAGAAAAAATAGTTTTTAGGGTGTTCAAAAAATTAACAAAAGAAGGAAAAATTTTTATGTATTGTTTTTAATGAGAAAACGATATTTTATAAAAATTAAATAATTCACTGCAATAAGAGAAAAAGATTAAATATTAGCCATACATTGCTTCTCACTGAGACGGTTCTTTTTTTTGTGTGTTTAACAAATAGACTATCAAAAAAGTAGCAAAACACAAAAGTTTACTTTTTAATAATACTTAAACTACACATCACATAACACTGACCTGTAAAATATGTGTTGTGTTTTTGTTTTGATAAGTGGTTTTGATAAATGTTTCTCTTAGCGCGGAATCCACAAATTATCTTTATTTTTCGCCATAACTCAAGGATTTTTCGCAAAATCTACATTTCGAAATCTGAAAAAAAAAAAAAAATAAATAAAAATGCGATTTCAACATAGACTGTAAATGTCTTTTTATTTTTAAACTTATGCAATACGTTGGCAGCTAAACACGTGCGGAGTTTTTAGACTAGGGCTGACCCCATAAATTCTAATGAAAATTGTTGAAAAAGAGCTGGAATTTCCTTTTCACAAGGTTTTTAATTAATTATTTAATTTTTCTTGGAGGGGAGGGCGGGGAGGCAATTTCCTGCTTTCACAAACATCTCCTCTTTTTCACCCATCATTGATTACGACATTTGTAAAATTTTTAAAATTTCACTCCATAGGTCGAAGCTGATTTGGATCGCTCACGCTTTGTTTCGTGCTTTTTCTTTTATGTCTTCAAACACTCACACGGGAGAATTTCTCTTTACCTTTAACTTTCTTTTGCAATTCTGAACAATTTGATAAAAATAAAATATCTTTTTAGCGGAAGTTTTGATTATTCGTTTTTCTGATAACCTTTCTACAGGAAAACTAGCACACCATTTGCAATGTTTGACCACGTACTTTTTTTTTTTCATGTTTTACCCAGTGTGTGGCTTTTAATTCGCACGCCCAAAATGGTTGAATATTTTGCTTTACAAGTATTTGTATACAAAAAGCAACATCTAATCTTTCGCTATAAAAAACGAAATTTTTCACCCGAAGCGCTTAAAAATTATTAAAAATTAAAAAGAAATTCATTCTAATAAGAACATAAAAAGATTCCTTGCATGAGTAATCCAAACTTAATATCTAGGGTGGATGAAGAAAAGAAGTTGTTTTTGAAGACATGCATTAATAAAAGTAATTAAATTATTTAATTAAAGAATGCTATGCAAAACAAATTAACCTTTATTTCCCTTGAAATATTTAACAAGAGTTTATTGGCGGAAATTCAAGAAGGGATGATTTCATTAGAATTAGGAGAGGAGGAGTCAATTTCACCCCTTTCCTCCAAACTCATTTACTTCTTTATGTATAATAAGGTATAGTATAAGTTAAAAAGAAAAAATGATGAAAAATAATAAAAACGCATTTTAAGTGTATTTTTAAGACGAAATATGTTTTTATTCTTTTCATTTTTTAAAAAATATGACAATTTGCCCTTTGCAGTTAATTTTACTTTTTTTGCAGTTAATGAAAAAAAAAATAGAGTCATTTCCGGGTTCAGCGCTGAAAATCAATACGAATCAATTAACGAACCTTAAAAAACACAGTCATCTAAGATTAGTGTAATTTATTAGTAATTAATTATGGTAAAGGATGCTGTTTAGAGAAATGTTTCCTAAAGATATCGATATTCTAAATCCATAGAGAATATATTCTTGTTAAAAAAAAAAAAAAAAAACTTTAATTTTAACATTAAAAAATATTTATCCTCCTTTTCTAATAGCGAGCAAAACTCTTAAAAGTAAAATGAAAATCGTGGCCTTAAGAAGAAGATTTAGTCATGTGATATATTGAACATGGCTTCTTGTAACGTAATATAAACGCTTCTGTATGAAAAATAATACTGATATAGGAGCAAAGCAGCTGGAACATAAAAATTTTATGAGCCTAAACGAAATCGTAATATTTCTTTTCAGAAAAATGTAGGAAAGATATTAAGCTAAGAGAGGAAAATCTTTTCTGGATGAAGACAGATTACATTTTTAGACGTGGGTGGTTGTGTATGTGAATTATTTTTAAAGTGTTGTATTTTCTCTATAAATATCTTATATTTCTAAAGTTGTAATATTAAATGCATTTTCGTTTGCAGATATGAATTACTTTTAACTTATATATTCTGTTTTGGAAGAAAACACACAGATAGAAAATAAATAAATAAATAATAAAGCAAATAAAATAAAATAATAAATGGATAAAAACGTATAAATGAAAGCGTATAAAAGAGAAACGTATAAACGGTGCTTCACAGTATTTTCTTAGTTGCATCGGAAGCAAATGATTTTCTTCTGAAATCATTTGCGTCCGATGCAACTAAGAAAATGCTATGAAAAAACGTATAATATCTATACATTAATCTGTGTTGGATTCTGCAGAGCTCAATTTGAAAACGTATAATTGATGAAAATATATAAAAGCGAAACGTATAAACGGTGCTTCACAGCATTTTCTTAGTTGCATCTGAAGCAAAGGATTTTCTTCTATAAGTAACTAACTTTTAAATGAGAAAGTGTAGATTTTTTTTCTCTTTTTTAATTCACTGTGCCGTAATTTATGGTGACATATATACATATATCTGTGAATTATCTCTCAGTTGAAGGTCACTTAATATTTATATGAGACTCGCACTCATTTGTGGGATTTTCAGTTCTTCTAAAAAATTAACACTTCACTTTTACTTGAAATAAGACTTGTTTATTAATTGCCATGAAACTTGATTCTTAGTTCAAATCACCAATGTGGAAAGAAAAGCTCAAGATCAGTCATATTTCATCTGCTGCGCCCTTGAATAGAATCAGAGAGAGGAAATTGCTCTGAGAAGTTGTGAAGTTATTTCTCTTTTTGTTTGCAAACAGTTTTTTGTCTGAACATTACACCGTAAGTCTGCGAGTGAGAAAAAAAGTTAGTTTCCAGTAGAAAAATGTCTCATTATTTCGTATTTGTTGAGTCTCATATTGTTAACGATGCAAGACAATAAAATCTTTAGTCTAGACGAATAAATCTCTAGGTTTGCATTGGGCATTACCCTCAAATGAAAAGTCAAAAGTAATAAAACTCAGCGAGTTTTCGTATGCAAGATTGAAATAAACCCTTTCATAATTTTTCAATAGTAATCAATTAAACGCAGCTTAAAGGACTTTCAATTTCTTCAAATCCTTCCGCTCATGCTGAGCATTAAAGTTATTATTAGTTAATGATGAATGTTTCATTGTGTTCATGGATTTCGCTCCCTGTTTGCGGAGACGAATCTAGAATTCATTTCAAAGGTGCAGTAAAGAGTGAAATAAGTAGAATAAGATATAACAACGTTTTATCGTGCAGAATGTGAAGATTATTACGGACACGTGTTTCGGGTGTTCAAGGAACAACGTTTTCAATGTAACGAAGTGTGAGCATTAGAATAAAAATTTCAGGATAGTAAAGAATGAAAAAAAAAAAAAAAATCATAATTTTTTTTTTAGGATTTTTCGTTTTTCGTTTGTTTTAAGTGTTTTTACAGTATTCATTAAAAACAATTAATCTATTTTGAAGCAAATAAAAACTATGTGGTCGGTTAGAATAATAGTGACGTAAGTCAAAAGTACAAGTTACTTAAGTATGAACTTGGGTTACTCTTCCGTTTCTCTATTAAATGTAATCATTTTCACAAAAAAAAAGTTAATTATAATAAAACAAAAAACCGATTGCGTAAGAGCCTAAGAAAAAAAAGACTAAAAAGAAAAAAATAAGCCCAGTAGTTTATAATGTTATTAAATACTACTGAATAATAACTATTCCATTGAAATAGTGTTTAATCGATACACACATAAGACAAATCATAAATTCACAAGCAGAATAGAAGGATCAACAGTCGGGGCGCATTCAAATTTTACGGGGTTCCTTGATTGGTCAAAAAAGAATGGTCCCTGACTGTTGTTGCATTTCCCACAAAATTAAAAAAATGACAAAAGTTCCCTTTTAAAATAAAACCTTAAAGAGTTCGTTGAAATATAAAAGTTTTCAAAAACTACATTCTTTTGCAGTTAGAAAAAGCTATAGCAATTTAAAACAAGACAATAATTGTTTTGCTTGATAAATTTTGAAATAAAAGAAAAAAAAATGAAGAAAGGAATAGACTTTTCTGTTTACGCTGATATTACATAAGTCTTAAGTACGTAGGATCACAAGCCAAATTGATTGCATTCCTCATTTGAAATATCTCACAAAATATTACATAAAGCTTAAAAGAATATCCCGAAGAAAGCATTCCTACCATGTAACGACAGAAACTGAACTCGAATGGTCTATTTTTGTCACAAAAATAAGTAATCTTTTTTATTTGTGTTCTCAACTGATAGGTTTTTGGGAGATTTTTTTTTTGAAAGAATAGAATGAATTATGCATTTAATTGCATTTAAAATTAAGTGATTAGCGTATAAACTGTTTATAAAATATGTGAAAATTCTTCAGTAATTTTCAATCATGTTTTAAAATTTAGTTATAAGCGAATGACTAATATTTTTTGCATTTTTTTAGCATATTGATAAAAAATAGAAAGATGCACATTGTGCTTTTACTGAGAATGTTTTATCTAATATATTGTAGCAAATATTAACCTTCAAGTTGAATTTTTGACAGAAATCTTAAAATTTCAAACGTAAAAGTAAAGCAGATATTTAATATATTCATAACATTTAAACAAAAAAAAAACAGTTTTACTGTAGTCAAGATTATGCATTTTAGTCTGCAATGAGCATGTGCAATTTTTTTTCTTTTGTGAGAAGTACTTTGGTTTGTAAGATATCCAATGATACTCATCTATATATAAACAGAAGTGCTTTTGATAACCGATATAAGATATCGCTTATAGAGAAATTCTGTGTGCGAAGTAACAGTTTTGTGTTAGATAAAATATTTTTCTACAGGTTTTGGGGAAAAAATTAGAACAATAGTGTTACACGACACTTTAGAGGGTTCCAGATGATTTAGTTAAGTAGGCAGAGGCCCTTGATGAGAGGTCACAGGAGGTTACTGTGACCTCCTAAAAATTTTAATGCTCGGCAAATTTTGTCTGATGATTAGGCGAATTAGGAGACTATATTACTTTTTTTTAATGCCTAATGTTTCTTCTTATTTTATATTTAGGAAAAAAATGCATGCTCATATTTTATCAGTCTGTAAAATTCGGAGTTTTATTCGGAAAATTGAAAAATCCCCCCCCCCTCGCCCAAAATAGTTAAGTTCAGAATCCCCAGATTGTGAAAGGGATTTCAAAAACATTTCACACACGTGTCGATGTTTACAAACCAATTGTTTGGCAACTGCAAAGCGCGGGAACAACACCGGCAGGAAGTCAAGGTCAATAATAGTGCGCTAGTCCTTCACTCGGTAACATTTACATCGTTTGCAATCGTGATCATTTTTCAAGCTTCTTTCTGAAACAGAAGCTTCTGAGTTGTTAATAACCATTAACATTTCGTGCGCAACTTAAAAAAAATCAAGAATCGCGCTACCAGGAGTTAACTTTTAGAAAGCATCTCTCGTTGCAGTTAACATTTCCTTCATTAGTGATAGCTTGGGGGCTGCTTTAATAGCAAATAAATCTGCAAAATTCATTGGAGGAGTTATTCCGTGACATTATTTCACAGTAATACAACTATGAACTGTATTATATCAGCTTGCATTGCTCATTTTAATAGCAAGACAATTATGAATATGATTGAATTTGAGCTTATAAAATATGTTATAGCAATGTACACAGAAGCGCCCTGATGGAAGGTCATGGGAATTCACTGGGACCTTAAAAACATTTCCTAATTCGGAAGATTTTGCAGACAAATCGGCAAATTTAGAGACAATATTGCAACGTTGATATCCTTTTTCTTTTTCAATCTTTCAAATTGTGTCTATCATTCGGTAAAATTTGAATTTCATTCAACAAATTGAGAATTTTTTCTCTCCCAAAAATTTTAGTTTGGGACCCCCTTGAATGTACATTGCTCAATTTAACATCGAGACAGCTGTTCAAATCATTCTACTTGTGATACAGCTTTTTCTTTAGTAAATTTCTATCAGTAAAATGTAAAAGACGGAATAAATTATCTGCGAAACTGTTTTTGGTTTTGATAATGACAGTTTTTAAATTTTAGGGAGCTATGAAAACCATCTAATTAATGATGTAGCTTTCAATTAATTTCACTAGTGATGGAGCCTTAAAATTCATTTGTGACGCAGATATGATTTTTTTTTAAAATAGTGATACACTTGTTCTGTTCATTTTGATAGTGGCTTATTCTATTATATTAAGAGGGATACAATTTAATGAGGGATTGTTACTTAATTTATTCAACAATTAACAGCTGTATTATTAAGTGAACCTAATTTCAATTGTGATGCAGCTTTTAAAGTCATTTTAATTGTGACATAACTACAAAACTAATTTATCTATACTAAATCTTTGAATATATATTCAATAGCGTTGCAGTTATGACATTTAATTTATTGGATCTGCCACAGAAAGGAAAAAAAAGAAAGAAATATAAAAGAACCCTATATCCATTAATGGAAACACATAGGGTTAAATAAACTGAAATGGCCTACGTTTGTCCTCCAGAATTTTCTTTCATTTATTACTTCAAAAAAAGCGTGCAAAAGTCTAAAAATTAGAGCTCTAGATAAAGTTGCCAGTGGCCAACGGCAACCATTTCATGTAAAATGGCTACCAAAAACTCAAGTCTTAGTCGCCAATAGTGGCGACCATGTAATTCTTTATCTGTTAAAAATCATGTAGTATATCGTGCCAGGATAGTACGCTTTCAACCCTGAGACGTTCAGCGCGTCAGTCGACTCCACCTTGGCAACATAATTCGGAGTTTATTTATTCTTTCTTTGAATATTATTTTTTTAAAAAAGACTCAGACGCGGGGCACGTTTACGCATATTTATTTTGACACTTAACGTAGTTCTGTTAGTATTTTGAACACAATATCTTACCATCGTTAAAATAAAGCAAATTTATTACTGACTGAATAGTGCACAAAGTTAAAGCTGAAGAGGCATGAAGACACCAATATACGATTGTAAGCTGTAAGATACGAATATATATCTTAATTAAAAAATAAATGGCAATTTTCAAAACTAAATAGCCCGAAAATATTAAAAAGGTTTGAGACAGTTTGGAGAGAAATAAGTGTTAGGGGCGCGTTTAAGTAAGATACAGTAAGAACGTGCGTAAAGGTGCTCCGACGTCAACGCGTAAACTTGCTCCGTCGCAAAATTTTGATTTATTTTTAACGTGCCAAAAAAATTAATAACGTTTCAGTTCATATAAATACAATTCTCAAAAATAGATAAAATTCTGGTATTTTTTATATATTTGTTCTTTTTTAACAAAGTATTATTTATTCACAATAAACTTCAAAACGTTAAACACAAAATTTACTCGACTTGGTAGAAAACAGATTTTTTTTTCTGTATGCTAGACCGAAGCTCGACTGATGTTCAAAAACTTTTGGGAATATTTGCTATGGAACAGCATCAATCTGTTATGACTGTTGGCTCTCCAGTTATAATTCGTTTTGAAGTAAGGGCACTGCGTAAACGTTCCTCTGTCTACCCTACACAATGGGTAAAGGTGCAAGAAAGGAAATTGATATTGATGAGTTTAGAAATTTAAGTTTTTATTGTAACAACTTGTTAGTACTTAAGACTTGAACTTTCTTTAAGCAGACATCCCAAAGTGATTGTTGATCAGAAAGTATGTAAGCCTTCGCTTAAAAGTCTGGGCGATGGCTTAGTTTTCACGGGAGCTAAGAAGATCACTGACCCAGTATTAAATTTTGTTTTGTGGTGAATTTTTACACATTAGACGAAATTCAGACTGATATCAGACCTACTTATGTATGACTATACGTTCTGAAGAGGATACATTTTTTTTTCTTTTTTTTCTTAGAAATAATACTCTTGTATGTGGAACTTACTGTTGAGGGAATGTTATGCAACTCTTTATGTTTCTTGAAAAAAATCTCGCATATTAATTGCTTTCATAGGTTAAATTTAGCAATTAAGGAATTTTAAATATTTTTCAATATCAAGTTTAATTAATCTCTAACTATAAATAACTAATGAGGAAATATATTTAATGCAAAAATCTGAGTTAGAACTATTATATTAATATATTAAATGAGTGAGGTTTAACCAAAAGCAGTTCATGGATTTATAGCATCAGCGATACTCTACTGCATTTCATAGAGAACGCTATATTTTAATGAAAAATTCCAAGATTTGTTGATTTACTTAGATAGACATATTCCTTGAACTATTGCTATTCTAAAAATCAATTTAATCTGGAACACGTTGATTCAGTGGTTAAATAATACATCTCATGGTGACAGAAACATATAATAGAAGAAATATCTGCATCTCAATTTGTTTCACTCTATTCTGAAGATAGTATCATTCTACTAACTTCAAAACCAACACCAGGTTTAATTGAAGGAAGTCTAATTTTAATTTTAAATGAACAAAGAAATTCAATATAAAATTCTAACATCTCCGAAATCAACAGCAGATTGGTTTTTTAGGAAAAATATTTCATTTTCAAATGAGCAAAACAAATTAAAGATAGAAAAAAATTGAAGAATTTTTGAAAACAATGCTTCGAGTTAATTTTTAATTATTATTTAAAAAAATAAACTTTTGATCAATGTATGATATTTACTTACTAAATTAAGTATTTTTTTTATTTCAGGAGAGTATGTTGTAGTTCATAGCCAATTCCTGAAGAAAGGGTTTCAATATCTTTGCTGCTTTTCAGCGAAGATAAAAACAGGTAAGTCCTTATTATTTTAAGCATAAAGTATGAAACTTAATTATTTGGAATTCCTACCTAAATTAGTAATGGAAAAAGAAATAATGAAAACACAATGCAACTGAAAATTTAACAGCACTGGCACAATTTTTATGCACTTCGTTTATATATACGTAGTATATTGTTGAAAAAGTTTTTGATAAAATGTATCGAAAAATATAGCCTATTTTCGAGTAATTCTTGTTATAATATTAATCTTGCCTTTAACTTTTTCATTTGCCTCAACTTTTTTACAATAGAAGAGGCTCCAAGTTGTCTTGAAACAGATGCATGTGATTTTTCTTAGTTTTCTGAAAAAGTGCTACATTGTGTATTAACTCAATTGTTTTCGAAATTTGTTTCACGCATAATTGGCTTAGTCGTTCGTATTTGGCGAAATTTATTTACCCTCTTTATTAAAAAATATTTTACTGTTTTTTTTTTTTTTTTTTTTTTTCAACAGCTTGATTTAAATCATATTTGAAATTGCTGGACTCTACGAGTGAAATGAAGATATTTAGGCTTTCGAATTATTTATTTTTCTAGAGGATTGCAAATGAAAAAAAGAGAGAGAGAGAAAAAAAAAAAACGTTGCCAGATTGCATTTTCCTCATTTGAAACTTCTTGTCTCATTTTAAAATGTGTAAAGTCTTCTTTATATAAAATATCCACGAAAATGTGTCAACATTCATTTACTTCATGCAGAAAAGGGTTCCATGTATTTTCCAGTGTATATTTATTTTAATAATTTCGTTACAAATACCAATCAGTGTTACATCTTAATCAAATCGTTATTGTTTGTCCTGAATCCTTTACATAATCGCATGGTTAGTTTCACGTCTGAAATTTCAAGGCTTTCTCAATGAAATTCAAGCTGTTGTTAACATGAAAGTACTAAACATGAGCTAAAACAAATACATTATTTCGTGCAACGTAAAAATATAATAATAAAACGTACATTGTAATATTTTCGTGACAAATATTTGTGTTGATTAAGGTATTATGAATGGATGTCTGTTCAGTTATTCAGGTTTAAGAACTGAGTAAAAGATATTGAACTGAAATATCATTTAATGAAGGCAGTGAGAATCTATTTATCAGAATAAAAAAAAATGTTTGAAAGGACAGAGTGTCATTCAAGATATCAGTGTAGCTTAATTATCAAAAACCTTAAAATACGTTTTTTTTTTAATGTTGTCAGTTTATAACTAAGGAAAGGATGAAAATTGTGATTGAAAACTAGGTAGCGAGTACTAAAAGGCTGAGAGCCGGTGGCATAGTTAATATATTTGCATTAATTTTGACATTAACATAAAACAACATAAAACAAACATAAAACAAACTAATTACCTTACTGCACGTTCTTTGAAAAAAAATAAATGGAAGAAAACATGAAAAATTCCCTGATTTTCTTTTTATTTCATTAGCAACAAAAGACCAGGCTTTCAATGTTAAAAAGCTTGTGGTAGAATACCAACAGCGGTAACTGGAAATAGTATGAATGCTTGCATTGAAAATAGTGGTTTCTTCGACGAAACGCGTCCCATAAATAGCAATAAATTTGTCTGGATTATTTTAATGAATTCATTTCTATGCATCTTCAATGTTCTGAGCCTTTTCCAAACCTCTTTAGTAGGGGCCGAAAGCGACATGCATCCATTTAGTTGAACTTTCTTTTGCCGTGAAATTAACCCGTTGACTAAAAACATAAATGCAATAACTTTTTCAGAATAGGTTAAAGTGAGAAAGTTTGTGCTCCACACTGATACTTTTACTTTGTTTGGATTTTCTTATAAAACATTTTTCTTGAAACTTTTATACTTATTTAGCATTGTAATTCCAATGTTTAACTTTGCCAAAATCAGGGTTTTTCAGTGAAATGTCATAGGTATGCCTTGTCCCATGGCTGTAATGTTCCTATTTTTGAACACTAGACAAAAACAGATAAGAAATTCCAGCTCCATTTTTTAAAAAATTCAACTAAATATGTCTTTAAAATATTTTTCCTTAAAAAAACTCTATGACAATATGAAAACATAATCTAAAAAGAGTGTAAACATTGTCCCAAGGATTGTCAGTTATTCAAATGGTTGGAAATGAAATATTTTAGCTCCATTTTTTTAAAATTAACCTAAATATGTCTTAAAAACACTTTTCCCTAAAAAAAAAAAAAAAAAAAAAAGACTTAACGAAGTGAAAACATTATCTATAAAAGACTGTTAACAATATCCCAAATACTATCAGCTATCCAAATGACTGGAATTTAGCATTTTTTTCCCTTAAAAGATTTGTTTCCAAAAGTAGAAACATTACTGAAAAAGAAACATTTTAGTTTACTTAATCCTGATACAAGCTGTATGTTCACGTTCGTCACGCATTTCGTTTATAGGTGAGAACTATTACTCTATTTTCTATTTCATTGGTTTCTCCTCCTGTCATTGATATGGCTTATAGATAACCGGTAAAATGTAAATATGTTTCAATTTTGATAATATACAGTGATAAACCTTGCAATTATAGGTTCTTGACATAAGTTAAGCCTGACAAGCTTCCAAAATAATTTTCTAAGATGCCTTTTATCTTACGTCATTGCTCTTTTTTTTTGTTTTTTGAAAAATATGAATGACTCAAATACCTGGAAAAATGAAGCGGAGCATCCCAAACTTGCCAGCCTAGCTGGTACAATACAACAATAACAAAAATATTTCAATTGCCACTATGCCATTCACATGACTACCAAAAAGCACAGTTGCAAAAATACAATAAGATACAAATAATTAAGCTCTGCTGATGTCGTACTTTAATTACGCAACCTTAAAAGTACTTTCTTCATTTTCTTTAAAATGAAGAAAGTTTTTAAAAATGAAACTAATTTTGCCAAACAAATGCATCGCAAACTTTCCCGTTTTTGTAGAATCACTCATGTAGTATATACTCTTAATTCACTTTCGAACAACAGCGCAAATGAATCAAACAATTTTACACTTTTGGTTGGTAGCGCTTGTTGTAGTGAATATTAGATCACTGATGAAACATGTTATGCAAAGATTATATCCTCCCTCTTAGTAGTTAACGTTGCTAACATCCTAGATACATGAAATGGAAATAAAATGCTAAAAGGAAGATGAGTCGTAAATCATTCAAAGACTACTTAGTCACTGAAAAACAGGTTATTAAATTATGTAGAAAACTGGAAGTAAAGACGGCGTAATCTGTATGATTAATGGTTGTATAGGTCGAACCGCAACAAGCAAAGTTGAATATTACATTATTGAAAAACTGTGACTATATTTGTTAAGGGATAAACTGCAATAAATCATGAATTTTAACGCGGAATCGATTTATGCGGAAAAATGTTTATTGAACAAAGTATAAAAAAGAATAGCTTTTAAAGAATAGCTTTTGTAGTCAAGGGTTCGTATTTACATTTGCTCACATGTTTATATATCTTGAAAATTCAACTGAGATGCGAATTTCTCTGAAATTCATAGCATCGTTTTTTTTCTTTTGAATCTTAATTTGATTAACTTAAAATCGTAGCATTATGTTTTTGTTTTTTAATTTTGTCATTAATTTTAGTATGCAATAATTTAGTATAAATAAATCTTATTTATGTTACATGATTTGATTAAAATAAATTTCTCCGAGCTGAGACTTTTCCAACTGCATTTTAATTTGGTGTGAAGTCCGACTTCCACATGCCATAATAACCCGCATATAGGGGGTAGGCAACCTTTCACAGAATAACACATTCACACAAAGAAAGGACAAGAGAGAGAAAGTACATGTATATCCGAACCGAGATTCGAACCCGGGACCTCCCCCATCGCAGTCAGACTTTTTAGATCGCTAGACAAGGTGGCCGGCAAAATTTTATATTTGAAGAGCAATTGAAAGTGGTCCTCAAAATTATTTGAGGTGTGAGAAATAACAAAGATACACATTTCATATGATATTCATATGATGAGATATACATTTCAAGTTCGTATTGTTTCCTGTAAAAAAGATAGAAGTGTGATAAACTAACAAAAAAAAAAAAAAATCGATGAAAGTTGCAAATGAGGCAGCTGAAAGACGAGTTAAATTAAAAGAATTAATCCCCAAGTTTAGTAGAAACGAGTAGAAAAATAATTTCTTTTACAGATAGTACAAAACTATCGGAGGAATTTTTAAGTTGATATAAAGCAGTTTACAAATTTATTTCAGTGCTTTTTTATTGTTAAAGTATATTTTTAAACCTTGGATAAAGGGGCTGAAGTTTATTGTTTATTTTTTTCACAAGATATTGAATACCGACTTATAATTTGATAAAAGAACGAGGCAACTTTGAATCGAAAGAAAATATAAAATTGAGCTCTTTATAAATAAAATCAGTCTCCGTTTTTATTTTGCTTTTCAGTTGGCCTTGTATGCTTCAGAGATATTTATGTCTCATTTTTCTAAATGATTCCCTATCTGTGTATTTGCATGCACTTTGCATATGAAAGGGACACCCAGCAATGAAGTTCTTCCATCAATTTCAACAGATTACTATCTTCCCCACTGTTCTTGACAACAACAAGAAAGAAATATGTGATTGATTCATATAGTTAAGACTCAATTTTGTTTGCGGTTGTGCTATAATGTTATTTGAATGAGGACAAAAAACTTAGATGGACACTTTTACTCAAAAAATGATTCCTAATGAGATTTTGTCTGCAAGTTCTTGAAGAGAAAGAAAAAGTTTCTTTCTTTATTTTTATTAGGAAACAAAAATATTTTATTTTCGAATAATTTTAACTTTATGAATTTTTAAACGTATTCCTGGAAACGTCAAAACACGTGCCTGCAATTTTTTTTGCAAATTTGTGCCCTTATAACGTAGTTTAGTTTGCTTTTACCGTTCGTATTTGTCACTGAAAGACATCCTTTTTTAGAAAACATCATTTATTTACTTTGTGCAAGCTACGGGAAATATATGTCAAAGTAGAGAAAATTAATCATTTTTAAAACGTTTGTACTTCATTTAAAGATAAAGAAATATATTTTGAATTATATACATTCTATTTTTTTTCCTGTACTTCTGATAATTTTTCAACTTTTTGTCTTTCAGATAGGATTAGCAAGATTTATTTTTTAATCAAGTGTAATGTATTTTATTTTACTCATACAACATTTGGAGACTGTTATGCGTTTGACACAGCTGCAACTGTACTTTGCGCAGCTCTTAACCATTTACTACCTTTGCTCCGAATTTCATGAGTCTATAGTTATTGATGTTGTTATTATACCTCTTTCCATAATAGTGAAAACACAACATGTCACAGTGAAGTTAGAGAATTTTCTGCGAGCCCCAACGGTCACAGTGACAATGTGACAGATTTGTGACGTCGCTATAACAATTAACTTGTAATCAGTCACTTAGTGACGTCGCCATTGACTAATGCTCGGAATTACTGCAACCTACTGCTGACTTTACAGTGACGTTTCGTGACTGTCACGTGACTGGGATCGTCACGCAAGTTTCTCGCAGGGGTTCCATTTTAGTCACAGTGCAATTAGGGGAGTTTTTAAAGTAACCAGTCATAAGAGGATAACAATTGCCCAAGTTTACGTACAGTAGAAGTATCACCATCAAACTACTTCTCAACTGTACAGAGTAATACTGCCGTTGGAAGGTAAAGCCCAACATCTGCAAGTTTGTCAAATTTTCATTTATTTATTTATTTTTCATTTTTGTCGGCTATTGTACTTTAGCTTCATTGTACATGCTAAAAATGTACAGAACAATGGAGCAGAGTGCTAAAATTCTCATTTGGATACTGTAATGAAAAATGAAAAGTTCGTCCACATATTTTTCCCAATTGTGTACAGTAATTAAACATCTGTTTCCAGGTGGGACAAATTACAATTTAAAATCTTTGCAAATGGTTAAAACTAGACAAGTTCTTAACTAACTACTTTGAGTCTTAACTGGTGAGGTGGATTCTCTTACATCCCAGAAGAATTGAACAACCTATGTATTCAAACGTTTTGTACTGTTAACATATAATTCAGTGAGAAGCAAAGGGATGTAAGAAAATATTTCTTGAGTTTTGAGTAAAACGCGTGAAAAGATAAGGTCCTAGGTAGGCTTTCATTGATTTTTCTTCCTAAATCATGCTGTACAGCAGAACTTACCTGGGCTACTAGTACTATCTCCTGACCCTCGACAGAGGAGAGGTTCCTCTACCATTTGTACTGGTTATCTCCAAATTTTTGATTTTGCAACTTACATCTCTTTGTTTCTCACTGCCTCGTGTATGTATGTGACTTACGGAACTGTTTCAGCAGGGACGCCCCGATAGGAAGTCACGGAGATCACTGTGACCTGACAAAAAATGTCCTTATTTGAGAACTTTTGTCTTAAGCTTCGTCAAAATTAACATAATTCGGCAAAATTTGGAGTTCAATTTGGCAAAATTTGGAGTTCAATTTGGCAAAATTTGGAGCTTCATTCAGCAAATTGGGAATTTCTGCCCTCCCAAAAACTGAAGTTCGGGGCGTCACTGTGTTTCATTTGTATTTATATGAATAAATAAAAAGAAAATTATCGAAAAAGTTCTTATTTTAATTGGATAAAAATTGTGGAATACTGAAGAAATAGGGTTACATGCACCCAACCTCACCACTCCACGTAACAGAAAAAAATCACCTCATCAGTTAAGACAGATTTAGATATTTAGATTTGGACAAAAACCGTTCTTCACTGGAACATAAATCGCTTTCAAATGCAATAACCGCCAATAAATTGTGTCAGGATAAAACTCGATCAAAATTTAGCAAGTTGTGACTAAACACGACGCACTAGGTTAGCTTAGTTTACGACTTCTACTTTTTAATGGACTTGGCACTAGGCCAAGTCAGACCTACCGTAATTCTAATTACATTTCGGTCACCTACCTTTTTTCGACCTTCGAATAGAACGACACAAGAGCACAAGTCCACGAGGAACTTTAATTACGTCTTTCGGTAGTTCTTTTTTCACTTTCAAGTATGAATGCTTGTTGGCATTCGTGAATATCTAGTTTCTTCTTTTTTGGAAGAAATGAGCGTCAGAGCCAAATGGGACACCCGATTCATGTTTAGTTTATGATAATCGAGTTAAATGAAGAGGAAAAAAAATCCGTTATGCAAAACTAATTGTAATGACTTTCCAGAAGATACTGATGACTGCCGTTTGGTGAATCTGTTCCTGTTTCAGAGCTAATGTTCGCTTGAAAATGTTTTGTACGGCAGTTGGATTTCTTTCGGCATGATTTCAAATAGTTAGTGATTTGGACAAAATGAAGACACATAGATTTTTGAAATTTAAATCTTAAACTCTTTAGTCGAGCAATGGTTTACAGCTATCATAAATTTCGAACTGATTCATGAAACATTATCGTCTGTTCTGGTGGTGATTAAATAATTTAATGCATCTGAAAAAACAAGCTATTCCTCAAATAGAATCTGAAAAATAGAAAACGATTGCTGTTTTTAGATAAGAGAATTTCATATTAATATATTCCGCAATGAAAAACAAGTGTAATTGAGTTTTTGAGAGATACCGGTAATTGCTGTTTAGTGAAACTCTTCCTGTTAGATAAGAATATCTCATTTTGACAGGTCAGTGGAGTTGGTGTTTATTTTCGCGTGATTTTAAATAGTCTGCCTGTATAAATTTAGCGAGATAATTTTAAATTTTGAAATTTTTTTCTAACGCGTAAGCTTTAGTGTTTATTCGAAGCATTCACAAAAATCACGATTTGAATCGCAATGCGTAGTTTACTCTACTACTTTTTCTCCCAAGACATTTTCAGACTTTAGTGTGAAACGAGTTATCACCAGGCTCTCGGACGATCAGGGGAAGGGGTCAATTGCCCTCTTGCTGGATTTCAGATACACAATGTTAATATTCATTTATGAATGTATTTTGTAGTTGTTTCTTCTGAAATTTTTGAAATGACAAGCTTGGTTAGCTCTATTGAACAAAGTATGTTTTGCGATTTTAGACGCGTACAAAATGCTTCTTGAATATTGCAAACAATTAAATAACTCCATTTTTACTTTGGTTATATATATATATATATATATATATATATATATTATAAATAAATAAATTACATATTCTTTGAACAAACGAAATGTAATACTTTAATGTCTGACCTCACTATATTATAAAAAATATATATGCGTTTAATTGTGATTTCATGCGAAAGCAGTAAATACACTTAGGATTATTTTTCAACAAACATTTAATTTCAGACACGTACTTTTAATTAAATTTTTAACTTTATATCAAGCTTAGTTGCTCTTTAATGTACTAATTGAAAAAGAAAACAGCCTACATGTTTTGAATTCTTTCTGCAAGTAAATACTTTCTGGAGACTGAATTGCATAACATTTCATGACAAAAAATAATGGGATAATTATATAACGATTGTGTCACAATTAATCAACGAGCCCGAAAGAGACGTCGACCTTTTTTTATCGCCCATAACATCAAAAATATGAGGAGCTGAAGTGAAGATGACGCAATGACAAGGAAATGTTAGGATGTTTTACTTGGGATCTCCGTATATAGCGTGGAGGACAAAACCTTTCTTCATGGGACTTATCTTAAAAAAAAAAAAAAATAAGAAGAACTAGGACTATCTTGCAATCAGCGGAAAATTTGAGGCAACACGAGGTGGTTTAGTTAAGTAGAGCAGCCATTTAACTTTTTGACCTCAAATCTGTTGCCGCTAGATTTTTTCTGTTTCTTTTTCCGCGATTTAAGCCTGACACCGTTTATCAACTCTGGTTTTGGTTTTAAACTGTTAAATAATGACTATTTAAAAGCTTTTATGTTTCTGAAATAATATCACGCAACAAAAAGAAAAAAAAAAAATCTGTATGGTAAATTGATTTTCGATACTTTTATCTGTTGATCTGAGTTCAACATACTTGCTTCTTTAAGTGTGCTGTTTTGGATTTTTTCTAAGCAGCAGATGAGCATTTTAAGCTAGCAGTGCAATATTTAATGAATATTTCCTTAATTAATACAAAATAATTCACAAGCTTGCAAGGATAATGAATTAGAAAAAAAAACATAATATGTAAAAAATTGTGCAGTAGAAACGTCGGGGTTAGAATGAGAGTGGTGTGAATCATCCTTTTATAGCCGAGCAATTGAAGGTTTTGTAAAAACAGCTTGAAAAGAATTCGAACTGCATAAATTTTAATTAAATGAATTTGCATTTAAACAAAGGTGCTCTTTTATTTATGCATCAACTTTTATGAAAAATTACTTGTTAGTTGTTTTAAAGTAACTTGAAATGATTTACGCTGCTGTCATTCTAAAATTTACGACGGGTATCGTGAAAGAAAGTCTAACCCTTGAAAAGTCTTTTATGAGCACTTGATGCTCTTTCAAGCAGAAAATTCTGGCTGCTGGTCTAATTAACGGCATGGAAACAAACTTATGCAACAGTCATTCTCACCCAGGGGTGCCGCGAACTTAAATTTTTAGGCGGGCGGAAAATCTCTATTTGCCGAATGAAACTCCAAATTTTTTCCGAATAGGGCTCCAAATTTTGCCAAATGATGATAATTTTTCCGAATATAGCTCCAAATTTTGCCGATTCGTCAGACAAAATTTGCCGAATAAAGACATTTTTTAAGAAGTCACAGTAAACTCCCAAGACCTCCCATCGGGACGCCCCTGTTCACACCTGAACAGGAGTTTCGGTTAGGGGACGATTTCCTTGTGGTCCTGCTGGGCCATATATTTTAGTATTTTTTTTTGCCAACTAGAAAACTCAATAGAGGAACTAAAGAAGAACCCACAAAGGCACAAATACCAGATTAACTCCATTTCTAAAATTTTTGACTTGTGCCACTATCACTTTAACCCGTTCAAATGCGACAGAAAGTAATAGTAGCAAGAAGTTCGTACAGAACAAAACGCGCCTACTTTCTCCCATTTCAATATCGATTTCCAAAAGCAGCCTCTCTTAATTGTCTTAGCTCCATATCATTTCAAATATACCTTTATAACAATTTTTGACATCAAAATGACTTATGAGAAAGAAAAATAAATAAAATAGTTAAAAAACAATGTCAAATTTATTCTCCTCAAATTGCTGCGCATCAGTTTTAGTAAATTCTCTTTTTTTCAAACGGTCATGTTTAGTGCCTACATTTTTCATTATTTAAGGTAACAAAAGTAGGAAAATCGAATTATATAAATTGATTATAACATGAAATTACTCTAAAGGAAAATTTTGTATTCGTGTAAACAAAAACAAGTCAACGGATAATTTGAGAACAATTTCTATAAAAGTTTTGAGAGAAAAAACTCCTTTTAGATAAACTAGATAGCATTAATAAAAGTAACATTCTTTTTTACCTGATGATTTATTTTATTTTTTAAGATTGTAAGACGATATAATTAATAAATTAATAAATAAGCAAGATATTGAAACCTTAAAACATTGACTTTTCTTCTTTATCGTTGCTGGTTGCTGACAACAAAAGATGAATAATGAAAGAAGTTGCTTTTCAATTTTCATCAGAAACATATATTTTTTCTTTTTTTCAGAAACAATATACTAAAAATACGTTCAGAACCTTCGAAATTTTTTCAACTTTTCTGTGCTATAAACAATTTTTACATTTTTGTTTATTTAGACAAATAGAGAAGAGTTTAAATTTCTCTTACAAAGCGTTAATGTATAAATTTTTAAATTGCTCAGAAAATATCGTCAGAATGCCAAATTTGAAAATTATTTTTTTAAAACATGTTCTTCCAGGAGATTTTATCAAAAATGTTTTTTTGAAACCGACAGATAGATCAGGATTTTTATATGATTTAAATTTCTCCGTAGGGGCTAATGTTAAATAGTTTTAATTGTTAAATTTGAATATAAATTAAAAATTAAAGTGAAATAAAATAAAATAAAAACCATAATAAAAAATACATAAAATAATGGGTCTAGCAGATACCTTTCGAAGAGAAAAAAAGGTTGATCGAATTGGACTAACTTCTTAAATTTATCAAAAGGCCGGGTGTAGAGAGACTGAAAGATAGATCAATAGATACACGCTTCCTAGTCTCAATACTCTACTTTCATTTTTTAGTTTAAAACAATATTTGCTACTTTTTGATTTAGCTTTATTTCTACGATACACACCCCCAAGCCCGTCCTTGAGTGGGATAAGGAAGGAGCAATTGACTCTCCTGGCCTTAAGAAATCACAGTGTTTACTTTTATAGTAGCTTGGTTTTTGTTGATTTTTTTTAAAAAACAATATGGATTGAATATAAATCCTTTCATGATCCCCCTGGAAAAAATTGAAATCACGGGCCTGCGTAGCATAACCCCTATTTATATATGAAAGTAGTCTTAAAAGTACTCGATACATTGTTGGCGTTTTGTAGTTGGGTATAGGAGTCAACATCAATTCATCGACTGTTTTTGACAGTCAATTTCATCGATTTTTTTTTTTATCGATAGTAGTTCTAAATGTGAAAGCATGACTAACTATCTTTAAAATTTAGTTCTGTTGTTTTCAAATCGATTATTATTCATTGCTTCCGCTTTACTGATGTATAATGTCGTTTTCTATTTCCAAGTGTGTTAAGCAAATAATAGAAATATCCACAAATATTCCACCCATAAATGCGATCTATTTCTTGAAAGTATAAGACCATTAAAGAAAATTAACAGCGGTCTTCTTTTCAAAAGATCTTTTTCTTAAAAACAGTTTGAAACTTTTCAGATCCAATTCTTGTTAGATAATATTTTAGGAAGGAAAGTATGAATAAAATGTTTAATTCTAAAAAATGTTTGAGATTTTTTTATTTATAAACAAACATTTATCCTAATTGATTGCGTTACTTCCGAAAGCAAAGATTGTCAAATGACTGTTCAACTTGTTCAAGCACTGTTTAACATACAATCCAAGCTATAATATCACAATATAATGTAAAAAGCAACATCTGAACCTTCAACTAAACATAAAAATAAAAGAAAACAGCGCTGTCTCAATTAAATTTAATTTCCGCATCTGCTTTGTATCAACTTACGTAAGACAGATAACATACCTAATACTTCCAACTTGTTAAAATGAAGCTTACAAGTAAAAATTATATACAAGCGCGAAATTACCATTTATCTTTGCTACTCTTGTAAATCTATTTTTATTCATCCTTTAAAATTAAGGAAAGAAACTTCTTTGTGTGTTTAGTTGAAAGTTTTTTACTTATTACTTTTTCTCTCCATAAGGGCAAAGGGGAATTAATTTCTCTTATTTTCATTCTTAGCACATTAGCAGCTACTGTTGGTGGAGAAAACAAACCGGTTCTATGGTAACTCTTTCTTTACTTTCATAGCCGGGGGTAGCCGCCACTACATTGATTTTCCTTTGTGTACAAATTACGTAGGTTTTCAAATCCGTCATCGTTTAACTATTGCTTCAATGGGTTCATACCCTTTTTTAATTGATTTCAGTTACTAATTAGGGTATTCGATTAAAAACCTGTTATTTAGTATCGTTGTGTAGAAAACTGATATCTTTATGTGAGAATTAATCCACTAACTTAGATTTATTATGCAGATACATTTTTTAAAATGTTGTACGATTTAATATTATTAGAAAAGAGTTTCTATCTAAAATAATACTAATATTTTTATATTATTCGACAGAAATAAGTAACCAGTTTTTCGTAATTTTGTTAGCGATTTAATATTTTTGTTTATAGCATTTAAAGTTTGTATGTTTTATGTGAAATGGAAAGCAAAACGCGCACATCATCTTGGTTCACGTGTTTTTTATTCTTTCCTAACTACTTGCTTAATGTGCGTAGGTTTTTACGCAAAGCTCTTGATTTGCTTCAAAACAATGAGTCTTATTTCATAATTAGATATCCAGAAGGAAAATTTCGATTGAAATTGAGAAACATATAACTAACAAAATTTAGTACAAATATTTAAATTTAAAAAATGAAACTCTTAGTCAGTTAGCAAAAGAAAAAGAATTATTAAAAAAATATTAATTTGTTATAACTGGAAAATTTTCAAACAAGTTACTGAAAAATTAGGAGAAACGAAACAAATTAAAATATATTAAAAATGAAGTTTAATCATCTGTTTGTTAAATTATTAACTTTCCGATAATATTTCAAGAGCAAATGTGATAGCATCCATTTTTAAAACTATTGTTCTGCACTTTTCCCTTGCTAATTCTGGAATATATTGTATTTTTCCAAAGATACAGTTGCCAAAAGTTTTGGATATATCTTCTTGGTGTGTTAAAGTTATTGACCTCCTTCTTCACCTTTAGTTATTTTCTTACTTTTCTTCAAGAAACTGAATGAAGTCTGAGACATTTTAGAGCATTTCAGCCATATCTTCGTTCCTCCTCGGCGAAATAGGGTGAACTTGGATATAACTATGTCTCAGTTTTTACTTTACCTTATTTTCTTTGTATTTCCGTTAAACTGGGATGTGAGTGATTCTTCTCCATCTTCATAAACACCGAGGCAGAGGTTTGGGTGAGGGCCAAGACATCTAAGAATAGACAACGCAACTTTTTTCATCTCAGTAGATAAAGTGAGGTTGATGTCAGCTGTAGCATTGACATTTAGTTAGATGGCTAACATCCAAAAGAAAAATTCACGATTCACGCTATTTGGGACTTCTCCAGACAAAAAAGAACGTGCCGTGCTTCAAGACCATTTTTTGGGTCAATGACCGCACGAATTTCAAGGTAAGCAATGTCTGTAAAATTTTGTCAAGATTCAATTTGGACTCTTTTGCATTATTTTCGTTAGTTTATCAAGACGAAATTTGGACTATTTTGTATTATGTTCGCTAGCTTAGACGTAGAAATGAATTCAAACATGCAATAAATAAAACAAAGTTCGTAGTCTAGTTTGAGTGTCAGTACCTTACACCGTTTAGGAATCTGTTTATGGAGGGATTGGACTCCCAAAATGATCAGAAAAGGAAAAAAAACTAAAACTATTATAAGTTTGCGTTTTAATTTGACTTTTTTTCAGAACTTAAAATTAAACTTTGGTCTGTGCAATGGTGTTCAATAAGAATTTGTATAGTATCAGCAATCCCATCTAGGACCGGTATGGGGTTTCAAAACCGGTGCCATGGAAAAGAAAACGGAATTTTAATGAAACCATATCCTTTATAAAAATACAGATCTTAAAAATGGACCATTCACAAAATTATTATCTTTTTTGTATTAAAACAATGTCTTCTAGTATTTAACTTTCTTTATTAACCATTTATTTTGCAAGACTGTTCCAAAGAAACTGGTGTTTATATTTCCTCTTATGATAAATCTGCAATTTCAAATGACTGTTATTTGGCATATTGTTGTAGTTTTGTAACTAATATATATATATTTTTTGCTATGCTTATATTGTATATAGTTAAAGTAAAAAAAATATGAATTTTTAAGAACATGTAAATAAATTATGCACATCCTACTTATAACTATGCCGTACTAAAAATACTTGCACTTTTCTGTACATATTTTACTACCTAGTAAAAGATAACACCCTTTATTGATTTTTTAAAATCAGTTTTATGCAAGGCTCAGATTTTACATGCATTATTTGATTTTAAGTCAATTTGTCTCAAGGAAATTTTACCCAAAAAATCAATAAATTTTATGAAGTTGATTATCTTTTTCAGAAATTGTTACAATTCAACAAAAGAGAAAAAGAAGAAAAAAAAAACCCTTAGTAGCTCGGATAACTTCCAACTGATTTAACAACGGCTTTCACTTCAATAATAATTCGTCGAAACAATCGATCGGAGGAAATACACAACAAAAATATTCTAAATTATTTTCAAATCCTTTTGTAACTTGATATTATTAGAAAATGCTGTTAAAAGCATATCCATTTTCTCTTTTCAAAAGCATCTCCAAATTTAATTCAACAGACATTGGATTTCGTTATCTAGTGTCAGAGATCTTCGAGCTTAATCTTTCTTCGAGCATTTGGATATTTAACGCTATATAGAATTTGATATGCATTACTAGTTAGATTTTTATTTTTGCTTTCTGCAGAGCTCATTTCACTGATTATTTTATCATTTATTTTGCTCACTTATTTATTTTTTCGTCTTTTCCCCGTCATTACGTTTTTCAATGTATTCTTTTATATCAAGTCTTGTTCGAAATGAATAACGGGAGCTTAAAAAATACATAAAAAAATTATATGTCACCTTTGATGCACAGTCTGTTAAATGGATTATTTATGTGTAAGTTAACCACACATTTAGCTTAAAGATTCATTATTTATTCACTAATAAAATAGAAAAGTTAAACGGTGCGTAAATTCGCATTTTGTACTTAATCTTTCTTTATACATTAGCATTTTTTCCTTTTACATATTATTTTAACTATAGCAACATTAACGAATTTACATACTGTTAAATCAAATAAAATAGTAGACATTTCCTGCCTTTTATTATTTTTTAAATCTTCAATTCATCAACGTCATCAGCTGTTGATACTTGGAGCTCTGAATAAATTCAACAGAAAATGCTGTTGATTTTAAATGAAGACTGTTTGCAGTTTAGTTTACTGTAATGGTGATGTTGATTTATATCGTAACATGGCCCTTTTAGTGTAACATAACAAGTTTAAGGAAAACATTATGGATTCAACTTACAAATCACTCATAAAAAAGATAATACCAAATGGCGTGTTACCTAAAATTCCTAAATGTTCATTTTACATGAATATCTTTAAAGAAATTTATTTATTTGCAGTGTTCTTTGTGACTTTTACTTCTTGTTTTCTGAGACTTTTCTGTTTTTGTACTTAGATTTTTAGGTCAGGAAACAGTTAAGGTTTCGCATCCTGCATACTTTTTCCTTTAAAGCTTAAATTTATCATGGCAGTATCATCTGCTGTTAGTGTCTGTAGCTCTGAAGAAATTCATGAGAGCATACAAAAGATTGTTGGTTTTAAATGAAGACTTTTCTTTATTATAATGCTTCCGATTATTATTATCCGAGATTTATTATTATGAAATGACCTTTTTGTGTTTTATAACAAGTTTAGTTAAGACATTATTGATTCAACTTGTAAAGCACATACAAAAATGAATATCACATGACATTTTATCTATACAATTCTGTAAAAAAATCCGTTGGACATGAACATCTTTGAAGCAATTCACTAATGAACACTATTTAGGAGGGGAGGGGTAACAGTTGTGCCGCTTACTCATTAGTTTGCAAAGGTTTTTATCTTTATAAACAATTTCTCTTTCTTGAAATCGATGAGTGAAGTGCTCTGGAAAACCTATACAGTGAAATTCCGTTACAACGAATACCGATACAACGAAATTTCCGTTTCATCAAAATACATTTTCAGTCCCTATATAATTGCCATTACATTATTTGAAATCCATTACAATGAAATTCTCGTTACAACGAACAAAATTTGCAGTCCCTTGAAGTTCGTTGTAACGGGATTTCACTGTATTACCAATTTAATTTTCTTTGCAATAGATGCATCGATCGTCATCTTGCCCCATGTGGCAGAGATTTACGAACCCTCATTTTCCTTAGTTTAAACTTCGGTCAGTTCTCATTTATACGGTACACTGTATAATAACCTATTGTAAACATTATTTAAAATAATTAACGAAAATAAATTTTCACTATTGAGACGTTATTATGCTATGAACAAGAATTAGCTTCACAGGGCCTTCAGCAATAAACATATAACGAACAATTGATGAACACTCTACTAACGTTTTGATTTGGTCAGAAGGTCCTCTCGCACTTGTTTTCTTACCAATTAATGAATGGGACTACAATGTATTACCTAAAAATTTAGGGACGATATTTTGCACCTTGCTCAGGGTTACTCGTTCTTTTTCTGGTTTTACCTTGCTTTTAAAAGATTCCAATTCGATGAAAATTTTGCAATTTTTTTTGTATTTGATGATGATACTAAATGCTTATCTCTCCCCTCTTCTCTCTCTCTTGTTCCGAAAAAAAAAGAGCATCTTAGCGTGATGATTTTCCGGTCTATGAAACTATTTTGTAGATTCAATAATCTAACGAAAAATGGTTAAAGTAGTTGATATTTAAACGATCTGAAAGATTTCAGTGATAATCTTGTAAAATTTCTGTAGGTAAATGTGCAAATGGTACATTTCATTAGAATATATCCCATTTGAAAATAAAATCTAATGAGTTATGGGCACAAAATTTGAATACAGAGGAATAAATTAATATTCAAGGAAAATATCCGAAACTAAAATGAAAACATTTTACAAATTCAAGTGGAAAGTAGAAGGGGCAAATTTTGCTTAGAGTTTTAAGAATGTTTTGTTCAAAATAAATTAAGCATTATATCTTTTAAGTTATACGGAATCAGTTTGATGGAAAAGAATTAACCTATGAATAAAATGAATCATGAATTCATTGTTAGTCGCTTTCAACCTCGAACCGAATTAATGCCTCGAGAGTCGAAGTCGTTGAGCGGAATTAATGAACTTTTAAGCAGGATGATTTTTCAGTTGTTTCGTAATAAATGAATTCATTCGTAAATAGCAGTAAAATAAGAAGTAAAAGTAAAAACATTTTTTTGCAAATAAACAGTAAATTAGTTTTCTGGGAGTTCATGAAATAGAAGGAATTGAATGCTTAACAAAAACTGGTGGCACATAAATAATAGTATAAAATGAGTATGTTTACTGACACTAGTCAAGGTAAAATTAAACACGAAATTCTTTTTTAACTGTGCGAGCCTGTTTTTCCGTATCCCAATGCAGTAGTCTTACATCTCTCTGTTTTTCTCGTAATTGGAATAGGCTGCAAGTCTTTCAAATATACCTTTTATACCGTTAAAATTTTTTTTATAACACTAAACATAAATCTTTTCTGTAGAATGTAAACTAGTTTGTAGAATAATGTCATAACTATTCTCTCAAACTATTATTACGTGGAACGTTTCAGCTAACTTGTTAAAGTTTTTTGAAAGGATCGAATTAAATTCAAGCACATTTTTTAGCTTGTGAGCTGATAAATAAAAAAAATGCATAGCTAAAGTAAAAATAAATTTGACACAATACTTCACTAAGTCAACTAATTTTAAGTATACAATTAAAAAAATTGCAACCCTTAATTTAAATATAGTTTAAATTACAATTCTTCATTTCACAACAATTTTTTTCACTAAATTCTGGCCAAAAAAGAAAAGAAAGAAAAAGGAACCCCCCCTCCCTACTCCCATGAATCTTATTAAAATTTAGAGTAAAATTAAGATTTACTGAACGAAAGTCATTTGCGTATGAAAAGTATAATCATTAGTGTCTATTTATTTTGTATAAAATATTAAATTTCATATTTCAGGAATTCGTTAATTTAATTAGACCATGCAATCAGCAGGGGTGCCCACCGGGGGGGGGGGGGTCATGGCACCGACTGCGCCATTGAAATTTTTAGGGGGTGTTTTAAAGAATATTTTTCCTTTTTTTTGGGGGGGGGGGTCTTGCTTTTCAGTAGGGGTGTGTCCTTGCTCTTAGAGGGTGGGTACTCCTGCAATCAGTCTCATGCAGTCTAGTGCTTAGAGCTGCTGTCTTTCACTCAGACCATTAAAATAATTCACCCAGTCTTCCATTTTGTATGGCAATCAAAAGATCTTGATTTGTTGTAGTGAACACAGTTCAGTGAATCACCCAAAATGTTTGTCAGGCTACGAAGAAACCGACTCCGAAAGATCTGCGGCGTGGGTTATTTTCTTATTGGAATATCGCAAACATTTTTGCTTTCTAACAATACAGTTACTGACGTCTGACGTATATAAATATCCATATTTGCTTTTTGAATGAAAATCTATTTTCTGTTTAAAAATATTTTTACGCAGGAGCTGGAAAATATGCTGGCGATAAATCGCATTTTGTTGCATTCGGCGCAGGTGTTTCGTATCCACTGGCCTCAAATTGAATATAACAGGAAAGCTTGATCCAAAACGTCACCGCCGCATGTGCTACTTTTCTTACGACTACCATATTCTGTGCAAATACTTCCTTTCGCCATATCAAAAAAAAAAAAAAAACTTCCTGTTTTTTTTGAATATGATGAAAAACGTTTTTTTAGCTTTACGAATAGCATTCATTCTTATTTATAAAATCAATTAAAATTAATGTTATACTAACGTACTCTGCAAAATTTGAAACCCTGCGAAACATTAAAAATATATTTAATTTATTTAAATGCTTGATCGGAGCCAATTATTTGCAAAATCTTTTAACAGTTTTAATTGTTGGCTTTAGTGTACTTTCACTTGTGTGATATCCGGAAATGATACAATTGACACTTCAATTTTGTTGGTTTTAAGATTCAATGGAGTTGAAAAAGAAAATTAAATTGTGACATTGAGGGAAATCTTACATTTTTTTCTGTTTTATACTTTATTGTAGTTTTGATAATTTCGTGTTAATTTTGAATAAAATAAAAATCATTTTCTAATGTTGCGACTGTTGAATTTAAAAGAAAACTGTTGTAATTTGTTTTTTTTTTTAATTTAAGCATAAAAAAACAAAATTATTACATGTTGCTACAGTCAAACTTTCAAATAGATAGATAAATAAATAAATAAATAAAGTTTAAGTTTTGTTTAGCGTTTTTAACGTTGCAAGAGAAGCATATATTTTTTTTCTTTAAGAACTGCATCTGTAATCGGTGCGGTAAGCAACTGTACCGTGATTTCTTACATAATTCCAAGTGACTAAGTTAGACAAAAAAATAAAAATGTTTAATCCAGTTACTGGGATATATAAATTAATATCATTGATATGCCTAGCTAATTTGCATTTAAATCTAAGCGTGTTTTTCAAGGGTAAAAACTTCAAAGAAAATTGTGCAGTGTTTTATTATTACAACCTTTTGAAGGTTCAAAATTCAAGGTCTAAAGTATAACCTCTAAATATTCTCGAATACCATATTCATTAATTTTATTTGATTCACTGCGCGTTTTATCCTTTTAAAACAAAAATAACAGCACAATGAATTCAAAATTAATTCTGATGTCTTTTACTGTCGTAAGCCGTTAAACTCAGGTTAGCAAGGAGGAGTTAAACTCCATAGCCAAGGAAAACACCGGATTGAACAAGCGGCCTTTTTTTTTTTCAACCTGACTGCGTTTTTCTTAACTTTTACTGAGACAGAAATAATTCAAACGACAACTGTATCTTTTATTAGCAGTGGCGTAACCGGATTCTTTTTCGGAGAGGGGTGGGGGTAGGGAAGTGAATGACAATTCTTGCATGCATATATATATATATATATTTATATATATATATATATATATATATATATATATATATATATATATATATATATATATATATATATATATATATATATAAAATTATTATTATCATTATTATTTTATATTGACAACTTGGCTTAAACTAAGGACTCTGGGGGACTGTCGCCTCTGTTTATTTGATTGAGCCTTAAATAAATGAAGTTCTGACGTTGTAGCTAAAGTCTTAGCGTTATTATCATCTTTCTGGGTGCATTTTAATCTTTAAAAACATACAGAATTCAACCAATAGATATGCTTTTAAATTAAATTAATTCTGAATGCGTTTAAATTAAACTCATGCGTTGCGAATGATTATAAATAAAAGTGCAAAGTGTACAAATTATTTTTCAAATTGAGTATTTTTAATTGATATAAAAATTGAAAGCTTTTTAATTTAGTTTGGCTCTCTCTAATTACTTTTTCGCAGCAATGCTCATAGTTAAAGAAATCATGAATAGTATATAAAAAAGTAGTTCTGTTCTTTTTCTTAATTAGTTGTCTACTTATTTGCTTAGTTTTTAGGTTTAGATGATAAAATTTGACATTAAAAGAAAATTTATAAGGAAATGAAAAGAAAAAGGAAAAAAAAAAGTTTGATGCTTTTAGTAAATTATGTAACAATTACAATCTTCTAAAGTAAATAGATGGTTTATAAACCTACTACACAAGTATGGTAGAAAAAGTATACGTAATAGCAAAATACCCTGCATTCACGTTTCGTTCACCCCCCCCCCTCCCCAATGAGTGTAGCTCAAAATCTTTGATTAAAGGAGTCGATTGGTTAGTGCGTTAGTAGTTTCAAGTGTGGTGACATAATATTGCTTAATCCGTTGCGTGTGCTTTTTAACATTTCATGTGAATTTTATTTCATTGTATTCAACCGTAACAAATATAAATACTATAAACATATAATTTGATTCACGTTGCTTACATATATTTGAAATTAAGCAATATAAAATGTATTTTCAGAAGAAAATTTCTTTAAAATAATATTTATAATCATTAAGAAATATAGTGCGCGGGTGTAATAATTATTGTAATTAATAATCCACTATAATATTAAAATCTGTTCGCGTCTGTCTGTCTGTCTGTCTGTCTGTCTGAAGATCGATCTTCTCGAGAACTGCCGCGAATCGAGAGCCAAACGAGATACCGATCGATTCGAAATTTTCCAAAGAAAACAATAGGACCAATCTCGTTATTGTGCGACTTTAATTAGCGGAAATATTAATTAAAACGTTAATTAACATAACGTTATTCAGGAACTTTTATTTCTTTCCTGTTGCCATTTTGCATATGGGTAAGCAAGTAAAATTCTAATAATTGTTTTAAAAGAGATTTTTTGTGGCTGCTGTCCAAATTTTAAAACAACGTTTCCATCTAGAATTTCATTTTGAATTCGTTTAAAATTGGTTGCTCTATTCGGACATAGCCTTTATTTTATCGTCTGTCCTTTTTTTATTTTTTAAATTCAACGTTCTTAACTCTTTTCAGCATATGAAAGTTGTTTCTTTAGCTATGTTTATTGATAGTAGTGTAAGTTTATCGTTCACCGGCCTCATATTTCGGTACATTTAGGATGTGCGACTTTTTATGTTTATTTTGTTGGACTTTTTCCCGTCACATGGGTGAGTTTTCGAATTGTAATAACTCTCTTTTTCCTTCCTGTTTCTATTTTTGAAGTACAGTTTGTATCGTTAAAAGAACATGTTAAATTAAGATTGTTTGGATTTCTTTAAGTGAAACTGAGTTGAACAAAAGAGTGTTTTTAAGGATTTTAAGTAAAGCTAAATTGGAATCTGATGACTTGGTATTAAATTAATGCTTATTGGTATTTATTAATACTTGGTGCTTTAGTTTCACGTAATCAAATACACAGTAGTGTCATTTTATGTAAAAAGCTGATTGTAATTGTACATAAATATTTCAGATATAGTCTATCAGATGTAATTCATTTTAACGTAAGCAGAGCTTATAGTTGATAATGCATATATTTTCATCTTTTGTTCTAATTGAAAATACTCATAACTTGTAACATTGATAACTATGATTAACGTTAAAGAGATTTTTGCCAAAAATATGCTCTAGGTGTTTTGCAACCCTTGCATTACGCGTATTTATTTGCTCCTTAGCGCTTTAGAAACTGATGTCAGAGTAATACAAAAACATCAATTGGACATCTCTTTTATTTTTTAAGTAGCCCGTGCAACGCCGGGCACGCAGCTAGTAAAGTCTTTAAAAGTTGTTTTAAAAACATGAAAAATATTGACAGTCAAACAGTATTGTGCTTGGAATTCACGCAATGAAATAGAGTCGATGATATTATTATAATGAAATATTTTAAAAGCAGCAACATGCAAAAAGAATTCGTAGCCCCGTGCTTTTACTAATTATTAAGCTTTCGAATATATATAATCCAAATTAAGTTTGGAGTTACTAGGATCTCATTTGACAATAGAAAACATGTTGGCTTACTGATTTTAGAAGTCTGAGCAAAACTTCTATTGGATTTTATCCCGATAACCACCACTCCTTGCTCTGATAACGGGCACCTTCTAACCCCAAAACACTTGTCTGCAAAATTGGTTAAACCAATGTTCTCATTTTCAGTTGAAAGGCAACGTTCGTTACTTATAGATAGAGTCAAGGGCACAGCGACATCGAGTGGAGGGATACGGGCTTTTGGGTCAACGCCACAGATCCTTTGGCTTTAACACATATTGCCAATCTAAATACGGTAGTTTATATGCATGTAAGGACTATTATGACCCCCTCTCCCGAAGGTAGATTCTGTCCTCTCTGGGGCATGAAATAGGGGTTGGTATAATGACTTGAATTTGGATGTTGACAACACACACCACTATTCAATCAGATTATATTGCGAAGTGGGAAAAGTCGCTCGAATCAGCGTTGCATTAAGCACAATATGACGGGAAAAAGAAAGGCGAATTTATAAATCATCAGTGAATGGTTGCATCATTAGCGTGAAGAAAAAGGGGGGAAGAAAAATCTAAATGCTCAAACTACCCTATGTAAAAAGTAGTATCGAAAATCTAATTTTCTTGTTGTTTAACCTGCATCGCTTGAGGCATTTCAACCATCGCGTTCTTAATTCATTAAGGAGTGAAAGGGATTTGGAAAATAAAAATGAAAAACAGAAAGAAAGAGCAAAAAAGAAAGAAACTAGCCCACTTGGATAGGAGTACAACACATCATGACTACTGATGTTCGCGTGGCTGATGATTACGCGTGCATATGATATCACGTGTGCCTACCTTTCTGACTTGCCTCACATTATTGTAACTGTTTGGGGGAAGACTAAAACAGTACCGGTCGTCTTTGTAGGTGTCATTAGGTATTTACTTGCGGGAAAAGAAGCGAGTATTTCAATGCAGGAATATTATAGATTAATGAGGGGTTGCTGTTGTGACAGTTAGGTATTTTGCTTCGAATGACGTAACGAAAAAAGGGTAGCATTTATTTGTTCAATACAAGCCTCATACAAGTACAAGCACTCTGTATGGAGAAATTTTTACATGAAAACATGGAAAAGCCTTTACACATTTAAAGTTAATTTGCTCGCTATGCTGAGGAAATTAATATTTGTGGCATTAACTTGTGTAATCGCTGAGTAAAAATTCACTTGCAGTTTTCAGGTAATTCAGAGTCAAGCTTGGGGCAAGACTGGATGATTGAATAGACTTGTATATTTGTTTTTTCGAACTTACGACGACATCGGTCGTCTTTATAGGTGTCATTATGTGTTTACTCATGGAAAAAGAAGTGAGTATTTCAATGAAAGAGAATTATAAGTGAATGATATACTGCTGTTGTGGCAGTTGATTATTTTGTACTGAATAGCTTAATGGGTTAGCAATTATTTGTTCAAACGAAGCTTTATGGAAATCCAAGCTCTCTCTGAAGAATTTTTTATCAGTAAAACATCGACAATTTTCTTTACGCATTTCAAATGTATCTGCTCACTCTGCTAAATAAAATTTGCTATTACTAGATGCAGTAGTTTATGTACAATAGTTGCGCAAAAATTAGCTGGAACTATTCGCTGGAGGTAATTCGGTGTCAAGCTCGGGGCAAGACTGGTTGCATCAAGAGGATTGCATAACCTTGAGGCAACAATGAATCTGAAAATTGAATCTTACATGCACTTTAGGCAGGGTAAACGGACAGTTCGGTAAACATTTATTGGGAATTCATGTGCGTTGAGATGGCTGTGGGTTCATGTTTCGCAAGCAATGTGACGTTTTCATGTCAGCCAATTAGACATGCGGAGTGCAACGGAGTATTTTTGTTTTTCTTTGAAAACGAAATTTAGCTAGATATTAACGGACAATCTATAGGAAACAGGGTTGCCCACAATGAGGGTAGGGGGCGTGCTGGGAGGAGGAATCATGATATTGACCACAAAGTTTTAAACAGTAGGGGGGGGGGGAGGGAGATTGTTTTAGAGGAACTGAAAGTTCAAATTTGAATTTGAAATAAATTTTAATTTTTAATTTTTAATTGCTCGGTGCAGATAATGGTATTTGACTGGATAGAGTTAGAAGTAGTACAGTTATATTTTACGTTCATTTGTAAGACTGGACAGTCATGCTTTTTGCTGATATATACAATAGGCAAGTTAATAATTCAAATTAGGCTAAAACATAACAATCCTAATGATAAATTAGTTATCTTTATTATTGACACCTTACATTACCTTGACTTTGAAATGCGATAGATTAAGCAGTATTTTAATTGAATTGAAAAAAAAAACGAATTATGTAAATTTTTTGACCACTTGTTCTTATTTGTAATGAATTTTGTAGTATTTCTTCTTAATAAAATCATTCGTATAATTAAAACATTTTGAGCTCTCAAAATAAGTATCATCTAAATTTTAATTACTGAATAGTTCTCTTGATCGAATTCTGGAAATTTATTTCAATGCAAAATTCTTGAAAATTTGATTCATTTTTTATCAATGAAAGTTACTGTACTAAATACAGTTATTATTGTCAAGTGTAAGGTCGTTCAATTATGTGTCATTAAGCATACAGAAATAAACTAAGACATTATAACTCCATAAAAAAGTATTTTTTCGTAATAATTTCTATTTTTAACATATGCAAATTTAAATTTTGTAAAAGCTTTGTTTACTTGTCTATCAAACGTTTTCTAATTTTTAAATGTAAACTTCAATGTCAGTCTACTTAATGACTATACGGCTGTTATCATGGAAAATCATAGATATGTTTTATAAATGTTTTATGCCGTTAATAATACTTGACATGAGTAGTTTCTGGATAAACGAAAAAATATAGTAGCAGGCTATTATTTCATGTTATTGCTCGAATGGAAAAATTAGCATTATTTTGTGAATGTACATGGATAATGGCAAATCCTATATCTACTATATATCACTAGTTTATGTGAAGCATTTGCTATTCATAAAAATAAAGTATAAGAATCACCGTTGTATGTTCACCAAATACACAGTATCACTGTGTCTAATATATTTTTTCCTTAAGCATAGTGAACCATAAACATCTTTTATTTAAATTTTACAAATTCCCCAACACTGTATTCCCTATATCTTTGGCGAAAATGATGTTTATTTGTTAAAATAAACTATTTTAGTCGATGTATTTAGCATATATATTAATATTTAGTTCTTCATACAGAGTGAGTTCGAGGTAAGTTAATATCATCTTATCTTTCAAAATTGATAAAAGGAAGTTTCTGTAGGAAAAGGAAGACTTCCCTCTAAACACGGATAGTGGAAACCATAATCAATTCCATTTAAGCGCTTCCTAATTACATCTTTCCCTGATGAGTGAGTCCAGGAAGAGTAGGATAGGAATTTCATGAATGTATGAAATTTAATCAATCTTTATGGTACTATATTCTAATTGGTGATATTTTAATGATAGAGAAAAATAAATTAATAAATAAAAAAAAAGGTTAACAATGATTCTTTACAACTTTCTGTTTCAAATTGTACATATACTTTCAATCATTTATTGGGTAAGACTGTAAATTAACCAACATTATACGTACAGTTTAAGAAATCTAAAACACAAGATACATTATTTTGGAATACTAGTTCTCATAGTAGTTGTCTTTACTAAATTAAGACAACGTTCCTGCAGCAGTTTGATATTAACTGTTTAATATATGTCCCATTATTATTAATCACAAATTAAATTCTATTAGTTTCAATAGATTTGAAATAATTCATTCAATAAAAAAAAATATTGAGAATGCTGAAAGAGATAAATCGCTGCCTCTATATATATATATATATATATATATATATATATATATATATATATATATATATATATATATATATATATATATATATATATATATATATATATTGCAGTCGTGCTCTTTAAGACTATTTAAATGAAGTACTCGGCCTTTATTTCTGCCACTGCGGATCTCAAATATATTTATAGTTGCGAAAAAGTTTAAAACGAAGTAAAAGATTTTTTACCAAAAAAAAGAACTAAAGATATTTTTTTCCAATTCGGATCTTTGGTCTATAGTCGTATTGAGTGCATTTTCGTACTCATTTAAACAGATTTTAGACAGCGAAATTACCTTTAACCAGCCTGTTTGATAAATTTTGTATTGAAAAATAGATTAATTCCATGCCATAATGATTTTTCAACATTTCTGATTGTGTAACATTGTTACGTTATAAATGTTTTACACGTGGCATATTACTTCGTTTTACCTTTGTGCAAATATGAAATATACTTACCTAATGACTTTGAAATAAGATGAAATAAGGGGAAATATGTTTTTAATTTGAACATACAGCAAATTTTCCATATTTTTGCTTTTGGACTCTCTTTGAATATCATCTTTTCACAATTGATTTTACATATATATTCTTTTAGCATTTCACGGATAAAAAGTTTAAACTTCCATCCTCACTAACGCATATATTTCACCTTTTCTTTAATTACAGGGACGTTTTCAGATAATAACATTTTTTACTCGTACATGCGACATAAAGTTTAACAGCCCCCTTGAATCAGATCAATGAAAAATATTTGATGATATGAACAGCCCAACAAAGATATTATTTCATCTAATGAAATTTATTTGTGCACAAAAAAATTTGAAGCAGTTTTTTCAAAGCTTATTTTTATTACATTAATGACAGATGAACTCTCGAATTTGAGGGGAAAGTAACATTATTAATATGCTGCAACTTTAATTCAGGACCTCTTGTGACAAATGTTCGTTTTCTACACACCCATTAAAACCAACCAATAAAACGATTTGAAATGAACAACCCAACAAAGAATTAGATATGTTCTGTAATTTTTTCTACACATCCGTGGAAGACCAATAAATGAGAACATAATTCAACTTTCTATTAAATGTACTTGTTCATATTAGAGTTTTTGATAATATTGAATGTTTTATAACATCTAATAAAATTTATTAGTAAACAACAAATTTGAAGCAGTTTTTTTCAAAGCTAATCTTTATTACATTAATGATAGATGAATTCTCGAACTTGAGGAGAAAGTAACATTATTAATCTTCTGCAACTTTCATTCGGGAGCTCTTGTCAAAAATGATCGTTTCTACACACCCATGGAAACCAACTAATAAAATGATTTGAAATTTTAAGCTGAATATTTACTTCCTATAGAAAATTCTTATAATAATGTATACTTTACAGAATCTAGCTCAAAATATTTATGTACAGCAATTCGAAGCAATTTTTCAAAGCCTAATCTTTTTTTGATTAATGACCGTTAAGTTCTCGAACATGAGGAGATTGTCACATTGTTAATCTTCTGTGAATTTCATTTAGGAGCTCATATGACACGGAGTGCGTAAGATAGTGTAAAGTGTCGTTACGCACTCGTGGAATGAGGTTTTTTGGAATTTTGTTTACTCACCGTAAATGTAGCTGAGGTCAGCATCCCCTAACTTCCCTGGGGTGAGCTGCGAAAAGAAAATAAATAATGGTAGCTGCAATGCATAGCATACCCACGGGGCTTCTTGAGAATCTGTGGTTGGTATTATATTTTTGCTATTAGAGCTTTGGTGGAGTGAAAACTGTGGAATATGAAGGAGCAATTTCAATAAAATATTTGTACGTTAAGTTAGGATAAGCGTGTTGGATTTATAATAAAGGTAACATTGACTTTCAATCAAATGTTACTTTTTAAATAAGCATAAATTTTACTTAAAAATGCGAAAAATTACGTTAGCGCCAGTACTAACGAAAACCTAACATGTTCCAATCATTCTTCTCTTTGTATGTTTTTTCTTTTTCAAGGCAGTTGATTGCGTTATAACATATTCAAACGCTCGTTTTTCAAATTCGAAAATGCAGTGATATTCCATATCTTTCTCCATATTCCTTCACATATATTCCATATCATTTCGGTTTTGAAATATAATATATTTTATTTAATTACTTACCTCGGACTCTATTAAAATTCAGTTGAAAATAATTCGTCGTATAAGGATAGTAATATCACTAATTATGAAACAATAACTGCTGTTAGTAATAGTTTTTAATAATAGTAGAAGCAACTATTTATTACTGCTGTGCAAGTACATGCAAGGCAGCATTTCGTTTGACGCAATATTTCAACAGAGAATATTGAAACATTTGAATTAAACTAGAAAATCGCCCGTCAAGGTATGACGGGTAAAAATTGTTTCTACAATTGAACGAAGAAATTGCCTGTTTGCTGATATTTTGATAGTTGAAATTTTAACCCTCACTCCAGTGAATTAACCTTAAACTTCACTCGATAGCGTTCATTGTTGATCACTTTTTCATTTCTTCATTCTCCTAAAATGAGTCTTACGTGTATAGCGATTAATTTAAGGGATCCAGTGCAGCCGTGTTAAAATAAAGCCATTCCCTGCATGTCAAACATTACAAAAAAAAAAAAAAAAGAATCAAATCATCATGTAGTGTCGCGAGTTTCACTGTTGGTGTCGTCAGGAGCGTTACTCGATCAGTGAATTCGCTATTATATATATGAGGATGACTACGAAGTTCTAAATATATTTACCACTTTCTCACTAAAACCATATGAGAAAGATTGTTTTCATTGAAAGTCAAGTTCTTTCTATGATTTAAGTAAGCTTTTAGCTAGCATGCACGGTGATTCACGAAAGAGTGCTGATGGCACAAACTGCGCCATTGAAACATGTTTAAGGGGAACGGTTTGTTTTAAAGGGTGTATTTTCTATTTTAGGGAGGTGTTTTCAATGGTATCTTTTACATGCTGAGGGACTCTTGCTTTTGAAGGGTTTTTCGTAATAATTTCAAAGCGTGCACCATCCCTAGTGTGTGTGTGGGGGGGGGGGGGCATCCATGTAATAGGCACGAATATTTTGGCAATTATAATAGTAAAATTGATTTTTTTCATGGTGTATTATTTCTTGTACTGAGTATTATTCTCTATCATAAATGACCTTTTGTTTCAAAATAGTCAACGCTGTTATCATTAATTATAGTAGATATTAATGCATTTGTTTCTCGAGCATAATAAAACCATTACGTATTTTCAAAATACGTAATGGTTTTATTAATGTTGAAATGATCGTTATAATAATGCACAAATATTAAATATTGTCAAAAACAATATAACTTACGATTTTTTTATGCACTACTCTAAGCATTTACAAAATGAAATATTTCTATAATATTTAAATACAGGGTTAGCAGAAAAGAATATCCCAGTTTTAAAAATTTGTATTTCATAAACTTTACCACTATAAATGATACATAAAAATGAAGATATACTGTCCAAGTTTTTTTTCAGTCACAAATGTTCGATGTTTGCGCCTTTCGTTACGCGACACACATCTAACATACATTTTGGAGTATTTCACACTCAATTTTTCGTAATGCTACACGTTTGCAACCCCTATAAATGATACATAAAAATAAAGATAAAATGTCCAATTTTTTTTTTTAACGTACGTAATTACTGAGACGTAGACGTTCCACTAGCGCAGCCAGAAATTTCTACTTGAGGGGGTTTTGTGGTCACAACAGTCCTTGCACGTGTATTAACTTCTGTATTAGGATTGGAAACAATGTTAAAATCAAGACCTCTGGGTGTTACTGTCCCCTGTTTTTACCCCCAAACCTTCCTAGTTCGCTCGGTCACTGACGTTCTGCAACGCTGGATTGGCCTACTAGGTGATGATAATTTACCCTTAATGCGTTAGCCAGCCAGATCCTCAAATCTAACCTCACGTGATTTCTTTTTATGGGGTTCCGTCAAAGACAGTGTTTATACCATTGCCTGCAATATGCAAGAACTGAAAAATTGCAAATGTGTAGCATTACGAAAAATTCACAGTGAAACATTCAAAATGTGTATTAGATGTTAGATGTGTGTCGCGTTATGAAAGACGCACACGTCGAACATTGATGAGTGAAAAAAAAAACTTGGACAGTTTATCTTTAATTTTATGTACCTATTTTTACGTACCATTGTATTAGTTCTAAGTGTATTAGTTTATGATATATAAATCTTTAAAAGTGGGATATTCTTTCATGCAAACTTTATTAATAATGAACAGCAATGGAAAAGAAACTAGTAAAATCAAAATCTAAGTATTTCTTTCAAATTACTGTTAAAAATTCAATTTTGCTGTTGCTAATCCCCGCTGTCTTGCATTATGAGCGCAATGTCTTGCTCTATAAATAAAAATTCAACTTTGTTATCTGAAAACTTTTTTCCGCAGTTTGTAAAAGATATCTATTAAAGCAATATAATACAAAGCCCTTTCAACAGCAAAGACATTTCAATCATTCTTACTGTTGTTTGTTAAGTGTCCCAATTTTTCCAATTAATGTCAAATGAAGCAATGGTTGAATGTCATGTCTCCAGTCAAAGGAAAGATCTTACTTTTAAAACAATAAGATTGCCTGAAGTCTCTGTTCATGTAAAGTTTTTATTTTGCTTTTATTGCTTCTTCTTCAGCTGCAATCTGCCTTGGAACACTTCCAATTTCATTGTGTTGTCCCAGACTGTAAACTGAATACTTTTCAATAAGACGTGTTTTTTTAGTTGCTGTCATTCATATATGTAGGTAAAATGCTGTGTTTATATATGAGGATAACACAATTATAGTTTTAAATATTTTGAACCTTTTTTACGGTATCTGGTTTCTTTATGCGTGTAAAGGCTTCAATTAAAATAAATATTAACTCTTAAAGGCATCAAAGCTAATTCATAACAATGGATATTTTTATAAGTATAAAACTAATAAACTGTTTTTTTCAATTACCTAATGGGCTAAATTATGATTTGGTAGATTTTTTCTCAATAATAGTGACTACTTAACAAGCGGTATTTTAGTTTCACTATTAGCGATGATAAAAATGCTGTTTCTGTCTAAAATATTTCTTGGAAAATTCTGTTTTTCTTTCATCCCTAGTCAAAATCATGTTTTTCCATTAGGGATAAACGCAAATTTCTAAATATCCTAAATGTTTTGGTCAATTTTAACTGTGAGAATTTTTTAAGGGTTCACTATTTTTTTTCCATTCAAATATACGGGTTAAAAGTCATCATGGATGTGATACAAGCGTATGATACTCATAATCGTTTATTCATATGCCGTAAGAAAAGCAACCGTATGTGCAATACATGTAAATGTAATTATGTATAGCGAATTTGAGAGAAAAAAAACTTTTTTTATTGGATGAGATGATAAACAAGAGGGTATAAATGTTACAAAAACTGGACTGATTACAAATAAAATAATTCAACGTGATTACTAGTACTGATGAAAATTGAACAAGTTTTCAAACATTGGTAATTTCAGTCATGTGTGTTCTTTCTAACAATTTATTATAAGGATAATCTTCTTGGTAGTGCAGATCAACGTTTTGAACATAAATGTATTTGGTTGAGATAGCATTTCATGTATGCCCTGTTAATAGCGTTCTCTATAGTTTTTACATGAAAAGAAACAACATATCTAAGTAGGAAATATATTTCAAAAACAGAACCTTTTGCAAATCTAAAGCGAAAAGTTTTGGAAACTAAGCCAGAGTTGGCCGTATCATTTATAAAGCAGATGCTTCAATGCGATGCTTTTTTATTTATCACGCATGTGAACTGAAGCACGTTGAAGTAAGTGTCAAAATTAAAAATTGAGATACAACCAGTTTAGATGGTAGAAGAAACCCTCAGCTAGCTGTTTTGGGGAAGAGATGGTACTAGTGTACCTGGTGGGTGCTACTATACAGTTTGATTAAGGAAATCTTTTCAAAGAAAGTCTACCTAGGTTTTGAATTTTGCACACGTCTTGCAAAAAAGAAAAGGAAAGAAAAAGAAAAACGCCACTGACACCACTTAGCTTCTCACTGCTTCAATTTAAAAATCTCATTTAATGGCAATCAATTACGTTCCGAAAACTGAAACAAGTTTTGAAAATCTTTACCCAAAAAATTACATCAGAATAAAAAAAAGTTAAGTGTAAAACAACGAAAGAAATCCAATAATAACGCGATGCTTGATTTGTTGTCCACATTCCTTGCTTACTACTGACACATTTCTCTTTCATTTTTTTAAACTACAATGAATGTTACTTTCTTTTCATGAATTCTTTCGACCACAAAAGCCTCTCGCAATTCAGTGAAATGAAGACGGTTAACGCTTTCTTCGGTTCATTGCATTTCTTTTCGTTTTCACTTAAAGAAACGTGAGAAAAAGATTTCTTCTAGCGCTTGAGTAATGACAGGTGCTTTTCTAGAAAAGGCATACACAGAATAGCATCTTTAATTGCTTTATAATCCAAGCATGACTTTTGTTTACTCTGTTATCTAGACTAGAGGTGTAGGGTGTCTTAGGGAGTAGTTTTTGAATTTCACCCGAAGTCTTTATGTAAAAAATCCTCTTTTGAACTGTCAACTGTCTGCATTTCAATGACTCATTTTACTGTTCCAGGATTATTTTGGAAACAATAATGTTTGGATTTTATTCCTTTGCAAACTTAACAGAGTGTGTACTTTTATGGAGAGCTTTGAGATGATTTTAAGACGGGATTAAATTTACCAGGTGCCAGGTTTCACATTCGTTCTGTATATTTTGTTTATACTTAACATTTTTTACCTTCTTGTTTTACGAAGCTCATTAAGCCTGTAATACTCATTTTATCGCCTACGTAAAAAAAAAAACCTATAACAAGAAATTGGCAATTGGACTAACTAGAATGATGGTGGGGTAAGTCAAAAAAAGTTACAATTAGAATCAAGCATGGATTTGGATTCCACTTTTCTTCTTTTATTAAGTGTACCAGTTGCGCAAAAAGATTATAAAATATATTGACCACTATCAGCTCACAAAGATTTAACACTAACCTTAACAGCTGTTAATGTAAGAATGATTGCGGTGTAAGTCAGTTTCCATGAAATAGATCAGACAAGCACCAGAATTTTCTGCTGGGAGAGGTCTTTTAATTCATAACAGTTCTTGTAGGTAAAATAACAATTCTTGTAGAGTTTCTTTGATAATCTTAGCTGACTTACGCTCAGAAAAATCATAGGAAATGTAGAATGTCATCAGAGAAAACATTTTAAGTTAATTTAAAGTAAGTTACAAGTAACTTTGTTAAACGTTGCATAACTTAAAATACAATGGAATGTGAGATAAAATGAAATAACGAGGCAAAATGAAGTGGCCAAATACTTCCACATTTTGCAGAGCTTAAATCTTTTACTATGTTTAAATATGAAATATTTTCCCTGAAATTTTATTTTATGAACTCTTGATTTTCTGCATATGTTTTTACAAAACCTTCATTTACTCGAAACTAAATTAAAGTAACTTGCTCCACTCTCCTTCTAATCGCTTCAATCTTTTCATGTTTTTTTTTTTTGGTTCTATCCAGACCAGCTTACTAGTATTGGTATGACCGCTAGCCCAAACTTGGAAACCATTTTAATAATCTTAGTGTATTACTCTAGATAAATTTCTAAAGTGATGTGTTATACTAAAGCATAAAACAGCATAAAAACAACTCTTGATAGCATACATCAATTGCAAAGACACTATGTCACAATGAAACATAAACTCAATAGGCGAGGGAGGTGTATCGCATGCGAGTCGATAACAAATTGCGCATGCCATTATAGTGCTTGCCATGCACGAAATGATAGTCAGCTGCCTGTGGAAAAATGATGATCTTTATCTGTAAACCTCAGTGTCTTTAATGTAACAATCAAACGGAAGTATTTCTATGTTATTAGTCAAATATAAGTACTTATTAAGCTTCTGTAAAATGTGATGACTACTAAATGTACTCTTCAGAATTTAAGAAAATATATTTGCATTGAATATGCGGATGATAAAGTGTAATAAAAGAAAGAAAGTTGAACGCATATACATTTTAGGTTAATGAAAATCATGCTTTGTTCAAAAGAACAAACAACCGTACACCAAATTTACCAAATTTACATAAAATTTGTTGAAATCAATGACTTAACATAAAAAGAAAAGAAAAGAAAAAAAAAAAAAAACACACACACACACACACACACACAGTTTAATGGAAGTCCATGCCTTACATTTCTTCTTTTGCCCTCCATTTCTAATGTTAATATGTTAAACAGTACCAATCTGCAAAGTTACTTCATGATGTTTTAGCAAAATTTTACCTTGATTAACTTTTCCAAATCTATTCAGACCAAGATATTTTGTTCAAATTAATTTTTTTAAACCTGTCTCTTGCGGTTTAATCAATCCTCTATCTTCATATCCATCATTTTATTTAAGTCCAATTAAATATTTCTATTTATTTATATATTTTTGTATTAATAGAAATTATCCAATTGGCTAGTCTGCAGATTTAACCTTCCGTACTTATTTTTCCATGGATTTATCCATGGATGTTTTTTTTTTTTAAATTCCTTTTCGTATTTTTCTCACGCGTCTGTTCACTTACCAGGCATTTTGTCTCCTGCTTATTCATCTATGCTTTCATAAGTCTCAGGAAAAAGTTTTCTCTTCTGCACTGGGGACAGCGCTGCATTCATAACGGAATAAAAAGTTAAAAATTATTTGTTGTTTGTTCAGTAAATGCTGATGCTTTTGACTCTTGCTGCAACCTTTACTAGACAAGCTAGAAACAATTTTTCACATTTTATGTCGGCATAAACATAGCGCTGTCCAATTCCTCCCGTCATCTTGATCTTCTCGACACAGGTCTTTTTGTTTTACTTTTTTTTTGCAATGAAAAGAGTAAATCCTTGGGGGGGGGGGGGGCTACCTTGTAATCTTTAAACATTTTTCAATTCTTATTGTTATTTGTCAGTTTTGACTTTTCTTTGTGTTTTTAAAAGCAGAATGCAATGTATTTCGGAATGAAAGAGTTCTCTATTTATCGGATTTTACTTAAATTAAAAAAAAAAAAATCTTAAGATTAATGATAGTAATTCATAAAAATCAGTTTTAAAGTTTAAAAAATTGGAAACTCTTCGTTTCACCTTTTTTTTTTTTTTTTTTTGCAAACGAACTTGTTATTTTAAATGAGAAAAAAACTCTTTTGTTTAATAAAGAAAATGCTATATGGCACTGAAAGAAAACAGTGCAACTGAAAAAGAAAATCTGTAATTAAAAAGAAAAACATTTGAAAAAAAAATAATTTTCAATGACAAACTTTTTTTTACCGTTAGCAACAGTGATAACTTCATTTGTAAAAGGTATAATATTTGCAAAATCTTTTCTAAAAGATATGTAAAAGAAACTCATTTGAAATTTAAATCCCCAAAAAGAATTATTCAAAGTATACTTTCTGAAAAGCATCCAATAAAGTATGTGAAGCAGTAAAACTTAACAAAAAAAAAAAAAAAAAAAAAACCTCTCCACGTCAATGCTTTTTAAATACACAATAGAGCTTTATTCTTTCAATTGTTAATTTTAGAATAGCACAGACAATTGAACCACTATGCTCTGCACAACAAGATTATAAGTCCAACATTTAAAACGAGAGTACTGATGATCATTGAAAATGAAATGTGAGACATGTTTTTATTGAATCATGCAGATAAAGAATATATTTAATTAATGTATCTCCAATCTGATGCTCACCGAGCCATAGAACAAAGCATAGAAGAAAGGCTGACTGCGGGAAGTCGACCCACATTCGAACAATGTTCTTTAAAAAATTATGGAACAAATTATTGATTTATGGTCAGCTATTGAGCTCAAGCTGAAATACATTCCTTTAAAACGAAACAAAGGTTTGCTCCTCAAAGCTAACTTCGAGTGCTCACACCTAAAACCTAGTTAAATCTTTTGTCGTCCTCTTAAAAAAAGAAATGATAAAGTTAGTGATAAAAATAATTATAGTCAGAAAATTTTTCATTAGTCATTGCTGATATTCGCTTTAAAAATAGTACTTCTTTAAATTATTGTAAATCTCAAGAACAGACTGGTGCTGTTAGATCAGGAAAGAGATTTGAAGTTTCAGATTGAGTTTTGTCCTCCATTTTAAGAATGTAAATAAAAGGGTTTTTCCTGACTGAAGTCATTTTGCTTTGCACTAAATATTTTTTCATGGGCTTTTGCAGTCTTCGTGAAAAATCAGATGCTTTTTGGTAACTTCATTTCAATAGCTATAACAAATAATACTGAAAATCATTCAGTAAGCAGAATTAGTGTCATAGAGAATTGGAGAGATAATTAGGACTAATTTTAATAATTTTTGAAATCTATGAAAACAAAAATAATTTTTTTTTCATGCTCAGAATCTGTTTCTTGTTACATATTGTCTTACATCAGTTATTATTTATGGAAGTTGATTCACAGCTCTCTCCTTGAAGACATTACTAAAGCAAGATATTTTTACAATTTAATTGTGAATTGCAAATTGTTTTCAATATGAGTCTATTTTAAACTGCTAGTAATGCAGTTTTTGGAAGTTATATACTTCCCCGAAAAACATTTAATTTATTATTAGTAAACATATTTTTTGAAAACTAACTTACCGTTCGATTCTCTTCATGCTCAAATATTGCAAATATCTTTTTAAAATGAATATCCGTTATATTTGACAAGCGAAGTGTGCGACTTCATTGAGAATCAAATGACGCTTGACGGAAAAACATATCAACTTTCATCCAAGCGTCATATTAAACGCATTTAAAATGAGACCCCAGACTTTGTTGAATTAAACCTTTCATCGATTAATCATTCACTGCATCCACTCCTCTTCTGAAAGGTACCAATGATTGAAAACTATTGTCAAGCATTTCAAGCTTGTAAAAACATTGAATTTAGACCAAAGAGGTCACTAATTTTTATGAATAAAACCTTCAACTTACCAATTAGTATAATAAATCTGATAAAGGAAAAAATAACAAAATATATCCTTTCTTCACCAAAAATAACAGAATGCCCTTATTTCCAATGCACAATTAACAGTTTATGTATAATAAAGTAATACATGTCAGTCCTTTTTTTCCTTCTTCTAAAAGGGGACGCTTTATTAGTGAATAATAATGAATTCATTTCCATTTTGATCACGCCGTTTTGTAGCAAATTAACTTAAGGTAGAAGGAAACGCTTTATCAATCTTCATTGTTTTTTTTACTTTTTTAATATGCTAATTTCAATCTTGATGAAGAAGAACAACCAAATTCAACGTCTAGCATTGTCTATTTTAAGTTTAAATGACGTATATTAATAACACCTTGTTCTTCAGGCTTGAAGCTTGCACCTTGGACATCAAACTCATTAAATTTGACCTTGAGACTTGTTCAACAATTTTCTTAAGGAAGATGTTAAGTGAAACAAACTAAAAGGATGACTCCCATTTAATTGAAAAGTACTTTTTGATCTTAGTTTCAGAATCTTTTAAGTTAGACAAAGTAAGCGGGCTATGTTTAAAAGTTGATTTATAATGATTAACTAGCTTGCGCGAAATGTTTAAACCCATTGAAACTAAGTTATCAGAAAATGAATTTTTAAGAAAAGAAAGTTTATATATATATATATATATATATATATATATATATATATATATATATATATATATATATATATATATATATATATATGCTTTATTTGCTCTCTTGGGTTACCATTTCTTAAAGTTATACATTTTGCCTAGTAATCGTAACTTGTTTAGTGGATGTTTGGGGAATTGTTCGGCCACAATCGATACTGTTTTTTTTATTTCGCAGATGAATTTAGTCTCTGGGTCTTGCAAGGAAAAGTTTCGACTTGAATTGTCGTCAGCTTGAGTCAACAGAAAAATGAATTTAATTAACTTAATTTCTTTTCTTTGCTTCTTATATTTTTTAATAGCAAATTATGTTATTCTCTGCAAAAGATGTGTGAAGTAATTTCAAGAAAATAAGTTTAAAATATTTGAAGTAAAATTTTGATATTGAACTCTAGGCCATCGATATGGTTATAAAAATCATGATTTCACAAATGTTTATCAACCGCATCTCCGCCGTTTTTGTTTTTGAATTTTTTAATCAACAAACTAACTTAATTATCTGCAATGTCATAAAGTTTCTAATAATTTTCTTCAATGAACTTAAAAAAAAAAAAAAAACTCAGGAAAATATGTAATAAAACTTAATTGTACCGTGCGAAAATTAATATTTATTACATTATTCCGTTGAAACTCTTTTATACATTTCAACGTGTCAGGCAAGATCAATTGAATATTGAAATTACATAGTGTTAAGTAGTTTATAAGGTACATTTAACAGTAATTTATTCATAGCAACACAAAATAACAAACCACAGATGAAATGAAAGTGCTTTTAAAATATTAAAAATGATTATTTGACAATTGTTTTACTCAGACTATATTTGACTATTGTTTTGTGCAGTTCGTCAAAACTGCTGAAAAAATATAGTACAGTACTTGGTAAACCAAATTTAGTTTATCGTTTCGTCAAGATAAGAAATGGACGCTGAATTTTATTTGATACACTATAGCTTAAAATATGGAGACAATATTGAATTGCCTTTTAGAAAAACTAACCGTATTTTCAATAATTCATGCGTAGTGACGCGACTTCGATAAAATACATTAGCTTAAAGATACCTTTTTTAAAGAAATAGTGTCTTTTAATGTAGTTTTACTTGCATATCAGTACTTTAGCAGGATCGCACATAGCCGAGGCGGGCCCCTTGTCAGTTTTGTCACCGCCCCTCCTCCAAAGAAAGAAGAAAAAAAAGAAGAAAGAAAAGGAATAGAAAGAAAAAACTAAGGCAAAAAATCAAAACTGTTACCTAGAAAAAAATTAATTCTATTTTAAATGCCACAACAGCAAAACCAAAAGAATAAATTTTCTTTATTTTTACATTTTCACTTATTCAGAGTTTTTCCCCTTTTTTCCTTTCTTCCCTTCTTTTTTCTTTCTATTTTTCTTTTTCTTTCTTTCTTTCTTTTCTTTCTTTTATTTTTTTACGTCTGTGTCGCCGGACCTCCCCAATACCCCGGTCCCTAGTTTCCGACTAGGCTGACCAGGCCTCTCGTCAGGCTGGTACTTAAGTTGTTTTTCTTTTGCATGTTTGAAAATCTAAAACTCAAAGCAAGATGTAACTTTCTCATTTTTGCTTTTCGCTTTTCCTAGACGAATCAGCTTATAGTCTAGAAAGCTAAATCTGCAATAACCATGGCCAAAGAAAATAGATTTATAAATGAAAATGTGTAGAGCAAATTTAAGTGAGAAAATAAGCTAGATTAAAAGCTTCTCTGTTTGGATGACAAAAATTAATTTCGGATGATAAACTTTAACTAACATGCTCTTTGAAGTTAACTGTCATAATCTTTCTCCATTAATTCACGACATTGGATAAGTAAACTAAAATTCGGGAAAAGACTTCTTCTGTACGTTTGAGATTCCCCCAACTTTTATTCCTTTGACAAAGCTTGTGGAGCAGATTCGTCCATCAAAAGAATTGAACCAAAAAAGACTTCGCGTTTTTTCTTTTCTGCTTATGAGAGTTTTGCTCTTTCTTCTCTGAACATGATTGATTAATAAAGCACTCGTTGCAAGTAAGAAATAAAAAATAATTATATGAGGACGGCTTACATACATGCATAAATAAATAAATAAATAAATACATACATACACACATATATACATGTATATCTGATGACGTAATCAAAGCATTTAATTGAACTTCGAGTTTACACTACACTTTCTGGAGTCTATTATACCCTGGCAGTTGCAATGGTTTAAGTTTCAAGTATTTAAATGTCACTGTGATCTAGTTAACTGGTAGGTTAGGACATTAGTCAAGTTCAAAAAGCCTGATTAATAAACTGAACAAGTCTCAAAATGATGGAGGTTTAACTATGTACAGCATATGCTTAGTGACCTATACGTTCTTGAATTTCAACATTTGCATAATAATAATAAACTAAACATAGTCTTGCTTGGAGAATAATATTTCCTGTCTAATAGAAACTGCTGAAATTTCAAGCAGAACATTCATAGAAATGAAGTTCTTAAAAGTACGATGATATAACTGACTTTGATTAGTAGTTTTATGATACACTACATTTCCATGAAAGCTGCAGCAAAATAAGATATACAGGTGTCCCTCGTATAACACAGTTAATTCAATCGGTGTAGTATCGAATCCGTGTTATACGAGACTTTTTTAAAAATAACATTTTTACTTATTTTTAATACTAATTATGTGTGTGCATTAGAAAAATCATGTTAAGATGTATCGTGTTATATCCAAACCGTGTTCCGTGTTGTATCGAAACCGTGTTATACGAAACTTAGAAATAATGTAAATCAAGGGATGTGTTCAGTGTTATATCGAAACCAATTTTCATAAAGACAAAGTAAAAACTTATTAGAATTATCAACCATTAACATAATTTATTAAACAAAAATTAAATTCCATCTTCTATAAATATAACATTTGATTTATATCAAAACCATGAAGTATTAAATTCAAGTTTCGCACCGTGTAATATCGAAACCGTGTTATAATAATCGCCAATTTGGTACCGCGTAATATCGAAGCCGTGTCGTAGAAGGACCTTGTTATGCGAGGGACGCCTGTACACTAAAAAGATTCAGGAACGTTCCTGGATAACAATGAGCAGTTACTGTGCCTACTTTCGGCCCGCAACATATCTCGCAAAACAAGTCTGAAACCTTCCTGATCAGTAACCTGTGTTCTTTCTGAAAAATTCAGATACATTGCCAATAAAGGTCAGCCATTTTTCTGGAATAAACCAGGATTCTTCTAAGAAAACCCGCATTTTGGCAGCTTCCTGATTTACCAGGGAATATCCAAAACAAATTCACAACTTTTTCCATACTACTAATCAACTACAGCGAGCCATTAAGAAACAAAATTTACTGTAAAATAAGATCAGGAAATTCCGACAAGACTCTCTTGTAATAACTGCTACTACACTTTTGCCTGTTGATGACAAACTTCTTGTTGATAACTCTTTATAATCAGGCAAGCTTCCTGATGACAAGAAAATCAATACCTAGCGAATTTTTTTATATCTTTCGTGGAAAAATGGGAGGTTGACCTTGATGATCTATGTGGCCTTTTGCGGCACACCCACCTCATTTCAATTTAAACTACTATAAAATAAGATATGCATTAAGAGTTACGTGTTATTTATCGTGTGGTTAATAATTCGTATATTACATAATACTGATAGAGGTAAGGTTGTTTAGTGTTCCAATAACCTAACGGGTTATTTAGATTAGTTATTTTATTAGGCACCAGACCAGGACTTTCGTAAAAGTTGCAAGAAAATGGGTTTCGTGCATTAGGAATTGTACATGCATTGATAACGTTTAATATCTTGCTCCGCTATCTAGAATCTGTGTATGATAACTGCACAAAGACTTGATTTAGCCTTATCAACTTGCACTTAGTTCAATTTTTTTTAAATATAATTTAATTGAAGCTAATAAAAGTCTCAATGAGCTGACAGTGTTAGATAAGTCTTTTAATGCACCGTAAAGAAAACGTACTATCACATTTGTAGTACTATGAAGTTGTTTAGTGTCCCAATAATCTAACGGGTTATTTAGATTTGCTGTTTTATGAGGCACGAGACTAGTAGTTTTTTAAAAGTTGTAAGAAAATTGGTTTTGTGCATTAGGAATTACGTGCGCTGATAACGTTTAGTACCTTACTCCACTACCCAGCATCTTTGTGCGATTACTGGACAATGACTTGATTTTAGCATTATCAAACGTTATCACTAAATTGAAGTTCTGTAGTTCAGTTGAAGCTAATAAAAGTCCCAATGACCTGACGGTGTTAGATAAGTCTTTTGATGTACCGTAAAGAAAAATACCACCGAAGGCAACGGACTCCTGTGTGTCAAGTTGACAAAAGATACGAAAATAAGTAAAAGCCCTGGATAAGGATACTGGATGTCAACAAAAATATTCTCACAGTTATTCAAGACACGTTTGTGGAGACCTTGAAAGTATGTGGAATTCCTTTAAAAGCGTAAGAGCACTTAGGTGGCAACGTGTCCAGAATAGAAACTCGTGTCTTAAAGCACTCTAGATAGTCTTTCTTCAAAGCCGTTAATTATCTGGACTCGAATGCTGTAGCGTGAGAACTGCAGATTTTTGCAGTAGAACATTTCTTTTACCTGCAATTTACAACTTGAAATATTTTTGAGCTTTGAAAGCTCATAATTTACCGCGAGTAAGAGGTTGCTTTATCAGTTCTTCGTTTCACTAGTGGTGACATCCACGTTTCCTTTCCAGGCGATTCTCCTACATTTAACGTTTTTCTTAATATGTCATTTCATTTTGGGTGCTAAACGTAACGGGGTTGAAGAGCAAGGATTTGTCTTGAAGCAATTTGCAATGAGTTCATTTTTTGACTTTGAAATTTTACATATAACGGAGCTGAAAGACAGGTTTTTTGTTTGAAGGACTTCACATAAAGTTCATTGCTTGACTTTGAAATTTTAAACGTTACGGAGTTGAAAAGGGTGTTTTTAGTATGAAGCACTTTACATTGGGTTCATTTTTTGACTTGGAAATTTTAAATGTAACGTGCTTGAAAGAAATGTTTTTTTTTTTTTTTAGTTTTTCCAATTTCTAGTTAAGTTTCATTTTCTTATTCTTTTTTATGAAAATTAACAGGTCTGATTTTACTTTCACTTTGTTTTTCTAAAAAGTAATACAATTGGTAAACCAAGATAAAATTGCAATATGTTATTCCTACCTATTCATTTACACGCATCTAGCATATCTACCCTTTAAAATACCTTTTTCTTCATTTCGAATCTTAGATTTTTTTTTCAAACAATTTTATTGATATATCTAAATTCATTTTGATGGAAGTAATTTATCGTTATGACTCTTCTTCTGACCGTGTCCTTCTGGCTTCATGCTCTTTCTACTATGATACCCAAGTGAGACTTAGAGGAATTTTTTACTCTATTTTTTCAAATTTGAGAGCACAAGATGATCGGTCGATGCTTAGGTAACACACTTCGTTTCATAAACGTTTTAAAACGGTTGTCGACGTTGTGACAACCATTTTTAAACGTTTATGAAATGTATAAACGTTAAGTCTGCTACCTGGGTGAGTTACATCCAAAGTAACACGTTTGTACTCTTTCTAAGTTTTTAATTGCACTTAAGAATGTTTCATCGCTGTATAACTGACCAGTGTCATATCATACAATTACAATTTTGTTAATAATTCTAGGCATTGAAATATTTCTTTTTTTATAGATATAATGATTTTATTCATAAAACATACTTGGCATGGAAACTATTATTATCTGTAATTTTTTAGAATTATCTTGAGAATAAAAACATTGAATTAAGCAGGAAAAGCGTGATAAAGTATATGTCAGCTGATATTACTTTCAATCAATTAAAGTATTTCGTGCTTTATTCATGTAGGAAACACATATGCACAAATATTTTTGTTTCCATAATATTGGTAATAGATTTCTTCAGTTTTATTTCTCTTTGATTTGTTTTAAAACAGCTACATGGTTGTTTCGGAAGTTATCATCTTTAATACGTGACTTTGATAATTAGAAACAAAAATTCGACTACAGAAAAGATTTTGCTAGTGTAAGAAATTACTTATTCCTTCAATTTATTATTTGCTATTTTAATTCCTATCTATCTCACTATTTTTTTTTCAAATGCAACGGTACGTAACTGACATAAAGGCTCCACTTAATCAACTCCACTTTCCTTGATTGTGACACTAAAGTCCTTTATTGCAAACTATTCTACACTTATCTCGGAGTAAAGTCAATATATGAAATGTTTCTTTTGAAAGTGGGGTAAGTATATTTTTTGTTAAGGCGATATATTTATAAAGTAATGCGCTTCAGTAATGTTTTATCGATAAAGAACTAATACTTCCATCTCACAAATATTATGATTCTGTTTTTTTTTTATTTTTTATTTTAAATTGTTGCAGAAAAAAATAACATGCTAAGCCGTATCTATTACTACAGATATCATATTTTCCCCTTCAAAAATGGACTTATTCCGCTTTTCGAATAAACGACTCATATGATTATGTGTATACATGCTGATATTTTAAGACCCATTAGAATGAGAGAGGACAAAATTTGAGAATCCATTTTTTGGAAATCCCTAATGAGTTAAACAGAAGTTCGGAAGGAAATTTTTCATCAAAGGTTCCAATGGGATGTTCTAATTTTATAATTTGCAGACCTTATTTTACTTCATTACAACATACATTTGTATTGCAAACTAACTTTTTTTATCTTTATCGAAAATAATTGTTTTTAACTATTTATTTCAGCGAATTATTTGAAAGAAAGTTATTTTCTGCGTGTTTAAGACATTATTTACTGCTGAAGGCTAACAAATGCTTTTCTTCGGAATCGGAACTGTTTTCGCATGACATTGAAATTACCTCTATCACTTGAAATGCCAACGGTAACATTTACCGAACTGAAATAACGATTCATATCACGTATAAATTATATTGATTTTATGAAGCATTAAATTCGTTTAATTTTCATGTTTAATCAGAGGTTTTGCTTTGCATAACTTGCTATGCTTATTGAAGCTGTGCATATAGAATACCTGGTGCAATTTATGAAGAAATAACTTAAAGATAAATAAAGATCCTTTGATGATTTTTTGCCTTTGAGTTAGAGGGTGCACTTGCAAAAATTTACTAGTAGTAGTCTTGTAAAATAAGCAATTTTTATAAATACTAATTACAAAGTACTTCATGCGATGAAAGTCATGCAAATTTACTGGATAATATTTATGATGTCCTACGGCCATTTCAAGAAAATAAATATTTTCATCAGAGAGCTCAATGAGAAAAGCCTGTAGGCTAGAAGTTATGCCTGTAAATTGTATATGCTATTTTCGTACCACATTCATAACTAAGAAAGAATTTTACTACCTCGAAATTACCAATGAGCATCTTAAATATCGGCATAGATTTTTTCGTTATGATTTAGTCTGCTGCATGCATTGTGCGTTAGAGATTTATAAAGTATGTCATATATTTTTCGGCACCTTTCTGTTGTTTTACATATGTCCTCTCTGTTAATTTGAGATGTTTAAATATTTCATTTCTGTGAAATTAAAGGGTATTTTGTGAGTTTGTTAGTCTGCGAAGCCTTTTTTGTTCTGTTTTGGTCAATTTGCAGTCTTGAATGCCTATTTTCAGTAAATTTACAAGGCCTTGAGTATTTCTGACAGTGTAGTGTTAAATCTTTCTTTTCTATAAATTTATAGTCTTGTATAAAAATGTCTCAATTTATCACAAAAATGCTTTTAATTCTCTATTTTTCAGCTTTTATTTCTTGTCATTTTTAAACTCTCTACTATGTTCTTTATCTTATTCTCTGGATATTTTCTGTTTCAGCTCTCTCGAATTTTATGTCAGACTCCTGATAAATGATTTTCAGTAGCTTCTCATGTGTTTTTTGGCATAAATGTTCAACAATGAACATACTCGTTGTTAAAAAGCTTTCTGTTAGCAATTTCTATATTTTGCTCTTTAACTCACATTGTTGCATTGCAGAGCTTCTAAAGTGCCCATAATGTATTACGGATTTCACTACATGAACTCACATATCCTAAAACTAATGTAGACAATAAAACTTAATTGTTTGAACTATCAAGTTCACTCACGATTTAAGAAATAGTTTTCAAATGAAAAAAATAAAGCCGATAAAAATACTTTTGCCATTTTAGTACACAATTATTCACATTTATACAAAACGTTTCTACGATTTTTTAAAAATGCGTTTTATTTTTCCTGAGCTAAAGGGATACTTCAAATCTTACAAACTGGCTCCGTACATAAAGATTTTATCTTATTACAAACGTTACAAATTCAGTCATCGAAGAGTATCTATTGCAAACCGAATTCCTCAATGGACAGCAAACGCCACTCTTCCCATTACCTTTGGCATTCTAAATCTAAAATCAATACCTCGTGTGTATAACCCCGGAAAAGAAATATGTTTCAGTCTTTTCGAGGGCACATCGCTCTTAAACTTTTCCAGCTCTCAAGTAAATAGTGTAAAGTTAGTGAACTCTTCTCGCAATATATCTTTAAACAAAAAATTCAGTACAATTCTCTGGGAGTTTTCTTCTGCAATATTAAATGTTTAGCTCTTACTTTTGCTAGCATTTAATTTTTTCTATGAACAACTTACGTCTTAATGTGTTGATTATAAGTGTTTGTAAATAGTGACTAAATACGTTTGTTGCGCATTGAATCTCATTTATAGTGATTTACGCACTAAAGTGTAATTAAACTCTCTACTTAGATTTTTAACGAATTTTAACCTTATCGAATATTAGTTTAGTTTTACTGATACAATTATGGATCTGTGGCACATCAAGGAGGGGGGGGGGTGAGGTTCAAGTCCTCTAAAATATGATAGATAAATATCATTTCTTTTAAAAATTAATTGTTATTAGAGTTTGGGATACTACTATATGCCGGCATATTCGGACAGGCCCAAAACATGAAATAGGTTAAGATAAAATGTATTATCGTGCAATAACACCTTTTATATTTTATTTAATTAATTATTTCATGACAATATGCGTGGAAGAAAATAGTTTTTGCTTGATTAAGTATGTACGTAATTTAATTTATTAAGGTAGAAGGGTTGAAAAGCCTCATAGTCGAATCAACAGTGTCCCATTACGCCTGAAGCTTGGGGTTGTATTAGGGCACAGCTTTTATTTTATTTTATGTATTTTTCATGATTTAAAGTGAAAGTAGAGGGATGACTGAATACTTTCGAGATTACCAGCAGAAAAACATCAAAAATAAAAGAAAGTTAAAGCGGGAAAGCTATTCATTTTGAAAAAAAATCAGATTTGTACCTGTAAGTGGTGCATATGAGATAGTTAAAAGTTGTAAAACCTGCTGAATAAATTCTGTTTTTGAAAAAAAAAAAAAAAAAAACCGGTAAATTTTACTTGTAGAAGTAAACTCTTTTATTTAGTCAACTTTGACCAAAAATATGAAAAGAAAATAAAGACGGAAACTATGAGTAAGGATTTGTTTCAAAAGAAAAAAAATGTATATGGGACCAATTTGTGGATAAATTAAAAAAATCTATTTTAACATTAAATAAAGTTAAAATCTACTTTGATCGCATTTGAGAGCTTTTTGATGTATGGAAAACATCCCGTAAAATATGATTTTGATTCTATTAACAAAGGAATATGTAAAAATGAATGACCAAATTAACAAATGTTTCAACACCTGAACATTTTCCAAGAAATTAAACTCCTAAAATATTTGACACTTTGAAGTAAGTAAATGTCATATCGATTCAGATATGACCTTCAACACGCGATATGACACTGAAAACAACAAACTAGTTATATCCTTGACTGCGGGATGACTGGTGGCGTTCATAGTTTAGCTTTAAATGTCTTCCTGATTATGACAGAACCTGATCCACTTCACATGAAATAATTATTGCCCTGAGGCGTGGTTCTCGCTGTGTTACTCTAAACATTAAAGTTATGTTTGATTATTGATTAAAGTTTTAAAAACATAATGCGGAAGACATCGATCAATATTTTTGAGATAACACCTTTTTTTTATTGGTATAAATTAATTATATTATTTGTTATATTATTGGCTAATTAAAAAATTTAAAGATATCATGTGATTGTTTTTTTTAGATACTTAAAGCTTCAAGCTTATAATTTCACGCTTAAAATTTAATGCTTCAAGTAATGCAGTAAAACCTTTTTGACGTAATTATTTCCCAATTATATATATATATATATATATATACCAATAATATTTTTTTTATTTATTTTGTTTTTAGCAGATGCATTTGAACATATGAATTCATTGACTAGATATATATCTAGTCAATGAATTCATAAGTTCAAGTGATACTGCTAAAAATAAAAAAGAAAGAATATTTTTGGTGCACTTGGAAAATACTTACGCCAAAAGTTTTTACTGCATTACTTGAAGCATTAAGTTTTAAGCGTGAAATTATAAGCTTGAAGCTTTAAGTATCTAAAAAACAATTACATGCAAAATTTTCTGCATACTGCAACATTGCATCTCTAAATTTTAAAGAGAAGCAGGTATTCTCGCAGAAATTTATCTGGGGTTACTTGTGAGAAATGAGACAATTGAAGGGCTCGGAGCAAGAATGTGATAAGTCACATGATGTCAATTTTCAGTTGAGCGATTTCCAACTTATAAAAACTATTTATAGGATTTTTAAAGGTATTATACATTTTATATTCTGCAATAGTAAAACCAGATGTGGTTTTCACCATATGACATAATCCATTGTCATGTTTATTTCAGTGTAAGTTATGAGAACGAAAAATTTTGATCGAAAATTCCCTCCTTGTCATATTTTTGCCCCCCCTCCACAGCCTTTCCATTGCATTTATACCTCCGAAAGAAAATGAAATTGTTTCCAGCTTTTCCAACAGATGTAAATTGTTCATTTCATTTGAACTAGTGAGACATTTTTTCGCGTACATTTTCCCTTTATTCCTGAAATTTCAAACTCTGGTTTTGACTTTCGATTATTAAAAAAAAAAAAAAAAAAAAAAAAAAAAAAAAAAAAAAAAAAAAAACTGTTATGCATCGTTAGGTGAAATATCAGCTTTTTAAAAAGTTTTCTTGTATTTAAAAAATAATGATTTGTACTTGTTGCGGGCGTAAACGTACGGTCACGCTCACAGCACTTAAAATTTATTATTTTTTAAGTATATTTTTTGGAAAGTTGATATTTTATTTCATAATATAGAATGATTCCTTACATTCGAATATATCGCAATTAAAAGTTTAAGCTGGGGGGGGGGATGGAAATTATAGATGTATGCGTTAAAATGTCACACTCCAGAAAAAAGATTGAGCAAGAAGCTAGCTTGGTTCTAAACTGCTACATTTACTATACCAGTCAGAAATAATTTTTAACATTTTACTTTGGTATAAATGGATGTGTCTCATTCTTATAAAATCCATATTGTTAGATGAATAATTATTCTTTACGTTAGTTTTAGGCAGCGTTAGAAAGTCTAAAAAAATCTACTGGTCGATTGGACCTCTAAATATATAAAGGTGTACTGCTTCGCAGAAAAATACACTGGGCAGCTTAAAGTTTAATATGAAATGCATCATATAAACTTTAAAGGATTTTCAGCTATATAATATTTTCTTTTCGTAAAATTTGGTATTGTAGCTTGTAAACTTGAAAAAATTAAACTGATATTGCACTCAACAGAATGTACTAGATTTTACTTAAACAAAGAACGTATAATTAAAGTAATTTTGCAAATGAAATGTGCCATCGTCCTGGGGAGGGTAATTTTGCAAATGAAATGTGCCATCGTCCTGGGGAGGGGGGGGGGATCCCTGATACTAGTGTTGTGACTACAGCACGGTGACTGTAAGAAAGAGTTGTTTCGTTTTTAATTTTTTATTAGGAGAGATCGGTATATACTTTATACACATTTTACACTTTGCTTTCTTTAGTTTTTGCTTCTAATATTATGCATCAAAATAAGATTTCATGCAATACTATTACTATTTTCCTATCCATTAATGACTTCAACACCTATGTTAACTTTTGTTTTTTCATGTATAAAAAATCTATATTTTCCCCCCGAAATGTACCAACTAAACCCAACGTGGTTAAAGTTGATATACAAATCAATAAGCTGTTATAATGACGAAACAATGTGTTTAAGAGCTGTTTCTAAAGAGCACTGTCAAAATTTTAGAAGTATTAATCCGAGTTTTATGATGAACGTAAATCTGATTTTCTAATGATCCAAACATTAGTATGGCTATCTTTGCCGATATATGCTCTTTCAAATGTTTTAGGAGTAATTTCCTGTCTTTCATTTTTTGGTCGCATTTCTGAACATTTAAAATGTTGGGAGTTAAATTATTATACGGTGTCCCCATGGCTCAAAGAACGGCATTGCGTTAACTCAACGATGGTGGAAAAACAGCTTCGAATATAAGCAATTTCTATTAGGTTAAATCATACCTTCTTCCATAAAACTACACTATTATCTTGCTCAATATGATATAATCACTTAAGCACCTTGTACGACCACCAGAAGAAAACAATGGAAAAATATTTATGCACAAAAACCGATTTGTTACGAATAACTCTCAAACAAAAGAAGACATGTTAACTTGTGAAGATTTTTACAAGAAGATTAAAACCAAAAAACTTTTTAAAACAGTCTTTTTTGGTTTTAATCTTATTGTAAAAACCGTCAAAAGTCCTAGTCAATGAAAAGTGTATGTATTGTTCAAGTTTTTATTTCTCATTCAAAGTGTTTCTTATAACTTAAGTAACAAATAAATTTTTACAGGTAAGAAAGAAAATATTTAATTTTCTCTGTATGTGACATTTATTACTACACCCGGTTTAAGTTCAAAATTAGTAATCATTTATTCATAGCATTGAGTATGAACTAACCTCTAAAACGCTCTAAAAACCAGCCGATGGTGTGGATCCTTTTAAGTACCCGCGACTACGGGGGGGGGGGCATTTAGGGGTTCCAGTTGAATGTTTCAGAAATCTGACAAACCCCTACTCATAATGATTTTTTCCCCTTTAATTTTATTAATTAACAATAATTCAAAATATAGATGTTTGAAAAATATGATCGTCTTTAGTTAGTCAAGAAATATGGCACTTAATTTTTTTTTAGAGCTAAAAGTCCCTTCAGGACGGTTTCTTGCATTTTCCACGTTAGCGATTTTTCTTTTCAATTAAGATATCATACTTAATCTTTTAAAATATATTTTCAGTACCACAAATGGGACCAGCTTGAGCACTTTGAAAAACTCGCTCAGTATTTTAGAAGTTCACCATGCACGAATATTTCCCTAAGCTTTTTGCTTTAACAAGATAGTTTAATACGATAAAAGAAACAATTATTTTTCTTATACATTGTTACGACAACAAATCAGTCCTACAGATAAAAGAGAAGTCTTTACTACGACGTTTCATTCAAAATTCAGCATGTAATTTCTATTAGCAAAATGTGAAAGCTTTATTTTACTCCGAACGTAAATTCCCCAAACATCGACCAAAATTACTTCATTCAGAGTCAAAATGTTTCTTCTTTAATCGAGATAAACAAGTAGAGTTTTGTTATTTTTTTAACCAGGAGTTTTTCATTTGTTTTTTTATTTCCTCTCATCCACGTGCGAGTTACCGGCCGGCTTTTTCAAGGTAAACTGCTTTCCTTTCGCCCGCTCTTAAGCTCTCAAAGAAAAAAAGCGAGAAATAGAGCTTTTTTTTTTCTTCTCTGAGACTATCCTATCATTAAAGCTACGGTCCGCTTTTTGTGCCAGCGAAACGAGAGGAGAAACGAAATTGCTTGACAATCGGCGTGGTTGACTAGAAAGGTTTCCTTTGCCAAAATGTATCAAAGTAACATTTTTCTTCTTCGTTAAGTGGTATCTTGAAAAGTTTACAAAGTAACCACACTATACATCTTATTTTTTTAGCTCCTTTAGCAGCTCAAGGATATGCAATTAAACTAAAAGAGTTTTCGTTGGCTATATGGTTAAACTCTATGCTTTCCAATTTCTTGCTAAGAATCCAGAAATATATTTAGCAACTTTACCAAAGATTAAATAACGACTCTAGTACAATACAATATGTTTTCAATAGACGTAACCGTTAAATGTTTACAATTAAAGAAAATATATCGTATATTGCTGTATGCAGGATAATTTCATTAAATTGCAACTAAATTAAAAGCCAAATGATAAATTCTGTAATAACATATTAAGCTTAAGCTAATTCTGCCGAAAGTAAAATACATAATACTAATGAAAAGTAGATTTATCCGTTGTTGCTCAGGAATGCAGAAAAATAGCTCTACAATTTTACCGAAGATTTAGTACAGTCCGACGACAGTATTACAGTCCAGTATAGTTGCAATGGACGTAAAATTAACTGTTGTTACAATGGATCGAATATGTATATGTCGTTACAACACGCATTGCTACACGAAGAATACTTTAACTGCATTTAAATGAAAACTTAATACAAAATGCAGTCGTAACACATAACTGTGCGGTGAAACTTGTTCTAGGGAGGTAAAAGTGACAAAAGAACAATTTTGGTCCAACAGAATAAAAAACTCTGTTATTTCTTTAATTTAAACTTAATATTTCATGAAGGTATATTATTTAAATTTGAGCAAAGCAATTTTTTTTTCTTACTTGCAATGTCTTGGAAGATAACTAACGCACATTTTTTTACTTACTTGCTATTTCTTGAAAGATAACTAGGGGGTGAGAAATTACATTTAATAAAATCACGCATGGATTATTTAAGATATAAATTGGTTCAAAGACCCTAGACGAAATGTTACTTTAAATAAACTCCAAAAGAGTGTTCTTTGTAATCTGGAAGTAATTTTATGGCCATTTTACACCATCAGTAATTTTATTGCCTTTTTTTGAGCTTATTGCAGTATTTACACAATAACTATTGACACATACGAAATGATGCGGATAAAAATGGACAATAATTTGAAGAATATTTATAAGACACATTTAAGTGGACAGTTATATTACATTAATGCATATGTTTTTAATTTTCACAATCCTTTCATGACATGGTCAATTTGCTAAAAAGTGGACCAATGTGTGTTAGGGATATGAGATTGAAAGCACATTTAAGTGTGTTTTCTTTAAATAAATTTAAAAAAAATATACGACTGAGATCTTGTGAGTATTTTAGGCAAAACACATGAAATAATCTAGATAATTACTTCAAGGAAAGAGATATAATATGGACTTAGTTAACGGAATTGTGAAAATAGCCCATGAATTATACAGGGTGTTCCGTTTTAACCTGTAAGACCTTTATTTTCGCAACCGGTAGTCATAGATGTATACTTCCAGTTGAAAAAATGTTCAAAATCAGATGCAGAGTTAAGATATTAAAAGTTTGAAGCAGAAATAAAAATCAGTCAAAAAATAAAAATATAAGTTTTTACACGGGCCCCAGGTATCCTAACTAATATTTAAAGAAATAATCTCCATTGAAAACTATTACTGACACAAAAAGTTTGACATTTGTGCGACCAAAACTCAAGGAGATATTCCATTTCAAAGTTTTAAGGGACCATACAGAAGATGAAATTGGAACTTATTGCCCTTTCAGAAGAATCACAAGCCATCAGAAAAAAAGGACAAGGTTTTTATATTTTTCATTGCTACTCAAAAATAACTGCAAATGTTATGCTGTGCCTCAAACAATTTGAAAACCACACTTTATGCACACATATAATTTTAAACACTTGTTAGCTGCTATATTTCCCCCCAAAAGGTGTTATTGACGGTGAGTAAAAAGTGGTCTAAGTCACAAAACGCTGCGTTTCTTATCTCGGTGAATATTGGTCGTACTAGTTTCAAACTTTTTGCGTTGGAATTATTTTTCAGTGGAGATTATTTCCCTAAATGTAAGTTAGGGGAACTGGGGCCTGTATAAAAAGTGAATTTTGTATTTTTTTACTTATTTTTACTTTTACTTCAAACTTTCAATATCTTAACTCTGCATCTGATTTTGAACATTTTTGCATTTGGAAGTATATATCTAGGATTAACGGTTGCGAAAATAAAGGTCTTGCAGGTTAAAACGGAACACCCTGTATATCGAAGTAGAATTTGGCTAATACAAAAATTGAATGTAATATAAGTTCTTGGTATTTGGTGTTTGGTATTAGTCAGTTGTAAAATCCGGGACTCGTTGTATGTTGCATATCGTGCTAAACTGAAAACATGTGGGGAAAAAAAACACAGATTAAACATCGTGTACAGACATTAACAATAACTAAATCTAGTAGTAGGTGTACATTTTAATTAAGACCATGTAAATTGTTTGTTAATTAAACGTCTTATTTCTGGGCGAGTTTTTATGCTTGCACCTTTTATTTAAACTAATCATGCTCTGTGCTTAAATTTTCATTTAACAGTTCACTTTACAGGGGTATATTGGTTACTTTCGTTTATTGTAACTGTTATGGCGATGTTTAACTTATTTATATGGTGCTCATTTTTTAAAGATGGGCCAAGTTTCTTAACTTTCATAATTTGGCGCAAAATATTCTAAATGCATCTCTAAATCAGTAGTTTTTCGATCCTATACTGAAAGTGTTCGCCGCCTACCTTAGTCAATCTTTCAAGCATGTGGTACGAAAGAGACCCATAAAACCATATAAGGCATGTGCGTCACCAAAGTTGAAAACTTATTGTCTAAATTATTGAATACAAAAGTTCTTTATTTTTAATAATAATTATTTTATTTGTAAATAAATAAATAAATACAAATTAAAAAATAAAAATTTTTGCTAAAATCACTGTGATTTTACTTTGAAAATATCGCACATGAAAACATCTGCACTCATACTGTGTTTTCACTGAAAATTTCTTTTCAATGAATGGCGATTAAATGCAGGCAGTGTCATTCATCATACAAATATTCATGCATTAAAAATAAAGTAATCAAGCTTTTGAAAATGATTGTCTGTCTCTTTGCGTCTTTAATGGATCATTGAGATGCATAAATCCCATTAATTTTCATTAAATCTACTGAACCATTGTATAAATGAATTGTATAAATCTTGACGTTCATGTAATTTACGTCGCCACTTAAGTTTTATGCAAAAAAAAAAAAAAAAAAAAAATCCATACTTTACCGTAAAGTTCTTAAAAGGTTAAAGACACCCGATGGAAAAGTTGCTGTAAGTAGAATCCATTTCAATTCAACAAGGGCTGTAACATGATGGTCTCGTATTTTTTGAAATTAACATATGTTAAAATTCATAAAAAAATAAGATATACTTTTTTTTTTTTTTCTCAACAAAATTCCTTTTCCGAGATACCGGTCGCCAAAGATGGCGGTCCTGTCATGATTTCTCACTTGGGATTTTCGTCAAAATTTTTAAAGTCCATTATCTTAGAAACGGTAGAACATATTTTGCTGCGGGTTGTTTTATCTAAAAGGATATTTTTTTCTTGTTTAAAAACATATGCAACATTTTGAAATATGTAATTTAGTTTTTTTCCACAGTCTTTTGAAAAAAAAAGTTTAAAATAACTTATTTTGATTTTTCTCAAAAATGTCAATTTCAAAAATTTTAATTTTTTAAAGTTTATTAGTACTACTGAGCACTACGTTCCCTGAAAACGAGAGCTTCCACTTTTTTGTTAAACAGATTTTAGAGGCATTTGAAAAAAATGAGGGTTTTTAAGAAACTCTTCACGTAATGGCAGACCTAAAAATTCAAAAAAAAAAAAAAAAAATCGCAACAAGTGACGAAAGAACACTTTTAATTAAGTTATCTAGGAAAATTTTCGCCATTTTGAGTCGCCATTTTATCCTGGATATTGAATTTAGTGAGAACAAACTAGCGTATTGCGCTTAACTGCTCTTTCGGCGCTACGCTGAAGGGTAAATGCAGCGAATCGGCTGGAGACCGCGTTCTTGTTTTCATAAAAAATAAAATTTCTGGATAAAGTAGAGACTCAAAATGAAAATTTCGCTATATACTTAATTAAAATTGTTTTCTGGTCACTTGTTGCGAAATTTCTTTTTGAATTTTCAGGTCTGCCATTACGCGAAGAGTTCCTTTAAAACCCTCATTTTTTCAAATGCGTCTCAAATCTGTTAAACGAAAAAGTGGAAGCTCTCCTTTTCAGAGAAGTAGTGCTCAGTGGTACTAATAAACTGTAAAAAAAGGAAAATTTTTGAAATTGACATGTATTTGTGAAAAAAACAAAAAAATTATTTTAAACTTTTTTTTTTCAAAAGACTGTGGAAAAAACACTAAAGCACACATTTCAAAATGTTGCATATGTTTTTAAACAAGAAAAAATATCCTTTTCAATAAAACAAACAGCAATAAAATATGTTCTACCGTTCCTGAGATAATGTACTCTAAAGATCTTGACGAAAATCCCAAGTGAGAAATCATGACAAGATCGCCATCTTTGGCAACCTGTATCTCGGCCTAGGATTTTTTTTGGGCAAAACAAAAAAAAAAGTATGTCTTAATTTTTTATGAATTTTAGCATATGTTAAATTCAAAAAAAAAAAAAAAAAAAATCCGAGACCATCATGTTACAGCCCTTGTTGAATTGACATGGATTCTACGTTTTTATGCATTTTTTTTGATGATATCGGAAGAGTTCTTAATCCTCAAAAATGCTTAATCCTTCTTCCCCCAAACGGAATCGTAATATATTATTCGGTACTTGTTTAAAAGTGAGAGATTTTTGAATATTTTTTACCGAAAATATCGAGGTACTCAAAATATTTTTTGTAAGGAATGTAAAAATATTTTTTACTGAAAATATTAAGATACTCAAAATATTTTTATCAAGAAATATTTAAACATCAAACTTTAATCAAATATTTTTTTTTACTGAAAATGCTAAGATACTTTCATGTTAAATATTGCTTATCAAATAAGAAGGGAGTTACACAAATAAAAAAGTAATTGCGTGCCGCTTATAATTCATCGACCTTCTTCAGTAAACAATACATTTCTCCACTTAGCAATGGATGAAGTAAAACTTATCGACATAAACTTAACGCTTGTCCAGACGTACCACTTGAAAAGTTTTGCGGATGACGACAAAATCGCAACAGCACTTTCGCTTTCAAAGCGCTTTATTCACGTTTTTAATTCATCCTATGTATTGCTGTTTATGTGTAAGTATGGCTTGGAGTATTCAGAACTAAGCTTATTAAAACGTATTAACTATTCAAGTAAGCCAAACTAGAGTTTCTACTAGCAACATCAAATAAGATTAATTTTCTCACACTTGGGGAAAAAATAGCGGTTAACGAACTCGCGTTCATCACTAGGATCGTTGTGTTTGGCGCTGCTTGAACGTCGCTATGGTAACGGTTCCAACTACGGCGGAAGTCAGGTGAGACATTATTTGCTCACATTCTGAAATGTATCTCTGATCATATTGTCAGGATAATTTTGTAATTTTGTTTAATAAATTTAGAACATGGAAGTAAAACATAAGACAATAAAAAATGTTACATCGTTCATATTCGGAGAAGCTCTTAGCGCACTTTATCATTGAAGCAATTTCTCTTTGCTTTAATATTGTACATTTTAGTCATGTAGCATAACGGCGGAAGTCAGGTGAGAGGTTATCTGCGTTTTCTGAATTGTATCTCTTATGGTATTGTCAGGATATTTTTAAATTTTGTTTAAAAATTTAGAGCCTGAAGCGAAATATATGACAACATAAAACGTTACATCCTCATATATATAATAGCCAATGATCGAGTAACGCTCCTGACGTCATCAACAATGGAACTCGCCTCACGGCATGATAGTTTGATAATATGTTTTGGTAATGTTTAAAATGCAGGAAAAGGCTTTTTGTGAAAGGCTGAACTCGATCCGGTCACTTAACTGTTTTACTGGTAAGACTCATTTCAGGTGAATGACGAAACGAAAAAATGGTCAGCAATGAACGCTATCTACTAGAGTTTAGGGTTAGTTCACTGGAGTTAGGGTTAAAATGTCAACTATCAAAATATCACCAAACAGGAAATTGCTGCGTTCAAATGTCGAAGCAATTTTCACCCGTCATACCTTGACGGGCGATTTTCTAGTGGTTCATATTCGACAAAGCTCGTAGCGCACTTTATCATTGAAAAAATTTCTTTGTGCTTCATTATTTTACATTTGAATCATGTAACATTGCTCCGGAAGTCAGGTGAGACATCATCTGCGTTTTCTGAATTGTATCTCTGATGATATTGTTAGGATATTTTTTAAATTTTGTTTAAGAAATTAAGAGCGTGAAGCGAAATATATGACAACATAAAACGTTTCATCGTTCATATTCGACAAAGCTCGTAGCGCGCTTTACGATTGAAGAAAGATCTTTGTTTTCGATATTTTACATTTTAATCATGTAACATTACGGTGGAAATCAGGTTAAACATTATCTGCGTTTTCTGAATTGTATTTCTGATAATACTGAGAGGATTTTTTTAAATTTTGCTTAAGAAATATAAAAAGCTAAGCGAAACATATGACAAACTTAACGTTTCATCTGTCATATTCGACAAAGCTCGTAGCGCATTTTACAGGGCATTAATTTCTCTTTGCTTCAAGATTGTACTATTTAATCATGTAACATCACGGCGAAAGTCAGCTGAGACATTATCTGAGTTTTCTGAAATATATATCTGATGATATTGTCAGGATAATTTTGTAACTTTGTTTAAGAAATTTACAACGAGATATGAAACATATGACATTTAAACCTTTTATCGTTCATATTCAACAAAGTTCGTACCGCTTTTTACGAAGGATTAATTTCTTTTTTCTTCAATATTGTACATTTCAATCACGTAATACTATGTTTTGTTAATATTTCAAGTTGAAAGCTGAGGAATCCGGAAAATTGAGATAAAATCTAATGACGTACAGTGGTTTCAAACAATCCAACCGTTAAAATGATAAATGCTATATGGCTTTAGAATTTCATTTTTTCCTTTTGTAGCTCTCACTTTTATTTGTGCCGACAAATAGACAAACATCGTCACGCATCAACTTTTTTTTAAAAATATTTCTGAGAAAAAAATAACGATAAAATCAGCGTAGTTTAAGTACATACTCGAGTTTCGAAGACACAAGAAACTTTGAAATAAACGCTAGTAATATTTTATAATTTTTGGCAGGCGTATCTATTTAGACATTCATCTTTTAAGCATTTCTTACGTTTTTCGAGAATAACTATTTTTTGTTCGGTTCAGTGCCGCTTGAAAGCAGATTTTTTTATTTTTTAATACGAAATCAATGTCATTTGTATTTTTAAAAGTCAGTTGTGTATTTCTAGATTCTCACTCTGAGGCTATGATTGTGGGGCCTTCTTTGTGTATCTGATCTGTTCGGCTGCAAATTCACAACTTTTTGACAAACTGCATGTTTCTAAGAGCAGGCACGGATTCAGAGGGTGACTCATGGAAGTCATGACTTTCCCTCCCCCCCCTCTTAAACCTAAAGCTGGAACTTGAGGATTTATTTTTCGAAACTCGTACTCCAGACCCCAATTTATGCGCAAATACGACATTTACGGCCTCCCTCCAGAAATGACCCCCTTCAAAACCAGAAGCTGGATCTACGTTTTTCTTGGACGGTGGTGCGCAGCTTTTTTTCTACACGAGGGCCGTAACTCATATTAAAATGTAGTTCACGAACCAGAACACACAGAAAACTTGACATATTTCACTCATTTCAAGTAACATGGGAAAATATGGGAAAGGAAAGTAAATTTATAAACCAATAATTGAGGCAGTGAAAAGCAAATAGATGTAAGTGGCAAAATTAAAAATTTGGAGATAATCAGTACAAATGCTAGGATAACATCTCCGCTGCATTAGGGCAAGAGATGGTACGGGTACACTCGGGTGTGTACTGTTATACAGCATGATTTAAAAAAAAAATTAATGAAAGCCTACCTAGGATCTGAACTTTAAACACGTTTTACTCGAAACGTCAAAAATTACTTACATCCCTTTGCTTCTCGCTGCATCAATTGTTGTTAGGTGTCATTACTGGATGCTTGTTTTATTAAATGCATGTTTTCAGGAGCCAATTTCTGAATAGATCCAAGTTGTGACATTGTTAATTATCATGCTTTTCGGTTTGTAACTTTTAACAAAACAGCGGCCACGCGGTTACGGCCTGGTGTGGCCCACTGGCTGTAGGTTAGACACCATTGGTCTAGTAAATAGAATGGTTGTTCATTCTTATTAACGCATTTAGCTTGTAATTATTTCTTTCGGCATATGCTTCAGGGTAATTTTTGATCGTTCTTGAAGTGTTACAGAAGGGGAGCAGTAATTATTCAAAGTTACTGACATTGTCAAAATTCGATGAAGAAAAATTGAGTAGTTATTAATAATTGTATTTATTTTTCCGCATACAGTTTAATGCTTTGCGTTTCAGGATACTGAGAGAAAATAGATGTTCAGCGATAGATGTTGTCTGTATTCACTGGGCAAAATGTTAATGCTTCTCAATAACCCTTGTCAGATAAATAATTCAAGCTCGTTACTTATTATTTAGTTAAAGAATAATTACTCACTTTTTTGAGTTTTTTATTTTTTTTTTACCGAATAAAGATTTTCAGTCTCTAGTTGAAATCAAACCAGACAGTTCCATTTTGAACCAAAATTAAATTGTCACTCCGTTGTGCGTTTGTGTTGGAATTTTTATGTAAAATACTACTATGATTTTTTTTCCCGGATGCAATCAAATTTTACGTCATGTAAACCAACCTCACAAATGGATCAAAACTGAAATTGGGCAATATTTTCAATTACCTCAATGAGAAAACGACAATAGACTAAAAAGATGCAACTTGTTTAAAGTTGAATCCACGGAGCTAATTTTTGAGAGAGCGTTGTATTGCAATAAGGTCTTGCAATAATGAGGAAAAAGCTTTCAGTAATTTAAGTGCCTGAATATCTAAAGGGTATCAAACTGTACGAGAAAAGAAAAAAATATTAAGACAAAAAGATACATTTTGTTTAAAGTTTAAAGTTGAATTCACGAAGTTCATTTTTGTGAGAACGTTTTGTTGCGATAAGATTTTGCAATAATAAAAGAAAAGCTTTTATTAATATAAAAGCCTGAATGTCTAAAGAGTATAAAAATATATGAAAAAAAAGAAAAACACTCGCTTTGGAAAAGATACGGAGAAAAGGCCTTGAAGATGATGGATTGAAGGAATAAGAAAGACCATGATCACCTCGAACGTAAAAAAAAAATAATAATAAAAATCTTCTAGCAACCGTTTAAATGGAAGAAAATGAAAAAGCTTGTATCTTTTGTTAACTTCAGTGGAAAGAAAAGGAGCTTTGGGAATTTTAATTTTGGGAAAACTTAAATGTTACTTTCTATACTTTTGCCATTGGTACACTTCTATTGCTTTTCGATATTATTTGCCTATGGATGATTCTGAAGAGATTGAGGGATTGGTAACGTATTTTCCTTTTTTGAATTTTATGGTTTTGGGATTGAAAGTAAAATTTTATACGACAGTAAATGTAAACTTTAATGTCGTACAAAGAACAAAATATTCTCTGTATATATATATATATTACTCGGCTTTTATAATCAGTGGTAAATATGGATGTCTCCATTGCCAAATCAATTAACTCCACTTTTTAAAAGAAACTTTTTTTAGAAAAACAAAAAGAAAATAAGTGAGTGAATGAATAAATATATATATATAAGTGAATTACTAAATAAAGGAATGTAAATGAATTAATTAATAAATATATATATAAATGATTTACTAAATGAAGGAATGTAAATAAATTAATTAATAATTGTAGTAACAATTATACACGTAATAAAGATATCCTTGTTATAATAATGAAAAACATCTAACGAATATAAATTTGTTAAAACAAAGGAGTTCATCATAAATGTAGTCTTGTTACAGTGACAAAAAATATGTAACTAATCTTTGTTAAGATAAATGATAATTGGATGCCGCAATTGCCAAATCGATTAACTCTACTTTAAAAAAAAGTACTCATTTCTGCTTTAATAGTACTTTATCAATGCTTAGCATGTGAATTTATATTAAAATTTTGGATCAGTACATTTCTGCCCATGTGTTGGCAGAAAATGTAACACAGGAGGGCTTATTTACTCCTATGGATAACACCATCTTCCTCATACATTTTCTCTACATTTTGTTTTATGGAATTAGTCGATTTGGCAAGTGAGGCATCCATATATTAATTAGCAAAGTCTAATTACTATTATTATTAATACAGAATTATTAATACAGAATTATTATTAATACAGAAGCTATGACCCTGCCTCAAAGAAAAGCTACCGCTATTGCAAACATTGAAGCATATTTTTCTTCAAAATATCTGAAATATTATTAGATATTATTTGAAGAAGTAGATGTTTACATCATTTTCAGCTATATTTTTATATTGACACTTCTACATGTGCCTTTTTAATCATGTATATGTTTTCTCAAATTAATGCACACCTTATTTGCAATCTGTAAAACATATCTCTCTACGTTATATGGATTCTTATTTTGTCTATTTATGTTAGACACTTTTGCATTAAATTTGTGGACAGTTTACTTATTAAGAGCTCTTTTAAAGAGTCAAGTATTTATTTAGTCTCTTCAAACAGTTGTGCAGTAAATTATAGTCTAATTTCGAAATTCAATCCTAGTCTATTAGTTTTTTTATATATTTTTAATTTACAATGTAAATCATATTATAAAATTTGACTAAATGCAGTTGTGGATTTTAAAGTGGTTACTGATTGTTGACGGGTTTATAATACGATTATTTATTCCTGAAACTATACTAAAAAGTTCATACTAGTTTTGACAATTGTATTTTTTGACATTCATTAAAGTTGAATTCTTCAAAATTCGTGACATAAAAGTAAAGAAACTTGGAAAGCTGGTGAATTTTTTTCCAAAAGCAAATAGTAATAAATTTTGAAAATTTCTTTTATTGTTAGTGTTATAATAATTGTTGCTACTTATAGTTATACAAGCTATTATTGGTATTTATAAATAAAATAAACTATACCAGAGTTGAAGTTAAATTATCTTCCTACTTCATAAAAATGTATTTTCTGTATTCTCCGCAGACGCATTAAAAGATGGGTAATAGTTACTTAAGTTATGTATTTCATAGTAACAAATATTTACTTTTGTGTGCTGAAAATATTACAACGATACAATGTTAAAAGTTTAGGAATATTGTATCACACTTTTTGGATTCGGTTATCGTGTATTACTTTCTTGTAAAGTACTGAACGGAAGGTTCAGACTACTTTGAAATGTTTTGCTTTGTACTGTCTAGACATAGTAGTTGCAAATTTCGGTTTTGCCTATTTTACTCTTTATTGGAGAACCATGCCATTCATTATTACTTTTTAATCTACTGAAATTATTTTAAATCATCCTGAAATATAGATGAAGATTACTAATACGATTCGATAAAGCGCCGCAAAAGTCGCTCGACATATTTTATTTTTGATATAAATATTTAATTCATCTGAAACAAACAACATTTGCTATTTTCAAACGTACAATTCCATTTTCTCTTATTTAATCAATGGTTGTGTTTTAAGTTAAAAGCTTTATAATTTTCAGTTCCAATGTTGAAAGAAGCAAGATATTTTTGTTACTAAAACAAGGAACTAAGAGACTATATAACAAATACACCATTTTTTTAAAGATCTTTATTTAGTCATTAACATTAATTAATGATAAGCAGATACAACGGTTATTACGCCGTTTGCGATGGCACTTTCTATGTGTTTAATAAAATGCAACTGTTGTTAATAATTTTATAAACTGGCATATATAACAAAATTACCGTTATATCTGAACGAAGTAAAATATAACCCAGGTATTTATTTAATTTAATTTGTAAAATAGTATAACTTTAAATAGTATAACTGTAAAATAGTATAATAGCAGTTTGATATCAAATTGAAAGTGATGACATTTTCTGTCGCCAGTAATTTTCTACATTAATGACAATGTTCTTATAAATATTGAAATCTATTAAACATGTTTAGTATACGTCACCGTTATTCTCAAAAAGTGAGTAAATTTGGAAATACGAAATTTTTAAATTAATATATTTTTTTTCTAATGGGGCTGCGGTAGAGGCAGTGCCTTTTGCAGACTTAGTGCGATCCTCCGGCATAGCAACTGCTCTTTTACGTGGCACCACTATCGGTGGAATGCCATTTCCACGAGAATTTTGACATCCAGTTTCCCCACTAGATGGAGGCACCTGTGCTCTATTTGATGCGAAACAGCACTAGGAATTTAATTTTTCTTAGAGATACTCCATGCCAAACGAGTTACTACATGAACGCTGTAGATTTTCTGCATCTAGAAAGTCCACCGACGAGAGCCATTACCGAACCTGCGCCTTTGAGCGTAAGAGACCAGCGTCTAACCACTACACCACTCTGTCGGCATTGATTAATATTATATACCCTTTTGAGTCCGCTGGTTTAATTGTACTAAATGGCTTTATTAACATGATGAATATACCTTCGATAACTTACTGAACTAATATTACAATCATTGATACGTAAAAGCATTTTATCTGGTTATATATTTAAGAAACATAATCTTCTTTTCCCTGATTTTCTTATTTGTTTTGATGTATGTAATGAGAAAAAATCAACTGATCAGTCCTGAGAGACCAATTCCTACCTCTCAATTTTTACACAATTTAAATTATCGCTAAAATTTTACTAACTTAAAAAGAGAAATATGTTTTACAATACTGATTAATTACCTAATTAAGTTATAAAAGTTTCAGCATTCCCTTTTTTTATTTTATACAGCAATAAGCTTACAAAATGAAGGTAATTCGATGTTCTTGACTAGTTATCGAATATTTAATTTTACGGAAGTTGCTAATTCACCGATTCGTAACTGTATTCTTCGATATGGGGATTCTCAGTAATTTGATAATAGTTATAAAAGAGCTAAAACATTGATTTTTAATGATTTTAACTACTTCTTTTTTTTCAACTTTTTGATTGTTTTTCTTAATCAGTCACCTAAACATTTAAAAAGAACAGTACTATTTACTATTATGATTACCTGGCTTAAGATAAAAATTAAAACAGCCGATTTGTCATTCTTTATTGAATAACTAATATGTGTTTTACCATAGGTTTTTAAATAACTCCTAACCTTATTCCTTCTTAAAAGAACTTCTTGATTATCTGCAAATGAAATTGAACAATATAAAATTGAAGCGCAAGTATAACTACTTAGGTGAAAACTTTAAAATTAGGTGCGTACGTAACTGCTGTAATTATGCATTTGACCTGTAATAATGTGAATTGGATTCCTTAAAAAAAATATTTTTTCCTTATGTTTTGAATGTGTTGTTAGTAAGGCTCCACACGAAATACAATGTTTACATAAACTTACCAATGAAACGCATATGCTCTTGGAGGTAAAGAAAATTTTAAAAAATGTCAACGTTATCGACACTTAATCATCTATCTACATTCTGATTAATACTTATTCTCCTTCCTTGTTTCATAGGTAAAATACTTTATTGAAGCTATGAATACTGAGTATGCACACAACAATCGCAAACTCGAAATAAGTTCCTTAAGAAATTTGAATTTTAATTGCAAAAATCGTAAATATGAATAATGATTTTTTTTTAATTCCGTTTAAAAATTGTTATATATGTTAACTATGAAAATGGAAACGTGATGAGTTTCATTTTCATGCGAGAAGAAAATAACAATTAAAAATGATAATACAGAGTTTATACGAATCATCAATAAATTCTGGTACACATCTTTTGTTTAGAGTAATCTATTATAGCTGTAAAATTAAAATATTCATCTCATATTCTAAAGTCTTTTATGTGACTAGAAAACGAAATGTTAAGCGTTACCAAAGTCTCAAATAACAGAATTTACGCCAGGAAAAACAGTACGTCTTGTTTAGAATTAAAATCTGTTGTTATATAGGGCAATGTGAAAAGGAAAATTCTCAAGCTCATAGCTCAATGCAAGAGTTCATTAATAAAACCTAATTGGAAGCAGAACGATTTTGTTCTATTGACGTTTAACTTTCACACAATCCCCGTAGTAGCTTTGTTCAGTTAACACAAAGGGAAGAAAATAGGTTGCCACCTACTCGCAATTTTTTTTTCTGTCCCTCATAAGCATAAAGAGAAAAACAAAAGTCCAACAACCGGTTTAGGACTTTTAGTTTATTTATGAAGGTTTTTTTGAGTTTTTGCCACGTATTTTTGCTGAAGGAAATTACTATAACGGTGTTGTTGGCATTCATAGCATGCATTTCGATATGCGCTCTCATGACATAGTTTATGTTGACAGCAGTATTCGCTTGGTTAGCGTCCATGGTTAACAGGTTTTAACTTTTAGAGATAATAAATTGTTGTGATGAGCTTTGTCAGACAACTGTTGTGTTATTCAGGCTGCTGGTGTGTTATTCCGCAAACCTTATGTTATTTTCGCTTCTGCAACAGGTTTCCTTTTTAGATGCGATTGGAAACTAAACTAATGATTGATTCAGCTAAAGAGTTACAGTAGAACCTCCATTATCCGGAACTCTTTTAACCAGAACCTCGTTTAACCAACATCGCTTTTTCTTCTTTTTTTTTAGAAATTTATTTTCTTGGTAAGATTACCGAAGATTCAATAACAAGCATTTCTCTGCAACATGTTTCGTTTTTTGATGCGATTGGAAACTCAACTATTGATTGACTCAACGAAAGAGTTACAGTAAAACCTCTATTATACGGAACTCTTAACCGGAACCTCGTTTAACCGACATCTTTTTTTTTCATTTTTTTTTTGGTACGATCACTGAAGATTCCTATAACAAGCACTGAATTATGCGTGAATTTCTATCACTTCTCTTTTATTTATTTTTCTTAAACTTGCCTACTTATTTCTGGAAAATAAAATAACACTAGCTCTTAAAAGGCTATTAAAATCAAAAATGATCTAAGCTGAAAGTTAAGTATGGTCTTATTGAGTGGTTATTTTCAATAAAGTATTTTTGTTTACAATTTAAGAATAAAAAATGAAGTTAACTGTGAACACCACAATAACGACTAAAGTTTATTATATGTCTTTTTAAATATACATTGCAGTTTACAAGTGTCGCCTTTAAAACTATAATAATGTACTTAAAATCATCACATTTAAGCATTTTTCTTAATGCTAGGGGGGTATATATGTTTCAATTCGATTCGTCAGCCTTGGATGAGTCTCAAAAGTATAAAACGCAACCTTTACCTCAGGCAGCAAAAGATAGATATCAGACAAAAACACTAAATGTCCGAAATTTCACCCCAAGAAGACAGCAGGGTGAATTGTCATCTATTTTTTTGCAATGACAAAAGATAAAAATGACAAATGCAGTAAAACCTGTAAAGTTGACCACCCTTGTAAGTTGACCACCTGTCTAAGTTGACCGTCATTTTCAGGCACAGAATTATATCTATATCATATAATTAAACATCTATAATTTGAACACCTGTTTAAGTTGACCACTAATGTAGTGCACCGCAAGTGGTCAACTTACACAGGTTTTCCATGCTACCCTTCTGCATGTAAAATTGAAGCGAAGCAAAGCAAAGCAAACCTTATCTTAAAACCGATGTAAAAAAAAACATAAATCATATTGAACTAGTCAATACCCAGCCAGTCATTAACGAAAAAGGCTAATCAAGGACAAAAATAAAAGCCAAAACCGTGAAATTATTAATTAGTACCATAAAGCGAGCCAGTCTGCAATTACTAGACGGAACGAGACATTCAAGTAGGCACCTTGCAATACGTTTGTTTCGGTACCGCCTATCATAAACAGGCACGGTTATAATTACTCCAAGGGTAGCATTCACAAAAATTGAACCGTGAAAAATAATATTTGAAGAACTTTGAAGGAAAATTATTATTTAAAATCTTTTTTAGTGAGGAAACTTCTCTTTAAACGCTTTTTCAGTATCACATTTTTTAAATACTAATAATTAATAATTCGAATGAACATTTTTTTGCTAATACAAGAATGAGAACTCTGTAAACAGGAGTTCACGACCTTTATCGCAAATAGTAGTGAAGCATCTGGAACCAATTTCGATGCTAAGATCAAGGAAATTAAAGTTTAAATTATTAGTGCTAGTTTCTTAAGGATTTAAACAATTTCTATAGATAGCCTTGTATGATGAGAGAAACTACTCACTCTAATGCAGAATAGGTTATTATTGTATTTACAAGAAAGTGGTGCAGAGTTTGAAAAGAAAAAACTTTCGTACAATAACAAGGAAAGAGGAAAAATTATCGAGGCAGGATATTAAATGGACCGCATGAAGTGATATATAACAGAACGAATTTAAACAAATTAACTTTCAACGCTGCTTTTATAATTTGTACGACACGGAATCAACATTAAAACACATGGATTTCGTTATGAAGCAAAGATAATTTTGAAGTACAAAAGTACATGACAACTTACGCTTAAAAGTGTTCGTACTTAAATGTGATCTATTGTATATAACGTCTTTTAGTTCCGGATACCGAGTAGGCAATAATAAATCGTTCCAATATGGTAAATGTAGTTAAACGCAGAAAAAAAGATTGAATGCAAATTTATTGAAAATTAAATAATAAACACAATGACTTCAAGGAAAGTGAATGCGGAAAAAAAAGACAAAGGTTATCTTAATTATAATGATCCATTTCAAGCTTACATGAAAAATAAACCATATATAATAACGATATGCTTGGACATAAATAAATAAAAGGAAAAATAATACTTGAAATCAAAAACCTTTTTCTTTGTTATTAGAATTAATTAATTAATCAATAATAATAAGTCTCTCTAATTATTTTACAGTAATTGTGTGCTGGATAAAATTCATTTTTAAAAAAATGCAAAAGGCTTAACAAAACTTATTAAACGTATTGATTCAATGTAACTATCTTCCGGGGAAAATGAATTGATTAAAAGAGCACTTCAAAAATATGAATGAAATGAACTAACATCTCAGTAAAACTTAAAAGCATTTTAGAAAAATGCTTAATTTATGTAACGTCATTTATTTAACAACAACAACTTGTCAACATTACTTATAATTATTCACTCCAACTTGGAGAAGAAATTAAACTAATCTGTGAGATTAACTTAAAGTACGCTATGAAACTTTTGCAAAACTAGCAAAAAAATAAACTAAGGTTAGTTAAGTATTTTTTTTAATAAATAATATAATTTAAGAATAATTTACACTGCGTGTAGCTTAAATTTAAGAGTTAATGAATAGTTATTAAATCAAATAAAAAAAATTATCATTAAAAATTGAAAATATACGTATATCAAAGTCGTGCTAAAAATCACTGTTTAAAATGAATAACTTATAAGTTTAAATTTAATTTAGCGCTACACATCTCACTTCTTAAAACTACGAGTATGTTTTTAATTTACGGATGTTCATTTCAAAATACTTACCATTTCCTATCCCATTACGGATTCTCACAAACAGATATAAATGCACTACAGTCGACTCTCGCTACAACGCGATTCGACTTACACGAAATGGCTATGACGCAAATTCCTCGTCCGCAATACGATTTTTTTTTTTGGAAATAAGTATTGATTTCGTTATTGAGTCCTAAATATTGATTTCGTGAACGTTTTTTATCCCTATAGCGTCACTGATAGCTGAAGTTCCCTTCACCATACTAGTATATGCATCACGTTGTTAGTGTATCAAATAACCACTCAGCATCTTTTATTATTTTTTTTTCATTCTAAATAATAAAGTTGATGAAATAAAATTACCTCTTAGTGCTCTGTTTCATCTAAAATTTGTAAAGATAGGAAGAAAAAGAAAGTTTCTGGCAAAATGAAAAAAAAAAGATATTCGATATGCCTGAACAACTAAAAAGTACGTCGACGGTAGCACGACAATAAGCATAATAGATGTACGTACCATGTAGTTTTACTTTATGTCTTTCCCAGCCATTGATTATTTATTTTGTGCATCTTAACAGTTTTTATGTTGAACGAAGCAGCATTTTTTTAAGTACAGTAAAAGTACGGTTCTTAATTATAAGAAACTTTAATGTATAGTTAAGGAATGCTTTAAAGCAGTTTGATGGTTGTTTATAAGTGTCTAAAAGAGTTTGATATGTTTCAAAAAATTTGTATACATACCCTTTTTTACAACGCGAAATTTCGACTTACGAGAGGAGTCTTGGAACGCATCCCTCACGTAAGTCGGGTTTTGGCTGTACTTAAACTACTTTATTCATTAAAATAGATCAATTTTTACCAAAATCAAATTTAACAGAGAGTGTATTTTTTTCAAAACCTGTGAAATGTAATTTACGGGTGTTCATTTAAAAATAGTCACGATTTCCTATTACATAACGAATTCCTACTAACAAGTATGAATGCACTACTTAAAATACTTTATTCATTAAAATAACTCAGTTTTTATCTAAGTAAAATCTAATACAGAGTGTATAAAATATAAATACTTACTATTCGAGTCTTGAGTAAGATTTTCTGTTTATTTTAATAATTATCATTTGCTGCACGTACACATCGCTTGTCGTGCGTTCGCCATTAATGATGGTTGTTGGACCATTAACTTTTTCCAGAGGCCACAGTAACCAATTGACCCTCGGAACGTTTACTTTTCCGGTATATTTTGTGGCAAAATTTGCTCCATACTGTAAAATATTTTTTATAATAATATTTACTTTTAAAATTCCTCGAGTTCTTCGTTTTTTTTTTTTTTTTTTTTTTTTGAGCAAATAAGCGAGCTTGTACAGTAAACATAACGTACAATAGATGACAAAAATGCAAAAAAATTAAAAATGAAAAATGTGCAGTTACTGCCCTTTACCTGCACACGGTAGTGTAAATTAAGCGAGGTAAGGCTTAAAGGCCCCCATGCACTGCTAAGAAAAATGCTTTGTCTGGTCCCGCCTCTTGTTACCGATCTGAACGTGAGTTGGAGAACACTTCTGAAACATACTTCTAAATGGAGGATTCTTAAAAGTGCTTTTCTTGCCTCAACCAACTATTCTCAGTTTCAAAATTGGTCCTAAAAGCTTCTAGAACATATATTATCACTATTTGATTTTCTTTTTCGCTACTCTTTGATGAATTTGATTTTACCTTTGTTATAAGTGTTTTGTCTTTTAGTGTGCAGTAATTAGCTTCCAACTTTGGCGTGCACAAAGGAAAAACAAAATTCCTTAATAGCCTAACTTTTTTTGTGGTGCTTTTGTTTATCCTTATAACCAGAAATCCCCAGACCATGTACTAAATTACGTTCACATAAAAAAATCCAGAAAAAGGGGGGGGGGATGGTCAGGGCTGATTCCACATGATAAAACCATTTCAATGCCCTCTGTCCAGTTTGGCAAGAACGAAAAGAAGTTGCAATCAATTTATTTTTATTTATCACTCGCCTCTCTCCTCCTGCTCTCCGGTTTCAAAAAATGAGAACATTCTAATGACCCTCATGAAAACGAAGAAAGAGTCACAGACCTTTTGAAGACCCCCCCCCTCTCTTAAAATAGGTTAAAAAAGAAGAGAAAAGAGATCTTCAGTTTTTTAAAAATTAACTGACTTTGAAATGAAATGTTTCCGTAATCTTTGAAGATGCAACCAAAATGAAAGAGTTATCTTGAAGGTAATTTTACGCTCTTTGATTTAGTACCTAATGGTTTTGCTCGCAAGTAAACGGTTTTCGAGATTGGATATTTTTGGGATGGGTAAATAGTTTTTGACTTAAGGAAAACGGGGGAAAAAACCCCGCAACAAAAATCAAAGATGGTGTGAATACCCGACGTCAGATATTCAGTACAATCATTGGAGAAATTTAATCTACATAAATTTCAATTTTCTAAACTATTCCAGAAAAGTTGTAAAATGAAAGTTATTTAAGCGCATCGTATGTTCGTATTATGGGGTAAAAATATCCCTATTCAATGCAGGAAGATTTGAGTTTCCGATACCAAACTGTTTTGTGTCGGAAGTTTTTAACGTTTTTTTCCATTGGAAAATAATTTTCTTGTAAACTCGAAACTAGAATATGCTGTATTCTTGCAAATATTGACTTGAATACGTAACTCATTTCATCATTAATCCTTTCTGAGCAAGATTAGATGTTCTGCTTCTTTCATACTTTAGGATAGTGATTCTGAAGCAGTGGTACGCGTACCTTCTGAGGAACACGAAAATCCGTAATGGGGGTTCAACGGCTTGAACCTATTGTCAATATACCATCAAGGATTTCACGGATTTACCCCCATTATGGGGTATGCGAGTCACTACCAATGTGTATAGAACATATCGTCGGCACCATGCTAAATTAACGAACGTGAAAATTGGTACTTTTCAGGAGAGCCAAAACAATAATTTTTTTCTGCCTGAAGCGATTAGTTATTTTCAATGTTTTAATTTCTATGGATAACTTTAAGTGTAAAACTATTGTTTGAAGTAGTTATAACCAGTAGGTAGCCCTTTTTGAGCACTACGGCAAACCATCGAATTTGATTTTTCACATTCGTTCGTTTAGCATGGAGCTGACGGTATTGCAGATAACTCCATGATTTAATTTTGATAAAAGTAGGGGTTAAGTTATTAGAAAATTTGCTTTGATTCAAACTTGTTATTTTATTTTTAGAGCATTAATTTGATATCTATATCTTTTTGTTATTTATTTAATAACTGGTTTGTGACTACAGTAGTAGTTAGGAATTAATATCAATTCGTTTAAGTATGCCCCACTTAGTTCCATAGCCTCTTGCATCGACACGACGCGACGGTAAAAGTTAAATGAAAACGCAATGAATAATTAAGAAAGCAACAAGGTTCTTAAATTGGCAACTAGTAGCGCTGAAGGCCAATCCTTTCTATGGCAACTTGTCTACGTTACCGTGAGGAAGATTTTCAGTGGTTAGAAAAAGTTAGCTAAGTTATGGGAGGACGGTCTGATTGTACCTCATTTGTCATTTAAAATTTATTGATGCATTAGCACCACATTTGGCGATCAAATTCTGTATACTGTATTTTGCTTTATATTATCATTTCTAGTATATTGAATCAGCTGAGTGTACTGTTGTATATTCCCTATTGAAAAAACGTAAATATATTTGCGAAAGGTACGAAAAACCACGAATAGTTTTTTGTCATCAATTCTAAACAACGACAATAGTAACCAAACTGCGCCAAGCTGTCTAAGCAGCGCTACCTAAAACAATTTGAGGAGATTGTCCACTTTCCACACTTTTAGGCGATTGTTATGGACGACTGCTTAGAAAAAATGTTTTCTTAACATTTTTCAAGTTCATCATGACAGAAATGAGATTGCATTTCCTAAATTTTGTAATATAAGAAAAAAAAATGAAGAAAAATCTGTCTTCAAATTGCGTATAGCAATTCTTTAAGTTAATTAGTTTTTGACTTTACACTGTACCATATTTTTTGGACACTCTGTACTAAAAAAACTAATTCTAAATTTCCCTAAGATATGCTACATCCATTATGTATCTTGAGCAATTTGTGGAACTTAGAATCTGATTGGTGACATGTCTAAATTTCTCTGCAAAACATTTGTGAGATTTAATATCTTCTTTGTCTTGGAGGGTCTGAAAATGTCATTTTAATTTAATGGGTTTTCTGTCATATGCAATCAAAATTTTAAAGCAGTAAACGCAGTGATGTGGGTACATTTTTAATGCTTGTCCTTGCAAGTCTAATTCTGCGCTTTTATATTATTCTTGATTTTGTTGCACTATTGCACTGATACTGTCTGTTATTAATGAATCCCAAGTCATCTTCGTCCTCAAGATTACGTTCCAACTACAGTTAAAATATATCCGCCTGGAATTTAATGTACAATTTTTTTTTTTCATGTTGAATCAGAAAATGATAAACTTTCTTACTTTACAAGTGCACGACTATCGCAGCCAGAATTTTCAGGGAGGTGGCCATCATAGCAGTCTTTAAATATATACGCATTATCATTCTAGAATTGACACTGACTTAAATTCAAGGATTCTAAAGGGTTAACTCTCACTACCCCCTCGCAGCTCTCCTGACGTGCACAGCAACGAAAACAAATTGTAGTTCCCACTCATCTGGCAATGAAATGCAATCCGTTGATCAATGTTTACAAAATACCTTAGTTGGATAAGTTTCGTGTTCATTGCACTTCGGAAAGTGATTATAAATGCTATTATACTGATTGAGGTCAGTGTCGTCTTGCGGACAACATTTGTTCTTTGAGGGTTGAGTTTGAACTACATTTTGGAACTAAACCGTTTCTTTTACCATGGCGGATTTTCCAACTAAAACGTTCTAATCCTTATTGATACCCTCATTGACATAAACTTTCTGGAAACTTTAAACCACATGATTTTAGAGCTGCGACACTGACTACCAACAGCGATGGCTATTGCTTCCAAGATAAGTTCCCGTGCATTGTACTTTGTAAAAAGCACGGAATTTTTCAAGAAATGAAACTTTGAATTCTTCATAAATGCCATGGAAGAAGTCTTCATAAATAGCGTGAAATCTTAATAGTAAAATAGAGGGTCTGAGAACATGAACATGTTGCTGCATTTTCGTGACAGCTTATCTCTAAAACAATGTGTATTTCATAAAGTGTGTAAATATGCTTTCGTAATTAAGTACGGTTTCTTGATACCACTTAAGAGTGTAAACCATGCTTGTCGGGTCTTCAAGCTTTTCTAATGGCTCATCAGTGCTTAGGAGCGCAACGAGGAAGTAGACTCCTTGACTTTAACACTAATACCCATCATAATACAGTAGTTTATGTACAAGTAAGGTTTTTTATGACCCCCCTCCCCTCGAAAAGCTAAGTTCTGGATGTGCTAGTGTTAGAAATAATTTTCAAAATCTCGGATTGATGTATTTAACTGACGATTGAGAAATCCATACGTCTTGTTTAATTTTATTATTCATGGAAATTCAGGGCAATGAACTCCTTAAAGATATTTTTTTCGCTTTTTATTGCTACCATACCATTGTGTCTATGAACTCAATTCGAAAAGCTGTAACTGTTCCAGCTGAAAATATTGATCTTCAGTTCTATAAATGTGCTGGAAGTTTTGTTGAAGAAGAAAGAAACACTCCCCTTTTTTCCCTTTACTTTCTGCTGTCATGCAATGATTTTACGTTTACGTAAAAAGTAACGGCGATTTCTGTTCCGGTTTAAACTAGGTTATTAGAGAATTATGCAACTCTGAAGACGCCAAATTCGATTGAAGAAATTCTCCGATGCTCGAAACAGGTCCGAAATTGTGTCTCAACGACAATTCCAGCAAGCAGAGCCGCCTACAGCAGGGAGTGTTGTCGACCTCGATCACTTTCCAGACGAGGCAGACTTTTTGTTTTCGCCAGCTGTCAATTTTTGCATATTTACATGCCGCGCAAACAGTTCCAGCTGCTCAATTGAGCCATTTTCTTGGTCTGGCTGCTTTAAAAGTGAAATTAATGCAGAGTTTTAACCTTTTTCAACCAAAAGATGTGGCTGGTAAATTGCATACTTTTGGAACTAAGTCTCTATTCAATTGAAATAAGTGTTGCGAAAGGCTTGGATTATCAGTTTTGATTCGTCACGCAAGCAGTGTAGAACGAAGTTATGGGAATTTGCTTTTATTTCATTGCACTAAGGTTCATAAAAACGTGAACATCTTCAACCAGTTCTTGATTGTTCGGATTTATGAAATTTATTTACGTAAATGACTTTTATTGCGAATGGTAAATTCTCAAAGATATTCTAGAATAAGGATTCAACACATCATATGGAAAGCCTTTGGTTCAAGTTAGAGGTGCAGTATTATAACAATTGTCCATGATACGTGTTCTTTTGACTGCAATTTTTCAAAGGTTTGCAATCAGAATTCTCTTTTGGATCGAATAAAACAATGAGCGTAATTTATCCTTGTTACTGATGGGGACAGCAGTTACTCCCTTCATTTTGAGCAAAATGCTACTGATATTGAACGCATTGCAAGTTTTGCCTACATACATATTAGTAATCTTAAAGTTTTTTTTTTTTAGCTTTAAATCTCTAAAGCTATTGAATTGCGCAATCAGATTCTTTTTGCTAAGAAACACAGCTTAGATTAAACTAGGGATGTATGAACGAAAAATTAATTTTGCATCAACGAACTGAAAATAATTAAAGCATAATAAGCAAAATGTGTTTCTTGAAAGAACTCACACCTTTGAAGATGTGACATAAAAGGAATTGTTCATATTAAAGCCCTAATGAATTTCATTGTATGAATTAAAACTTAAATTAAAACCTCAAAAGAGTAAAATATACTTAATACGTACTATCAGCAATGAATTTTGAATATCAATTTGTAGCATCAAATAAAAAATGTTTACTCGTGCAGAAATTCAAATAAAGTCATCTAAAAAAACTGAAACGATGTCTCTTTTTCAGCAGCTTTTAAAAGTTTGCTTAGAAAAGTAATCCCTTTAATTTTTTTTTAATGTTTCAAAACATTTTTGTCGTTTAATCAGATGGTATCACGTTCTTTATAAACTTCTTTTAAGTTTACTGGAAGCCAACGTGAACAGTGACGTAATCACGTGACGACACATTTTGCAACAGTAAGGCTTCATAAAATTTTGGAGTACTAGACTTGACGTTTGTAAAATAATACGCTTATGATGATGGTTGGAGCATATTTTTCGAGCCACGATGTTACGGCACAATATTATACCATAACAATGTAAAATAGACTTCCAAGAACGTAATATTACATTATTGAATTCAATACCTTTTTTCATATTTACATAGAGTAAATTTTGAAAAGCACAATATGGCGTTCATGAATTTAATAACCATTTTATGGTCACATAAAGTTGATTACGAAGAACTTATTACGTTCGTGACTATAGTATACATTTAACGACCGTATAAATTAGACTTTAAAGAACATGGTATTGCTCTCGCAGTTGAAATATCTTTTATACAGCTTTATAGAGTAAATTTTGAAAACGTGATACAACCATAAACGACTGTATGGTGCAATCTTAAGTTCTCACGCTGGTTAAAATTTAAAGACTATTCGTAACCGTTTACCTTTAAGCCTTAGGGGCTATTTATTAGCTACGTAAGGCTGATTTCGGCAATTTTTGACCCCGTACCCCATATAAGGGTACCATTTCGGATTTCAAAACAATAAAATAACGAATCTTGCATCTCTGGAATCGTTATTAAATTCAATATTATGAAATTATTTTTAAAAACCTTTTTGTGTGAAGAAATATTTACTAAAAAGTTGGAATTTAGACTGAATGTTTTTTTTTTTTGACATTTCTTTTGTATATGATGCGATACTAATTAAAAATAAAGCATACCTTATATAGTGCGATTCTTTTATTATATTTTACACTATTCCGTCTTTGTAATTTTTTAATAACGTTTTTTACTTTCCAGACGCAAATGATCCCTGCCAAACCACTTGACCGCGCGATTTCTGACATAAAATATCCACTTCAAAAATATTACGTAAGAATGGGTCCCCTCCCCAAAGTAAGAGATTTTTCCACCCCCCCCTTGGTATCCTTACGTAATTAATGAATGGCCCCTTACCTTATAGAACATATAGCTCTTGGATAATCGCACGTTGCAGCATGTGTTATGCATTTTTTTCATTAACGTATAAAGTATATATTCAAGAACATAATATTCATACAATATACTAATATCGATAACGTAAACAATGCTTAGTTGAAAGCGAAAACTCGGGTATGGCCTTTAAAATTTGTTTAATGGCCTTACGACTATAGTTAGACGAGTTACCAGTTTTATCAAGTTGTTCAGCAATTGAAGATTTTCGAAGAATTACATTAACTTTGTACTTTTAAAGCATAATTTCCTTGATACCAGAACTAATCTTTTAAAATACATTGCTCAATCCATTTTCCGGTGCGTAACAGTTTATGCATATATTTGCAATTTATTCATGTAGTTTTAAGCTTTGGCTTTCAAATATGACATATTCAAATATAAGGAACATTTACGTATCATAATATGAAGTATCAACTTTCTAAAACAAAAATTTGTACTAGCAAAATAATGATTTATACATGTTGCGAGCGTGACCGTACATTCACTCCCACAGTACGTACAAATAACTTTTTTTTTTTTAACACTAGAAACTTTTTAGAAAAGTGGTATCTCATACTACTCTACAAAACGGTTTTTTTTATACTTGAATATACTGAAACTAAAAACCAAAGTTTAAAATTCCAGGAATTAAGTGCAAATTTAGATGTGCAAAAATGTATCATTTGTGAAAATGGATTGAACAATTGGCTTTTAAATCACGGGAAAATAGAAATCTTCGTGATTGTCTGAAATTACAAAGCAAAATTATTTTTTATGTACATGCATGTAAAAAATATATGTTTATCAGAGTACCCATATTGAGTTTTATTTCTTTTCTTGCAGATTTTTTTGAGTTTTGAAAGAAAATGATAGTGATTCTAATTTGGCAACCTTTGTGAATATTTACAGGTAATTATTAATTTAAAATTAATGTGAATCCGTGGAAATCAACTATTTGTACATTCTAACCCTTTATGTTTCTTCATATTATGCAAAAAGATATTTTTTTCCTTTTATAATTTTATCAGTCCATCGGTAATATTTTCAGTTTTTTATTATTTCTTTAATTTTAAGTCAGTTTAAACATATATCAAGTTAAAATTCAGGTTGTAGGGAAATATTTGTCCATTTCATTTAGTTTTGGGAAATATAATTTTGTGCTTTTTTTTGGAAAATAGAACTTTTGTGGTCTTTTTTGAAAACTAATCAAAGATATTCTGATGCCATGATGCTGCTTAAATCCTGGACTTGTAACTCTGAACATGGAAATAACATGTAAAATTCATATAAGGAGATTTTATTTTCTTCTGCTTGGAAATACTTTCGTATTTTTAGACATAAGCGTTATTTGGAGATAAAATTGCTCAAATTTTTCAGTTTTAGATACATGTTCGCTCGACTACACCTTTTTTGAAATGATTCATGGTTAAACATGGACTTCACTTTAATGCTAATTTATTACATTAATATCCATTACATACATTCAATCGCACCCACTGAATATATACATTGAATACACATTGCATATGTATGATCCATCGCATTCAGTTTTCATTATACACAAGAACAAATTAACAACCTTTTACACTTTTTTCCTTGTTATAAACAGGTTCGCGGAGTCGGAGGTTTGAATAACTGACTCTAACTCCGACGCGTTCAATTTTAAACCTCCGACTCCAACTTTCGACTCCAACTCCTTCACCTCAATATCAGTCCTCGAAATCCTCCCTTACTCCGTAACAGGGGTGCTCATCCCCTCAAAGTTCAATGGCGCAAATCTCTCCCCCCCCCCACCTCAAATTATTTCTCAAACCACTTTCCTTTTTAATTTTTTTAGCTCTCTTTTTTAATTACTTATTATTTTAAAAATTTTTATTAATTAATTTACTTATTTATTTTAAATTGTTATTATTATTATTTATTAGAAAAGTTTTACGCCAATGACATATGGCCATGTGTTATGTCGTGTGCTTCGCGACATACATATACACACAAACTAAATAAATAACTGAATGAAAATAAAGATAGAATAAAATAAATTAAATAGTTTAAATTACAAAATAAATAAATATAAATAAATGTAAATAAATAAACAAAAAATATCCCCCCCCCCATTTTGATGGCGTAACTTGCACCATAATCCCCTCCTGTGGGCACCCCTGCTCCGTAGCCCTTCCAAAGCTTTGAAGTTGGAGGGATAATGACCAACTCCGACTCCTGGAACATAAACACCCCCGACTCCGATCCCTTTACCCCAAAATCATTTTCGACTACGACTATTATTTGTGCCGATTCCGACTTCCGAACTACAGATCCGCTTTCAATTCGCCCCGTTCTCATAGCTGTTCCCTGCTTCCTGAGTTAAAGGTATCCTGCTTTTAACGCTTTTGTTTATCGAGATATAAATATTTGTTCCACTTCGGAACTACTCCAAGCTGAACTTAACTAACTGAGAGTAGTGGCTATTAATAGAAAATATCCATACTCTCTTCTTGACTCTATACCTACGAACCTTACTGAGGAAACAGTCTATAACAGTTATAGCAGATTTTTTTTTTCCTTTTAAGACTGAATTTGAGTTATTTTATATACATATATTTTTCTTTTATCCTTCATCAAAATGCAAAAAACTCTGAAGCGTGTCAGATTGTACTTTTCCTGTATCGATAAGCTCTTTTTTTCTTTTTTTTTTAAATCGTGGTGCAAACGATATGTTTTGTTCTTTGGGTATTTCAGTTTTCAATGTGGAATTGGCATAGATTAGGGAACGAGCTTCTAAAACACGTTAACAAGATATACAAATTATATGAAGAAGCATGAGTTAAAGAATTTGAGTGTTGCTAGTAGTTTTTAAAGTTTTAACCGTATATTTAATTTTTGTGCTGGTAATATTATTCACTTCGAATTTTGATTTTTAGGAAGCTTTACACATTACACTGCCGAAGTAACAGATTCAGCTTCGATTAATTTTCCTTATTTACAAATGTTTTCATTTATTTTTTGCTTTCTTCGTTTTTGGAAGAGGAAGGAGATTTATTGTATCTTTTTTTTTTTGAAAGATTTTATCTGGAAGTTTTTCTGAGTTTTTGCTGAGAGGGAAAAAAATCATTACCATTGGTTTTTCTATCTTTCTCGCGCTGCTTCATGCCTCTCTTAACTCCAAACATAAGTAAAAATAAAATCATCCGTTGTTCTTATACGAACCTTTTAGTCTTTTTTCTTTTCTTTTTTAAAATTTAAATGCATATTAGTATTGTTCTAGATTGTCATCTGATACGTAAATAACTTAAATTTCAGTAGAGTTTTCAATTTTTTTTTTCGCCTAGGATTTTTTTCTGTTCTTTTTCTGTTCAGGTTTTCTATTTTTTTTTTCTTTTTTCTTCTCCTTTTTTTTCTTGCTATTTTATTTCACGTTAAACGTAAAGTTATACTGGAAAAATTAAAAAATCCTAAATACCAAATAATCAGTTTTGGGATTTTTTTGCAAAAAATATACACCACTGTTGTAAGAATAGAACTGGGCACCTTAAAGGCATGAAAATCAAGCCGGATGGATCAAGAACTTTCGCTTCAATGTGCCCACATTGCCCATCTACGCAACTTGACCACCATCATTGACCTTTGTCCAGCCATGCAATCGACTCTCTCCAATATTGACATCGACTGGATCACGGACATCACTTTTTCAAAGCATGCCGAAGAAGTGGCCAAAGTGGTACTTCGCACTTTTGGATCCATTTAATTAATTTTTTTTATCAATCTATTACATCCATGGACACGTCAACAACAACAATAGAGCCTAAATTATACAAAACTCTCTTAACCGGATTCTCCTTTAACCGAAGTCAAATGAATAAAATAATTAAAATTTTGCTACATCTAATGTTTGAAACAATATTTAATTCAAAATAACAATCTGATTTGAAAGTAAATTTTTGTTTCATTTACTAATTAGTTTTCAGCTGCATATTTATGTTTAGTGAAAGAACAAAATGTTCTGTAAACTGCATTGTTAATAATACAATAAAAACTAAAGTTGAATACATTATGATACATTTTCTGACCTGTGTGACAGTTAGTGAAAAGATGTATTTATAACTATAGTGATACAGTTAAAAACACCAAATGTTTCTGTGATTTTGTAGATATGCATATGTTTAAATCCCGAGTTAAAGCTTCTGCGGTTTCCTGACCGGCATTTTTAAGTGGTCTCTTTTACCAGAATTTTCTATTCACAGAAGGAGATCCGGCCTCGATTGTTTGAATAATGATTCTTTGTAGTACAGTTACGCTTTTTGTTCATTAAATTTTACTGAATTTGCATAAACTCGGGAAAGTATTCTGAGCAGAAAGTATTGGGTTTATTTTCTCTTTCAATTTCCTTTCTTCCTTCGCGATGTAGTTTGAATTCCTTAACCGTAATACTTGGTGTATTTTTATTACTAAGTTTATCAAGAATGAAAAAATAAATTGATACATACTAATCAACAGAAATTTAAATCTCTAGAAACATTACGATTTTTTAAAAAACCAAAATAACTTTATAAGAGACTTCTTTTTAATAATTATCTTCAAAAATCCAAAAATTCTCTCTCATCTCTATTACTTTCAACCCAAAGCATGATTCAGAAATATTATTATGGTGCATTTATTTCTACCAAGTTCATTAGCAAACGTCGTCTCTCTTCCAAATCAATAACTCTGATATAAATCCATCCCAAACCTAGTAATATTTTTGGGCATAACATCTTTAATAAAAACTCTTTTCCTTCACGCATATTTTCTTTTTTCTATGAATCATAAACTACTATTAATAGAGTGAAGATACAATAAATAATAGTTACTGCAGACTTGGTTTTATTGATTGAAGGACCATAAACACATATATATTACGAAAGCACCCTTACATAAAGCCTGTTATTCCTTAACAAAAGTGGAATTGAGTAATAATAGCCATCGAAAAGGGTTTCGCAATTCATGCTATTAGTTTTATAAACATTTGGACGGCTTGGAACAGTGGTTTCCAAACTTTGTGGACCTATCTTCCTTCTTTCGAGATTGACTCCCACCTATCGACCCACCCCCACATTCTTGAAGATAAAAAAACATTAGTTCAAGTTACTGAACAACGTTATTATTGACTATATAAATGCCCAATATTCATTTGAAATAAAAATGTACGTAAAGAAGAATTTTATCCAGTCACTTTTAAATTAAAAAAATAAATAAATACTAAATGAAAATACGGCTTTTTATATCCTCTCCCCCCCCCCCAAACGTACTGATTGGCACTTGAAGGGACATACAACATAACTAAGATCAATGTTTTACTGTTAAAACAGAAGTATAATTTTTAAACAAAAAATTAAATTGGAAGCTGATTAAATAAAAATCACTGACACTTAAAAGCAAAAAAAAAAATGTTTGGAAAATTCATATAAACTTGGCATAATTCCTTACAGTCAACCAAGGTGTGAGAAGGAAGCTTCTGAACTTTCAGTTTGTTTCTTTTTTACCTGTGATGCCTTGTCTGAACCCTTATTACAATAGGCCTTCAACTCATTTACCCCAAAATTAGTTCGCCTCCGACTCCACGACTCCAACTCCGAAGCCCTGCTTTTTATGAGTTCAATGATTTATGAACCGATAGAGTCTTCTGCGTCATCCATTCTTGGTATGGCCAGGACGCTTTTCCGTACTATTTTTAGGCGATGCCACCTTAATAAAGAAACTTTTTGCATTAATGACGCCATGGTTTCCGTCACCGCGTTGTTATTCCCAATGGATTTTTTCTACTTCCGGGTGAGTACTAATATATGGGACTTAAATGAGGCGCGTTTCCTCGTCTTCTCAGACACTCTAATGCATCCGATAACGAAAAATTAGGTCGGAAGTGAAGCTTAGAAGAAACAAAAGTGGAATTTTTGTTATTAACGACATTAACGGTTAGGATCTGTGCTATCAGTTACGGAAGTATCTTATACCTTTGCTCTAAAAAGCGTAGTCATTAATAGTTCATGAATTTTCTCCTTTGGTGACTGCCAGATAAATATTTCTTATGTCTCATACTTGGTTTCAGAGTACATAATGACATGCAATTGTTAGTTTTCACTTTCTGTTCTTTGTTGGGGTATTTAAAGAGGTAATATCATAGAAGATAAGAAGTGAAAGTTGTTAACAAAGGTTTGGCTTTTCTGTTCAATCCAGAGATCTAAATCGCTTAGTTTTTGTTATACCTTTGCTACTGTTCAATGCTTAGCCTATTGCTTTGCTTTTCCTAAAATACCTTTTTAAATTTTTTCTAAAAAGTGCAGTCATTAATAATTGATGAATTTTTCTTCTTTGGTAACTTCTGGATAAATGTATCTTATAGATCATACTTGGTTTTAAAGTTCATAATGACCAGTAACTACTTTTCACTTTATGTTCATTGGTTATTTAAGGAACTATTTTCAAAGAAGATAACAATGAAAAAGTGGCTAACACACAAAGGTTTGCGTTTTATGTACATTTTGGAGACCCAAATCGCTTAGTTTTTGTTGTTCCCCTTGGTATTGTTAAATTAGTTAAATACTGACCCAGGGTTGCATTCTCAGTTTTTGCTACTGCTTCGATTTCCTTAAAATATATTTTTAGAATTCAACTAAAAGGCCATAATAAAGTATTAAAAATCAAACATCCGTTGTATGTGTGTATGTATCCTTGTGCATATTTGATAAAAGTAAACTATTTGCAGAAAATTGAAAATAAGCTGGTTTTAATGTAATTTATTCAATGTATATGTAAATTATTATAAATACAAAACCAGAATATAATATTATCCTAATAGCTCGTAAATATGAGAAATTTTCTTGGTTATAATTGCCACACTATATATGCGATACATTTTTGTTTATAGCTGTAACCAATGCAAGTGCGAACGCACATTTTTTAATAGAATTCTAGCCAGAGTAAAAGAATTATAGCCCACTTATGCACGCTTATTGAAACGTGATTTCTCAAACTATGTATTATCAATTCAGTCATAAATTATTATTAATCCGTTTTAAAAATATGAGTAAAAAATTCATTAATTTTTGTTTTTCAAATTGTATGAAACATTTTATTCCTTGGAATTGACAAAATTTACGCAAAAAAATCTTTTTTTTCCCTACAATATGAAAACGTTATTTTATGTTTTAAGCCCTTATTCATTTCAAAAACATTTTTAAGTAGGTCAATTAATTGTCGTTCACTTATAATATCGCTCATAATCAGGAAAAGGTATTGATTTCAAGCCCGTCCATTTTAGGGGTCAGAAAAGAGCAAATGTCACCCTCTTTTATTGAGAAATCAATATATTTTCCTACATATAGGCATGTACCTGTAGACGTGGTTTTTGTATTTTTTCTATATAATACGCATTGAGTCTGTACCATTTGCCCTCCCCCTAAAAAATAGAAACTATGGATCTGATTGGTTTGTATTAACACGTCGGTGCTTGCTTTTGGGAAATTCTCTACTTGATACATTATGTAGATATTAGTTATATATGATTTAGTAACAAATAAATCAAATAAAATTTCCTCTTCATGGTATGGTTTTGGAATTTAAAATAAAAATACAATACTATTTTTTATCTATTTTAACTTAACGTTTTCAGAAGAAACAGCATGTTTGACCACAATAAATTTAATAAAGCTGTTTTTTTTTAATTGTATTAACTTTTTTTAAGCATTAGGTCCTGAAAAAAAATACACGTTTACTTTTTAAGCATTTAGTTTGAGATGTATTTTCAGCTTTGGATTAACATTTGGTGTTTAAATAATTATCTACATTAAAATTTCCTCGAACCAACGATGGATTGATTTTCTGGGAAAATTCTATCTGTTTCTAAAAGCTTAAGAATTTGTAAAAAATGCTGTAGTGCCTTATGTATAAATTACCTATTTATCTTTAAGCTAAAGAATGAGAAATAACTACTCCCGTTTCAAGTGCTCTTTGTCAAGTCGCATGGCTGCACATTACACTGTAACAAATTTTGTTACAACACCCTGGAGTGTTCTCTTCTAATGCATCACTCTCACTAATGGAATTCTTGATATTCTCGTAGATATTTCAGAGGGGACTTATGTTTACGCTTCAATCATAGAGCTACTCGAAGATTTTTCTGCAGTTTGATACACTCAAAACTTTATCCGTACCCGGCTTGGAGTCAATTACAAGAAAATGTAATCAATTACGATTATGATTACGAGTATAAAAATATGTGATTACACACAATTACGATTATAACCTTCTAACGAAACGTTATTACAATTACAGTAACAATTAAAGATGCAAAAAATGTAATCAATTGCCAGTATGATATGCCTTTTCTTATTTTAATTACTATTACTGACATATGATGTATACGAGTATGTATCGCTGATGACTCTCATTTTCAAAAGACCCTTGAATAGCGCTGTGGCTTGAAGTCTTTTTCTGTGTTAATGTTGAGCTGTTATCTTCTCCATACAACAGTAGAAGCGCAGCTTAAATTTTTTTTACTTTTAGCAAGTGATTACACGATTACAAGGTCAAATTACGATTTGTTCTATTCAGTTTGCAGTTACGATTACGCAAAAAAAGCTTGATTGCGATTTTGATTACGATTAGGAGAGTATCTGACTGAAAAATTACGGTTATGATTATGATTACACAAAAACGTAATCGATTACTCAAATTACGATTACGTAATCGGCGATTGCTTTAAGCCTGATACATACATAAATTACATGAGTATCTATTCACAGAAAGAGAGATCAAGAGAGAGAGAGAGAGAGAGATTCCATTTCTAGATGTATTTTAAGTGAAGTTAATTAAAGTACGTATGTTAATAACGCACAATTCTAATAACAGTCTAAGAAATTTAAATTTGGCACTATAATAGCTGCATACTGATTTTTGCTAACTTTCACTTTTTTTCCGCCTTTGTTTGAAATCGTTTTAATACTTGTCTAGGTATATAAATTTTAAAATTAGCCTGTTGTGGTTCTTGCAACAGTAAGATAATTGTCTTACAACGTAGGAGTTCCTTACAATTTGAACGGCAGACAATATTTAAGTAGGTCGTATGCCCACCACTTCTTGTTAGCTCTTTATACACTGAAGACCTATAAACTGAATACTTGTAGCTGTTTTATGACGACCGAAATAATGTTACGATCCTTTTTGATGATAATTTAAAAAATGAGTCACGTTTTTAAGCAACCACTGCTCACATGACTTCCTTTCTTTTAAGAAAGTTTCTTAAACATTTTGGGGCATATCCTGAAAAGCACACCAAGCACTTTTCATTGTGTAGATATGTTTCGTCATGTGTATTTTTTTTCTCAAAACGGATGTTAAACTTTACGGTGAGAAACAGTGCCTTTTCCATTGCTAAAGTATTCGCCATTTTTATCGTTGCTCTTCTTGTAACTAAGACATAATAAACCAGCAAAAATTTCTATGAAATTTGAGTAAAAGCAGGTAACACTATAATACGGGAGAGGTGAATTCTGCCGTAGACAGGTAAAGCTCAGTAACTGCAAATTTTTCATTTTTGTCACCTATTGTATGTCAGATTTATTTAACAAGCTTACGTATTTGGTTTCCGCTGAAAAAAAAATAGCGAAAACAACGCCTAATTCCAATATTTCCCTATTGTTAGTAAGGAATCCAAAACGTGTTTCTTCAACTATCTCGAAAACTTATTTCTGACGATGCTGCCGCTTACCTGTCCACTGTAGTATTGTACAAGCTTGTTTTTTCCTCTGGAAAAAACCGCGAAATATAGTCAAACTCCAAAATTTCGCTATTGTATTGAATCCAAAATGCGTTTCTTCAATTATCTCGCGAAAACTCATTTCTACATATATTACCATTTACCTGCTCACGGCAGAGTTGGCAGGACACTGCACCATGATGGTTTTACATGTTATAAAGAATATGTTTTCATTTATCAACTATCGAACATAGAAATCTGCCATAGAGTATTTGGTATAGCCGTAAATATAATTTTTATCTATTGGCGTTTTTTATTCATAAATTAAGATTTTTGATGATACCTATTGACCAATAGATTAAGTCAGTCAACATCAGCCCAACTTTTAGATTATCAGTTTCTAAATAGAAGTGTTCCTGTTAGTGATTTGCATATATCTGAACTTGCATAATAGCTCGTGTTGTGTCTTTGCTTTTCAGCTACACGTGTTATTTTTTTCTGACGTGGAAATCAACGAAAATTTTATGAAATGCAAAACTTTTGCTTGCTTTAAGCGGGGTTTACTCGTTAAAAGCGAGCTGTGTTCCCATAGACTTAATATTGTACCAACCAAATCTGTTTGATTTCCTCGCTAAATCCGAGTTCTCATTAAATCAGGGCTCGTTATAAATATGCTCGACTTTATCATGCATTTTAGTGCGCTGTTTAGAAGCCACTTGTAAGGAGATTTAATTTTAGTTCTGTAAGTTTTCTTGTTTTATATCTCTTCCTTGTGCTTTGTATTTTTCAAATTTTTATTCTCATCACCACTTTTCAGAGTACATTTTTATACTAAAAGAGGAAAATACGTGCTAGATAAAACATGTTAGAATGAATCGGTTAAAATTTATCTTTCTAGAGAATCATTTAAAAACAGTGTAGCGCATAAAGATAGAACGAAATGCAAATTAACAATTAAAAGTTTTAAACGAAGATTTTTATCGGAAAAACTTTTAAAGGAATCGTAATGAGCCCTCCCCCCCTCAAAAAAGAGAGGGTTTATAAAGGAAATATATTATTCACGTTTTATTATACTCTTAGCTTATATTTTCAATTTATCTCTTACGAAAACTTTTATCAAATCTTCTTAAAATAAAAAATTATTAATTGATCTGTAAAGTGATTTTGGATACTGTTTTAATCTTCAACGTGATTGTCTTACATAAAAACTCTGCATGCAATTGATACAGTTTCTTTTAATGCAGGTTTATATCTTTTAGTCATTACACTAAAAGCTTTATTTTATTTCGTTTAAGTAAGCCTGTATTTCGGGTTTTGTAAGATAAGGATTTTAAAATTTCTTATTTTACTGAAAACAGTTCCATTTTAAATTCTAAGTTTAAAAGTTCCTTTCGCTCTTCATTCATTATTCATCAATTCATTATAAATCTCTTCAATTCATATTACTCTAATACTCTTTAATTCATTATAAATTATGGGTGGAGAAATTTTTTTTCATCGCATTTGGAAGTAAATACGTGTTTATTGTAGTTACTACGGTGCTTAAAGAGATCTTTCCTTTTGCTATTAACGTTTGGAAATTTAAAAGCCTTTATTTGTAAGTAAAAATGCTGTCTTTATCGTAGTGACTACCTTGCTTAAGGAGATCTTTCCTTCTGCTAGTAATGGTTGGAAATTTAAAAGATTTTATTTGCTAGTAAAAATGCTGTCTTTATCGTAGTGACTACTTTGTTCAAAGATATCTTTCTTTTTGCTAGTAACATTTGGAAATTTTAACGACTTTAATTGCAAGTAAAAATGCTGTCTTTATCGTAGTGACTACCTTGTTCAAAGAGATCTTTTCTTTTGCTGGTAACATTTGGAAATTTTAACGATTTTAATTGCAATTAAAAACGCTGTCTTTATACAGTGGGTTATATAGTGGGTGAACTTTCCAACAACACCAAAAGTGAAGCCGAACACATAATAATACAGCAACCTGTTTTCCTAACGGGAATGGACAAAATGTTTTGCAAGCATGAAACAGTTCGATATAAACCGCACAGACGCACATAAACTGTTTTTTTTTTTTTTACTTTCTTTGATCCATCTTGAGACACCACGCGCAAGAAAAAATCATAATTGCATGTTTTTTAAGGAAAAGGATATTTTAAGCGCAATCATTGCTGACACCAAACGGTGAAGTTAGGCTTTATTGGATCCAGATCTAAAAATTTTTTTTTTTTTGCCCTTGCTTTGATTTTGCGTTGAATAAATCATATCCCGTAAGCGTTTTTTCAGGCATGTATCGTGAAAAAAATTAAAAGTTAAAAAAAAAAAAATCTTTTACATTTATCTTTTTGAGTTGAGAAATTATCTATGTTTAAAGCGCTTTCAAAAAGTCATTGTGTGTGTTTCATACAGCTCAATCTTTTAATTTGAGGGTAACCTAAAATTCCATTTTAGCCACAAAGCTGAAAGATGATTGATTTTCTTTTATTTTGAAAAAAGAACTTGGCCCGAATTACCAAAATATTGAAAGATGTAATCACATGTTTTGAAAAATTGTAACAATCTTGATTTTTCTTTATTTCAGTACAACGAAACATAATGATACTTTACATGATTAAAATAATCTAATATAAATGCAGTTTTAAATACTCAAAATGACTCCTGGCATGTATTCAGTAGAGGGCAGGTAAACGGCAGTATCTGCAGAAATGAGTTTTCGAAATATTTGAAGAAATGTGTGTTGGATTCAATACTAACAATAGGTAACAGTTGGGATAAGACGTTTTTTCGCATTTTTTTTCAGCGGAAACCAAAGAAGCAAGCTTCTTTACTACACTGTAAAAACGATTCAGAAACGTTCCTTTAAAATAATGGACAGCTGATGTGCCCAATATCTGCCAGTAACATATCTTGCAAATTCCAGGAACTTTTTCCGCTAAAATTCGGTAACCTTCCTGATATTATCCTGGAAGCCTCCTGAAAAATTCAAAAATCTTCCCGTTTAAAACCAGTCGTGTCCGTGGAAATAATATCTTGGCATCATTCTGATTTATCAAGGAAGTTAACAGACCATTATTGCAAATATGGCCAAAGCTATGCCAGAATTGCAAGTAAGTAACGAGAATTTTACTTGCTTGCAAATCTAGCAAAGCAATGCAGTCCACACTTTTGCTCCCCCATTGGGAGTTTAATTAGCATGGACGGGCCGTACTTGAAGTAAAGCAGATACACTTTATAAATGCGGTCCATTAATCTTTAAACTGGGAGCTAAAAATATTTTTCACAACAGTGAAAATCTGCATTCTTGTGACTTGTAGCAATTCGGGAAGCTTTTTGTCAAGAATAATTTTTCCAGGAAGTGGATAAAAACCATTAAAATCCCGAAACGTGATACGGAAATACCCAGTAACGTTTCGGAATTTTTTTTACAGTGTAATAATAAAGCTGTAAGTCTCTCTGGATCTCTGTGACGCGCATAGCGCCTAGACCGTTCGGCCGATTTTCATGAAATTTGGCACAGAATTAGTTTCTAGCATGGGAGTGTGCACCTCGAAGCAATTTTTTGAAAATTCAATTTTGTTCTTTTTATATTCAAAGTTTAAGAAAATTTTACCGAGCAAATTATTACAACGTGAACCACTAAATTACTAAATTATCATAATGTGGAACCGTAACAGGGGCAAGCAAATGAACATAGCAAATTGGCGAGAAATTCATCGTCTAGTATTTGTAAATATACAGGCGAACCAAATGACCTTTTAATTTTGTAATACGGGCAAAGCCGTGCGGGTACCATTAGTGAGCAATAAAGCTAAAATACAATGACAAAAATGCAAAAAAAAATTACAGTTACTGCCATTTACTTACTCACGGCAGTAATTTCACATGTCGTTTCTACGGTACTTTTTCTTCTTCAGGTTTTATATTTTCCTGGGACGAACCTGGAGGAAAATGATCATAAAAGGAGAAATTTCAAATCCTCTGAATTACATAACACATGAGCAAGATAACCTCGACGCATAAATCGCGGAAACTCTGCTTAGTAATGTTTAAAATTTTTATTCCGATCACTACTTTTTCAAGTATCTTTTTCCATTAGAAGAGGAGCGCTGGATAAAATATATTAGAATAAATCTGTTAGAAGTTATCTTTCTGAAGAATTTTTTGAAAACAGTGTAGCACATTAAGTTAGAATAAGATACCATTTAACTCTTAAAACTTTTCTGTGTTATCAAAAATACCATTGAAAAGTAATAAATTAATTTAGAAAACAGCACTAAAAGGGAATAGATGTTCCACGTTCTCATAGACTCTTGGTTTATGTTTTTTACTTCATCTGCTTCAAAAACTTTTATCACAACTTCTAAAAAAAAAAAAAAAATGTTAATTGATTCCGATTAAGTGATCTTCCAAAATGTTTTAACCTTCAACTTGGAAATCTTGCATAAAAACTCGTTATGCAATAGATACAGTTCCTTTTAACACATGTTATATATCTTTTAAAGTTATCATGATAAAAGCTATATGCACTTTCGTTTGAGTCTGTATTTCAGATTTAATAAGATAAGGGTTTTGAAGTTTCCTTTTCATGGAAAACAGTATAAAAGAAATTTTTAATTCACAGGTGCACTCCATGACTGTGTTTTAGGAGATACTTTATGCAGCATAATTTCTTAAATCTGTTTCAGTGTAACTATAATAAAATTAAAGATTGTGTTTACATGAATTAAGCTGTGCATAGGTAAGCTGTGTATAACTATGGCTTTCGCTGAATTTAAAAGTGGTATTTTTAAAGAAGAAGGAAGAAAATGTGAAGAAATACTACATTAAACTAATTGTAGTTTTCATGTTTTTAATGGTTTGATGCGTCAAAATTTCCACCCTGTTCTCTAAAATAATCATGACTTGAAATAGCCCCTGGAGCATTATTATTATATTTTAATGACAAATTAATAGAAGTCCCTAAGTATTAATTTCCACGGCGAGTCTACCTTTTACCCATTTTTTGCTAGCATGTCACATAGCTAAAACGTTAAAACATATTAACAACATTGCAAACATTTTAAATAGTCTATTTTTCCAGTTGCAGCATTATGATGAACACGATACGCTTGTAACCAATTCACAAACAAGAAATATAAATTAAGCAGCATTTTAGGAAGTGAAAGAAATTAAATAAGAACACTAAACGACTTAATAATGATTAAATAACTTTGTGCTTGAGAATTAACTGAATCAACTAACCAACGCTTTGATGCACAAAAATGTCAAATTACTGCAATAAATCAATTAACTAACATTTTGATGCTCAAAAATTGCAAATTACTCTGCAACTTTTGTGCATCAAAGCGTTGTTTAATTGATTCATTTAACTAAAAGAGTTGTTATTGTAAGGAAGTTCTGATCCTCTTATTTTTGTGATAGAAAATTCACTGCCAGACATTGGACAAATGCCCAAAGATGGAGCACGATGTTTATCTTTCTTTTTTTTAATGAATTGACGGAACATTTTAGACTGAAATTTAAGAGAAAAATCCTCCGAAAACGAAAAGTTTTTTTTTTTTAAGTTGCGAGGAAAACTTCGTTGTATAGCTGTTTCCAAAGCGACTTTTCTACTAAACGTGGGCGTTCGTTTTCTTCAACGATCGATACGTTATAACTCAGGTAGCATAGTACTATCGTCAGTATGGCAATGAATGCTAATAGTTTGCGGGCAACTTAAGTAAGGGAGTTGAATTTCACTTTGAAGGCAGTTTTAGAGAGAAGTGCTCTGTTACGTTTCAGTTGTGCATCGTGTTAGATTAGTATCAACCATCCCAATGTTACTCAACCCTTTGGTTGTAACTAGCATTGTAATATTCATTTTCATACTTTTCTGTAATTTCTCGATTGCAGAACGCAAGTAATTTTCCGTTGTATAGAATAAAATCAATACTATTTATCACGACCATGCCCTTGTTACTCAACCCTTTGGTTCTAACTAGCATTGTATAATATTCATATTCATACTTTTCTGTAATTTCTCGATCGCAGAACACAATTTATTTTCGGTTATATAGAATGAAATCAATACTTGTAGAAGCACACGTGATTCAATTGTATAATATATGCTATAAATTCGGGATTTATGGCGTATGTTACATGACACACAGTACGTTACAAATGTTTTTATATATATATATATATATCATTTGGGTGCGCACAGTGATGATTGACGTTTATACTGGAGAAGCGAACCGTCTTTAATTCAAAATTGAGCCTTTATTGGCTAATTGAAATATTTAGTGACTTTCAATAGAGTCTATGCGTTTTTCAATATGTTAAATTTGTATTTGAGGTTTTCAATTGCATATTCTTTTCCTCAAAAAAGAAAGTTACTCTTTTTGTTTTGTCTTTTTAAATATATTTTGGTTTCTCAATTCAAAGAATAAAATATCTTTATGATTTAGGACTAAATTTTGACGTTTTCACAATTTGTAAGTGAAGTAGTGCATTTCATATAAATGTGAGAGCTTTTTTTTTTGTATCAAACTCTTATTTACACATTTACGTCATTTGTAAGCAATTCAATTGTAGATCTCTACTTTTCAATGCTGACATTGCAATTGCTTTTCTTTCGTAGTGTATCTTATCTGATGCACGTTTTATTTTCAAGTCTTTGAAGAAAAATGGCAATATAAATTAAAAATGACTTCTTGACCGATAAAATTTTATAAAAATGGGCTGAAATTTATTGTTGTTATAAATTTCAACAATAAAGGTTAGATAACACGAAAATAGATAATAGAATAAAAAGAACTCTATTTTGAAAAGAAAACTCGTTTTCATTTGAAGAGGATTTTGTTAGTGACGTTCTAGATAGTATTTTCCCAATTTTCATCAAGTTTAATTTATTTTATTGAGAGACAGCTATAACCAACAACAGCAAGTAAAATGGAGTCAAGTTCTTTGTAAGTTGTTTTATATTTGGTCAATAACATTTTTATGCTTATAAGTCTGCTTATAACATTAAAGTTCACCAAGGTAGGCAAACACAATAAATATGTTTTTCTTGCATCTTTCTGAAACTTTATACAATTATTGAACATGACATAAATAACACATTTTGACTGCTTATTTGTTGAAAAAAAAATTGTGATAGTTTTTTTTTTTTTTAAATGCCATATTTTTAGCAAAAAACTGTCATTTCCTTAACACTTTCAGTGCCTTCATTTTTTCATAATTTAAAACACTTTGTGTATATCTCTTTGTGAGATAACAGAGAGTGGTATGATCCTCCAAATTGAAAATAATTAATTTTCCCCCGAAAAAACGTGCTTTCTGCCCCCTAAGTTTAATTGATCATTATTTCAAAACCACGTATTGCATGTACATTAACTTTTCGAGGTTTATATCACAGTAATTTGTTCAATTACCATATTTTCAAAGTTTCAAACCTTTAAAGTTAATACTTTTTTCGCAAGAGCTGTCGGCGTAAATTAAAACTTTAAAACGTGGATATGAGAAAATCAAGAAAGAAAAAGTAAATTTCAGTTATATGCAGCGCATTTGAGTTTAGTAAATTTCTTCTAGCTTTCTCAATAACTCGTCGATTTAAAAAACAATTGCGGATTTAGAAAAAAGAACACTTGGGCTCTCTAAATTTCTCAAAATGTCAAAATCGATTTTTTATTTGAAAGTTAGGATGTTCGCATACCTTAAAAGATTTGTTTCATCAAAACATAGCAATGCAGAGTTTTTGAAAACAATCACAATGAATTGAAAATGTTAAAAATACCTTAAATTCATAAGTATCATTGTAAAATTTGTAGTTTGGGTAAATTTTTAATAAGTTTTCTTACAAACACTTGAAATTTGTTTTAGACATTTTGAATCTGAACTTCGTTTAAATATCTCCAGATAATTTCAAAAGGAAATCATTTTTAAGAAACTTTCTTAAGTTTAGTTTTCAATATCACAGAAAAAAAATTGTTTTTCAGCAAAAAAAGGAAAAAAAAAAAAAAGGAAAAAAATTCACACACACAATTTTTTTTATTTTAATTCCTCTTATTCCCATTTATTCTTCTGACAACGGAAACTGATACTGAGCGGAAATGAATTTACACTAAATACAGTGATAAATAGCTGATAAATTCCCATCATTTCCTTGCTAGCTTAATATAGCTTTTGCGTGAAAGAAATCGTTTTAAATGGAATAAACTTAAGACTTTAATTTCAAAAATTTGAGAAACAGAGATCACTAAAGTTTGGTCATAACATAACTTCAAAAATGAATAATTTAAGGATAAAGTTTTGAACGATTTTAAATTACAGAAATGCAAACATTATTTGTCGTCCGGTATTCTACTGACATTTTACTCACTCTTTGTATAAATGTCTGATTTGGTGAAAAATTGCATTAAATTTACTATCTTAGACACCTGATTAATTCAGAAATATAATTGTAAAGATTTATATTTTCTTTTTATATTTACCTTACTTTTCTCTAAAGTGAAATACCGCCATTCTATTGAACAGTTCATACTATTGCCAACAGAAATTTTACCAAGGAATTTTTTTATTAAGAAAATACATGTTTTATTAATATTTCACAAAATTATGTTTTATGTGAAAATTAAACTTGCCCATTATTTCCTTGCGTTTATTGCAAATTTGAAGAACATTTCGCTGCTACATTTGCTCTTACTTCAAATGCAAATTTGAAATTTTCTAATTAGAAAAAAATACGGTGCCTTGTACTATGATTTTTTCTTTCAAAAAATAATCTTATATGATGTTAAGAAATTAACACCAGCAGCGAATGAAGATGCTATCCAAAAAATTAAAGAAACCATTAGAGCCTTCAAAATACTGATCTCATGGAACCCCGATGGAAAGTTACGGGAGGTCACTGTGACCTCCCCAGCGTTTAAAAAACAGTATAATGACGTTTAAAAAAGAGTATAGTGAAGTCTAAATCATCATATTTTATTATTCAGTAAAATTCGGAGTTTTATCCGCAAAATTGAAAATTATCCCCCTTTCAAAAATTTTAAATTCACCCCTGCTGCTCTAGTACACCAAAATTAATAATCTGAAATTACATTAGTCAAATACACTCTCAATGAATGACCTTCACGTATAATTTAATGTTAAAATTAAGAACTAACCTTATATATTCTCACACAGATGACAAACTTTTCTCTCAAAAAATTCCCCCCCCCCCCCAAAAAAAAAAGGTCAGGGAGTCACTTCTGCGGTAGTACACTAAAGCACCAAAATTAATAATATGAAATAACATTATTCAAATAAACTTTCAATGAGTGACCTTCACGTATAATTTAATATTAAACTTAAAAACTAACCCTCCTCACCTAGTTGAGAAACTTTCCTCTCTCTGAAAATCCCAAGAGCGAGCGCCATAAATTTTAATTAATCATTTTGTTGCTTAACAAACTTTCCGCGCTTCCGCTGCTCTCACTTCGCTCAAAAACACACCATAATCTTCCGTGATTAGGTTTTGCTTTTTGAGTAAAGATTTTTCTTCTAAAAAGAGAGGGTGCAGTGAATCGATTGTGATTTTTAAGAGCTTTTCTGGAACGTCATGTAGTTGTGCCAATCGATCGCGCTGTTTCCGTCAGTGGGACGCCGACCAACGGTCAATGAACTTTGGGTCAAGTTATCGGGATTACACAAATTTTTACTAAATATTATTATCGCTTACAGAAGAACTAAACCCTTCGGCATGCGCTGATTTCATTTCTTCCTTTATTTGCATGATGTTTGTGAGAATCAACCAAATTACGACAAGCGTTGCTGAAGCGATTTCTTGTGCTAAAAAAAAAAAGACAAGTTTGCGTCAGTGTGACTCAAGGGATACACAAATACTTGAAATTTGTCTTTAATTAACTACTTAGATGTTTTTTTTCTAAACGTTCGATGGTTAATTCTTCAACAGTATAAACACGGAACCGATTATTTGTTTTAAAAACTTAAGTTACCTGGCTTTGAAAATTAAAAGGTGCTTCAATGTGATTGAGGCGATACACATCTGCTCTTCAGTTAGCAACTAATAGTCAAATAACTTCAGTTATTAATAATTTTTATCAAAATGTTTGATGATTAGTTAATCAACAGTGTTGGGAAAAAAAAACGATAAGCGTTGCTTATGCATTTGTTGCGCTGAAAAAAAAAGCAAGTTTGCATAACTGTAACTGAAACAATACACAAATACTTGAAATTGCTACTTAATTACTTACACTTTTTTTTGTCTTCGAATATTCGATAATTAATTAATTAACAATAAAAGCCAGGATTGATTATTTATTTTAAAAAGTGAAGATCTATTCACCTGACTAAGAAAATTAAAAGTTGTTTCATTGTGATTGAGATGATACACATCTGTTCTAAGCAACTTAAGCACTCTTAGCAACTTAGTTAGTTAGCAAATTAATAATTTCCATCAAATAGTTTGATGATTGAATAAACAATAAAAAACGATGGTCGATTATCTTTCTGTAAACGTAGAGAAAATTATTTCAATATGCTGTGTTATGCACCATGCAATTTTCTGGTAGCTATTACCATCTTCCAATTAAGCAGCAATTTTACATAGCTAATTTTATTCTAGTTTCTTAAGCAAAGCAATAAATCCAAAAGATTTTATGTACGTCATTAATGAAGAAACCATGTGTGCATTTTTAGGTTTTTGTACAAAAATCTTTGTCACATGCAACTTCTGGGGCATTTTATCCAATAAAAGTTGCGCTTAATAACTGTTGGCAGGTCATCTTTTTTTGGATTCATTGTTATATATTATAGTTTATGTCGTGCATTATTTCATGTTTCATAAAAAGGATTCGGTATTTTTCGATGCATCTATAAAACAGTTTTGCGTTTTGTCTGTTCTTAAGAGGAAAGCAAGTGGTAATTTATACTTTAATTGTCATAGAGTCGTAAGTCACACATAAAACTTGTCTTGTATTTAACAAAGTAAGAGTGTTACATTGTCTTACATTTAATGTTTCATAAAAGAGATTCTGTTTTTTTCAATTCATCTATAAAACTTTGTTGTGCTTTTGTCAGTTCTTAACAACAAATCAAAGGATAATGTTTACCTTAATTCAATTGTCATAAAGTAGTCAGTCACATATCAAACGTAAGTTGTATTTGCTAAGAAAGAACAATGTTTTCTTTCTTTGAAGGTTTAAAAACGAAATTTTGTATTTTTTCAATACTTGCATAAAATATATTTAACTTTGATTGATTTTGAAAAAGAATGCGTTACAGTATTTCCTTTTAAACTTACATGTCTCTTAGGGAGCAGCCAAATTAAGACTGTCTAAATTATCGCCATTACCTCATTAGTCATTGAAGTCTAAACTGCATTATATCCGTTTGCTACATATTTATTAAACATGAGAGATGGTCATTAATTATCCGTATATAGATAAACGGAATGTTTGATTCACTATTTAATGCAATAAATATATTGTGTTCATTGCTAAAGTTCAAACCATTACTTTATCGACCGTGTTTTGGGAGATCTTTAGTAACTTAAGAGTACAAATGTGCTTATGTATATGCCTTTTTCAATAGATTTACTTCCAAATTTTTAGGTAACAGTGATGTCGTCTTGTATAACCGATTTTTATTTTCTGTGTTAAATGTTTAAAAGTATTATCATTTAAAACAATTTTTTATTGTGCAAAAAAATATTTTTCTAGCAAAAAAGGCGAAATTAAAAATTGAAACTGAATTCAAAATTTTGCTATTCGAATTTTTCATTTCCATCTCAAAAGACATTATTTCAACTTATCAACTTCGCTTTAATGTCTTTTGGGATGGAAGTGAAAACTTCGTCTAGAAAAATTTTGAATTTAGTTTTAATTTTCGATTTCGCCTTGTCTAGAGGTCAGAGAAATCTGACTGTGGATGGAGAGATTCTGGATTCGAATCCCGCGGCTCGGGCATGGATGTACTTTTTGTCTGCTGTCTTTTCCCTTTTTTTGAGTGAATGTGTTGTGCTGTGAATGGTTGCCTACCTTATAAGCGGGTCCTTATGGCATGTGTGTACTGTGGAAGTTGGATTTTACTTCAAATTACGGTACAGTTGGAAGTGAAGGAGGGCATCATAAAGTTGACAACAACAAGAGCAACAACATTAACTTCGCTTAAAATGTATTTCCCCCCGGCTAGAATTAGTTATGCTTGTGTTTAATATTAACTTACAACTTGATTTTGTTATTACATGAGATATAAACCGTTTTCTTACCAGTGCGCCGTTAATATTGTTGCCAATAACCTTTTTAAATCTCGTGTGCTTTTTACAATTTTATAATTTATATCATATCTTGATAGAGTATGTGCATTTTCACTGTTTATTGCCTTGTTTCTGCTATAAGTCGATGCGTTGTTAAACTGTTTTAAATGATAAATTTATCGCGTAACGCAACATCAAAAATTCAATCAGGAACAGTGGTGCAGGAAATGGATCTTTCATTTTATAACGTAGTACCAATCGATTTTTTTTTTTTTTTTTTTTGATTCCCGATTATGTGTGACTACATTTTTACGAAAATGTCATTAAACCGGCTTACTTTTTTTATAAATGAAATAAAAAAACAGCATATTTCTGCATGTGCTTGCCTGAAGTTTTGCAAGATAAGACATGAGATTTTTCTTCACGCGAAGAAACTTTTTGTGATTAATTGCTGTGAATGCATAAGCACGCTAACCATTGTCTTTAAATTAAATTCATGCATGTCCATAAGTAGCAAAATTTGATAAATTCATCAGTGTCCACGTGCCTTTTTTTAATTAAAGTGGAATTTTTGTCAGTGTTGTTCCACGTTGTCAATTGCAGTTGAGCAACTATTTGATGTTATTGTAAATATAATAAAAGCTAAATAGTTATAATACAACAAAGTGAATTACTCTTGCATGGAAAACAGATTACACTGTATAATTAAGGATGAAAACAGCACAAACATATAGAGCAAATTTTCAAAAAAAACTTACTAAAAACTTATTAAAAATTGTTAAACTACTCTAAACACATGCAATTTTCGAAAAATCTTTAGTTAATTTAACACGGCTATTCAGTAACAAACACCATCAAGAAATTTAGTCTACATCGAGGAACTGAATAGTTTTGATAACTGATGTTTATATTTCAGAGTTGGAGTACGAAAAGCTGTTTCTTATCAGTATTATGATGGATTAGACACTTAAGTCTTTCAAACTTCTTGAATTATCGCCGTATCATGTAGCCAATCAAATAAATAGCTTCAGTGGTTATCAAAGGTTACTGTGTTACACATTATTTTAAAAGAGAAGGGGTTTATGATCTTTTACGTATTGTGTTAACTAGAAAGCTTTTTGAAACCTTTAAGAGCATATTGCAGTGTATTCTGAAACTGAAAGCGGGTTTCACTGCGTGTTTTAATAAATTGCAAGGAAAAAATAATAATTCCGAGACTTTAGTGACATTGCCTTGCATGTTTTTTTTTTTTTTTGCGCTGTTATTTGAGCACAAGATTTTGATGTGCATCGTGTATTTAAAAATGTTTGCAAAATAAAATTTTGAAATTGCAGCTATAAAAATATTTTTCGCAGTTGGGTCATTCCACGGAAAACGGTCATTTTGTCCCGCATGTGAAGCCTCATATTTTTCATTAAAAATAATTTAAAATATTAATGAAAAAAAATTTGTTTGCTTAACAAATTACGAACTGTGTAATTTTTTCGCAAAACATTTCATCACATTACTCTTTACAGTTATTACTTTTTAATGAAATATCTGAACCCTCACGTGCGGTACAAATGGTTGACTTTTTCGTGGACTTGCCCAGTTTTTATTCTGCATATAGGGAAGAGTGGCCCTAAGCGGGTAGGTCTTCGTATGCCCCCCCCCCATGATGTGTAAGCGACGATGTATAAGTATGTCGTGTTTACATGAACACCCCCGAGTTTTATCAATTCTAGCGAAGCAGCAGTGAAGCGACATGGCGCGACCAGGCTTAAAATAAAAAATGATACATTTCTAAAAAAAAAAATGAAGTTTTGTAACTTATGATTAGTCGAAGATGAGTTTATTTTTTTTATTGTCAATAATATTACGTTATTCTGACACCATCCACCTACAAACTACGATAGTCATTTCGTTTTTCTTTTTTTAAATTTAAGCTTATGATTATTGAAATAAAAAACGTGCCTTTCGGCAAAGCGGGTATAGGATTTATCATATATTTATTTATAATTTCCTGACTCGTATGCTGACTTAGATTTTCAAATTCAATAGAATAAGTATAACTTTAAAAAGTTATTTTTTAGGATGGCAATTAGTCTGTTAATTTAATCAGTTATTTCTTAATGTTTTATAAATAAATGTGCTGACTTTAAATTGGATAAGTATAACTGTTTTACATTTTCTTATATAATGGCTGGTAGGTAGTCAACTATTTCAATCATTTATAGCTTCATGTTTGGCTGGCAAATGTACCAAAACACTATTAGTTACGCTTACCCGCTTCGGGCTCCCTGGTAGGGCAAAGCGAGTTTTTCAAATGTTTATAAAAATTGATAATAAATAAATATTAGGTTTGAAATGATACAAAAATCACTTTTTTTTTGAAGTTCAAGATCTCTGCTAGGAAATAAAACCGAAATTATTACGATAAAAGTCCACAAACTACAATTTTCGAGCGTTCCTAAAAAACCTACGCGCTTTGGGCCACCCTCCCCTATATACAAGATAATTTTATTTATTTTATGTCGTTAATATGTAAAACTAATAATGTGTGCTATTTAGAAACATTTTAATGTCTGACTCTCAGCGCTGCTTTATTTTAACATAGACCATATTTTCTCTTTTCATATTTTTACATATTTTAAATTTCTAGTAGGCAAAATGTTCTGAGTGACAACAATATATTCAGATATTAATGACTAAAAATGACTTTGATCAGACGTATAGCTAGGATATTTTTCCACGGAGAACAATCACTCCTTGATATTTTTAGAGGAGGGAGGATTCAATTTGAAGGAGTGAAATATTCGAAAACAGCGGACAACATCATTGCGATCCATTCTGGAAAAAAAATACCGTTTTGAGCAATATTATATTTAACTATATTTATGTAAGTTCTATTAAATACAACCATGGTTATATAGTTAGCAATGTTATATAAGCATATATCGTCGCCTCAGAGCTACATTAAGATATCTTAGTGTTATTTCAGGGATTAGATATCTTACTGTTGCTCTGAGGCGACGATATGTGCGAAATAACATCGCAAAACTTATCTTTTCTAAAAAATAAAATTTATATTTTGTTTTATAGCAGACTGCAGATTTATAAACTTACCTTAAATTTTAATTTTATTTTTATGTGAAAATGTACGTCTAATGATGCTCCACGGTTAATGTTCAGAGGAAAAACTCTTTTAACCTCTATTAAAAATTTAAAAAAAATTTTTATAACTTTATGACAACGTTAAACAGCAATTTTAGCGTATTGTTTTGTAATTCGTTGTAATCTATATTAAAATAAAAGTTAATGCATGAAGGGATAAAGTTCATCCCGATACTAACAACATATAGTAGTAATTTTGAACAAATAACCTTAAATTATAATGATATATGGAGCTAATTAGTTCCCCAAGTTTGTATAGAATACGTTTTTCGATATTTGTCTTTATTAGTTGTTCTGTTCACTATATCTAACTCAGCATACGAGCCAAGGAATTATAAATAAATGTATGATAAAACCTATACCCGCTTTGCCCGACCCGCTTTGCCCAAAGGCACGTTTTTTATTTCAATAATCATAACCTTAAATTTAAAAAAGAAACAAACGAAATGACTATCGTAGTTTGTAGGTGGATGGTGTCATAACAACGTAATATTATTGACACTCAAATAAATAAATAAATAAATAAATAAATAAATAAACTCATCTTCGATTGATCATAAAAAACTTAATTTTTTTAAAGAAATGTATCTTTTTTTTTTTTTAATTTTAAGCCTGGTCGCTGGGATTGATAAAAACTCGGGGGTTTTCATGTAGTTACGACATACTTATACAGCGCCGCTTACACATCATGGGGGGGAGACATGCGAAAGCCTACCCGCTTTGGGCCACCCTCCCGTATATGCAGATTTTTTAAATATTTTAGTTAATATTTTTGCTCCATTAAGATATTAACTATTAACATAATAGCGTTAAAATAAATTGTAGATTAGGAGAGCAAAGGTTCTAACGTAAATGAAACATATCTGATTTGTTAAGAAACAATAGTTTAAACTTTTGAAAAAAATATGTATTGAGCCACACACATATTCCTCGAAAAAGTAGTCCCTTTGTTCCGCACGTGGCTTTTCATGTATTTAATTAAAAAAGAAATTATTTTAAAAAGAAATGACGAAATCTTTTGCTTAAGGAATCATACAGTAGTTTCTTAAGCTATAACATTTTTATCGTTATATCATTATCCCTTTAGCTTTTATTTTTAATGAAATATGTGAGGCGGTACGTGCGGGACAAAATTAACGTTTTCCGTGCAATGGCCTTTAAACAAAGTTTTAGTATTCCTAGTGAATTTAGCATAGAATTTTACCAAACGTAGAAACATAAATCTTTTATTTTTCTTACAACGCTTTTATTTAAATTGACGTATTTAATATTTTTAATAGTATTCTGATTTGTACATTTCACTTCAGCAGTTAATACTCTCACATTCATAAGTTTACATTTAATGCAGTAAAGTATCCTGTTTAACAATTGAAATGTTACACCAACATATATTTCTTCTCCTTTCCAGAAGTCAAAATGGTCGAGTCGTGGATTTCCGGTGGTTCGGAAATATCGGAACAAGATGAAGTACGTGTTCCACTTGCTGCCACACCTATTAGTGAAACAAATGGCAACGGTTGCCATGCAAATGGACATCATCCCAAACCTGTGGCGAATGGTCATACTGATAGTGAAATCAGAGTAGTGAGATTTGCCGAACCAGAAATGTTAGAAACCTTAGATTGTGGCATGTTTTCCTTCAGACCAAACTGGTTGCAACCACTTGCCAACAAAAAAGCCTTCCTGGTTGTATTCTGCCTGACCAGTGTGCTTCAAGGAATGTACTATACCTATTTTGTGAGTGTCCTAACTACCATAGAGAAACTGTTCCAGATTCAGAGCAAGACTACAGGGATTATCATGTCAGCTACTGAAATTGGACAGATCGGAGGAGCTTTATTGTTAACTTATTATGGAGGCCAAGGCCATCGTCCTAAATGGATTTCTTTCGGCATGCTTATATTTGCTGGAGCATCCATTCTATGTTCCACGCCCCATTTTATCTTTGGTACAGGAGAGGATTATTCACATAAATACTCGCAAACTGGACCTATCAATGCTTCTGCTTATAAATTGCGTGAATTGAATGCAAGATTGTGCCACGACTTGAGACCGTTCAAAAATGTCTCAAGAAGCGAACTTTCCAAGTCTCCCAGAGACATACCTTCCAGCATTGATTCATTCTTTTCGGAAAATACTACGAATGATGGAGAGGTATCTGTTTCTAAGACACATTTCTACAAAGGTCGCCTTGCTTCACGATGTGACTCTCCAGATAACACTGCTTACCAGAACAAAGTTACTCATGCTGTCTTAGCTGTATTTTTTGTAAGTCTCTTCTTTATTGGCATTGGAGCAACAGCTGTTTATACACTTGGCATACCTTATATTGATGATAATGTCGCAACACGAGAATCTCCTCTTTATTTTGGTGAGTAAATTTTCAATGATTCATTCCATTTTTCTTTTGCTATACTTTTTAAATTAAACTGCATCTAAGTATTTTTTAAAGCATGAGCTTCTTTTCTACCTTTAAATTTTCAAGCAATTGTAACTGCCTAAAATTTAATCAAGCGAGCAAGGAATGTATTACAGATAGTGTGAATGAACCTGCATTCATTTGTGCACAAGAGCTAAAATAAAACGGGTTTAACAAAATTATTCTTCATAACGTCTGAGGTTTCAATTAAAGATTTTTACCATTAAATACAATCCTAGACACTAGATTAACAACAGGAAGCCAGATTTGGTACTTTGCTGAACGTTGCTTAATACATGTGTGGTACAAAATCAATTAACTTTTTTAAACACTCAAACTTACTCAGTACTTCTTATTGGAAAAAAATTATACATATATATCTGAGCATAATTTAATTCAAATAAAAAATGTGGAAAAAGAAGTGTGAAGGTAAAATATTAGGAATTGAAAATAGTTGTTCTATTCTTAATTGCATTATTTTTAAATTTTATTTTAAATCTTCAAAACCCAGACTCAAAACAGCTAACATAATCTCCTAAACTAATTACTTTGCTCCATAAATATAAATAGAAACGACCACGAGCTTAAATAAATTAATAAAAACAACGCTCCCTCAGCGATTCAGACGAAAAATGTTTACCTCGAGCAACCTAAAAGAACTTCAAGCACAAAAGATACGTTTTGAACCAAGTCTAGGAAGCAATTAAAATAATCATTTAAAAAAAAGATAATCCGGTAATAACAGTCAGTCACTTGGAATATTGGAGTAATAATGCAAGATCGCGTCTCTTGGGAGACAAGAAATAAAAGCAATTTGCGGAGGGCAGTGGGAATTATGAAACCGTCTACAAATTGAGTTCTTGAAAGAAGGAATAGTGTAAGTCAAAAACACTAAAGTTATAATAACTTGCTCTTCAGGAAAAGTAGCTCAGAATGAATAAATATAATCTTCTTGTCGAAAATATGCTGTGAAAATGAATTTTTGAACTCAGAATCAGTGTAAGTCAAAATATTTAAAAAATTGACAATCCGCTTTTCAGGAAAAATAGTGCAGAAAAAAATTCCAGCATCAATTCTTTCGACAAAGATAATAATTTCTGTCGTTTCACTATTTGTTAAAATAACACAATTTCGGAACATGTTATACCCATAGATTCAGTTTAAAAACAAATATCATCAAAAGGTTTTATATTTTTACGAAGTAAATAAATATGTTGGAAATCCAATTTTTCTCTTTGTCTTAAATTATTTTGTTTAGTAAAATTACCTTTTTAATACGCTTTTAATAATTCTAAGTAAAACGAGATAGTATAAAAGTAATATAAATGTAGTTTTTAAGGTTTTTAAAAATTTATTTAATGACAATTGCTCAAATTTGTTTATTATTACATTTTAATCTTAGCGACCAATTTTTTTTTTATGGAATCGTTAAACTATCGATAACAATCGTCTTCACATCATGTAAATCATTCTCAGCATGTAAAAAAGAGACAATTATACTCAGTAGCGCAGCTAGGGAGGAGCGGAGGGGGCGGTTCGCACCGGGCGGCACTTTTCGGGGGACGGCAATTTCACACTTTTGATCTTTTTTTGGAGTCATAAAAAAGGTTTTCAATTCTAAGGTTGTGGTACGAATATGATAATAAAATTACTCAAATACAAAACATGTGTTGTTTTTGTGGACATCTCAGCATTATACTGTTTTTTTTCCTCTTCCTTCGTCTGAAGGTACAGACTGAGGGCGGTGTCACATTTTTGGGGAAGAACCTTGCTATCTCTTAACGTCACCAAACAGCCCAAAAGTGCAGTTTTTAAGCCTTGAGTCTCGAAACATTTCCAAAGGATAACGCCCAGGCTCGTCTTATCCCTTTACATCTCATCCTTCGGCCTAATATTGAGATTTTAAAATTTCAATACCAACAAATTCCAGAGGGTGGTCAAGCCCTGACCCTTCCTTTAACGTGGTTAAAGACAGTCTAATATGTGTATTAAGGACATCAACTTCGAACTTTAAAATCCCCATCGCATCCAATATCTCCAAAAATAGCTTAACGTTGGTGTTTTTTAAACTTAAATTTCAGAAAAATTCTAAGGTAGGGACCCCAAATGTGCACGAACCTAACTTTATCACAGTTGTCTCCAAATTTCGTTTTTAGAAATTTCTAAGGGAAGACCGCAAAGCCATCCTTTTTCAGTGATGAAGAGCTTAAAATGAGCAACAGTTATACAAAAAAGATTTCGGGTGGGAAACCCACCGCCGAACTCTCTTTCATGACGTTGTCCGTCAAACAACGGCTGAAGTCCCGTTTTAGGACGTCATTTTCAAAAACTTTCCAAAGGAGACGGGAAAACAACGACGGATCCAGAAATGTTTCAAGGTGGGGGCGGTTTTTTTTTTGACTCACACCTTACTACGTATCTGATTTATACATGCTTGGGAGAGAGAGGAGACCACCACAGCATTTTTATCTGAAGCAAAATAAAGTAAAAAAAAAATAGTGAAGGAGGTCCCTGAACATATTCCTTTCTTTTTCGTTTGAAAGAGGTATTCCAAAATTGCGTTTTTGGAACTTCAATTTCGTATAATTTCTTTGGGATGTTTTGAAACCCTCACCTCCTAGCATCATCGAAGGTAGTATAAAATTGAATTTTATAGACTTCGGTTTCGAAAAATTACGAGAGGAAAGTCACCGAACCAATTTTTTTCCCCTAGAACAACCTGAGATGTCTACAATCGCGTTTTTAAGACTAAATTTTGCTACGTGGCAGGAGAAGTCCCCCCCCCCAATTATCGCCAAAGATAGTCTAAAACTGCCTTTTTGAAACTTCAATGGCGGAAAGCTTCCGGGAGGAAGATTCAAACCTCCTCCCTTTCCTTAATGTCATTAAAAACAACTTACACTATCGTTTCAGGACTTCAATTCGGAAAAATTGCCGGTGCAAGGTCCCTCAAGGGAGAGGCGATCGCCCCCCCCCGCCCCTCCCTTGCATCCGTCCCTGCAGGAAAACCATATGACTTCCCATCATTTTTGTAGAAATTATGCCGTCAAGTATTGCGTTTTTGAAAATTCGGCGTCGGAAAATTTTTTGAGAGCTCGTGTACGTTCCCTATTCTCTTTAACGTCATCACAGATAGACTAAAATTGATTTCAAGTTTGAAAATATTTCGGAAAGAAAATCTAGTCTTTGTTGGAGTTGGGGGAGGCCCTTACGCCACTATATACAGCCTACATTTACGTGCTTTTCAGTTTAGTTGAAAAGCTTTCCTGACAGCGCCGCTGAACCTTCCACAATATCTTCACGTATCCAAAGATAGCCTAAAATGACTTTTTTAAGACTTAAATTTCGGAAAATTTCTTTGCGAACTCCCAATCCCCCTAACGTCACCAAAGAAAGCATAAAACGGATTTTAATTTTGAAAAAAAAAGAAAGAAAGAAAAAGAAAAAATCTGGAGGGAGCTCAAAGCTTCTTTTCTGTAAACCATTACCAAAAATTGCCTAAAATTCCGAATTTGGACTTAAATTTTGGAATTTTTTCGGTGGAGCTCGAATTCCTTTTTTTCCCTTTCTGCAAGAAAAATAAGAAGGATTTTTTTTCCTTCATTAAAATCTTATTAAAACACTTTTAACTCTTTCATGTATTAACTATTTCCCAACAAATGGAAGGCAAGTTAAGGAACCGCCTCGGGCGGCAGAAAGCGTAGCTACGCCACTGATTATACTATGAGCACCTTTTCGAATTCAGTGATGTTTTATGGACAGGGAAAAAATTAAAGCCGTAATATGTTTGAATCGTAACAAATTATTGTTGTCAATGAGTAGACTAACCAGAGACTGTTCAAAACCTCTAATTAAAACTGATGATGTGTTACCATGGTTTAATTACATCCAATGAAACTTTAATCAGTTGATAAGTGAGAAGCCGTTATTACTTTCCCCTTCGTTACTGATTTTGAAGCTAATTTCTTAACAGAAATTTATCTCTCTCTCACTTGTGTCACCATTCACACAGCTGATTCCATTTTTGTTTTAGTTTCTCAAAAATAAATTTTGGATTGCAAAAAATGTGTCTAGCTTATTTTTCATGATAACAAAGTTATCATGAACCATTGTTCATTAAATCATTAATAACGTTCATCAATAACTAATTTTCCTGGTAACAAAGTCCCTCGTTTTGTCTTTGAAAAAAATAATCTTTGAAGGAAAGAAAAATACTTAATTAAAATCAATCACAATTTTTATTGTTTTGACAACATTGCGAATAAGCACTCATAAATCAAGTTGAAATGTTTTTTTGAGTTCCGTCAGTTATGCTTATATAGTTCAGAATTCGCTCGCAAGTGATTCAAAAAACCGTATTTCAAAACTATAGGCAGTAATGATTTATTCCTCACATCCTTTTTTTTTTTGCAAGGAATTGTCATCCAAAAAGCATTTATCTGCGGCATTTTCTTCAACATAACAATGTATTGTTTTGCGTTCACTTTTCCCCTTGGACGGCTTCAACACGCTGACCTCTTGAACTACATTATAAGATTGCGTGATGAGAAATATGTTCGCAGACGATTTCGAAAACGAAAATACAAATCATTTCCTTTCGAACTGTTTATCGAACGACACAATTATGTTTTTCCAACTTGATTTGTTCTTCGTTAGTCTTACTGATGCAACGGAATCAGAAACTGACAAGAAAATTTGCTAGAAGAAAATGTTTGTCCATGACACTCAAACTTTTCGAATTGCTAAGTATTTCTTCCGTCACTATGTTTCAAAATAAATATCCATAAATTTATTATATATTTGTATTATTTTAACAAAATACTATTTATTGAACTTTCTCATCATTATCATTTATCTTAACAAAGGTTTGTTATGTATTTTTTATCATTGTAACAAGACTACTTTTATCATGAACTTTTTTGCTATAACAGAATTATATTCATTAAACGTTTTTCATTATTACAACAAGGATATATTTATTACTTGTCATTATTACTACAAGTATTAATTAATTCATTTACATTCCTTCATTTTATTCATTCATTCACTTTTTTCTTATTTATTCACTCTTTTACACACTCATTTGTCTTCCTTCATACATTAATTAATGTAATTATTTGTTTATTGTTTCTTTATCTTTTCATTTATTCATTAACATTTAATTTATCAATTCATTTGATTAAAAATATTTTTTTTTATAATTGAATAGAAAATATTTCGTATTTCGTTAAAAAAAGTGTTTCATTTTTTACTTTGCTCGATGAAAAAAAAAAAAGAAAAATTTCAACTTTTCTTTTAAAGCGTTAATTTACTGCTTAAAACAATAAATAATGCTTCATTGCAAGTTTTATAAAAAAATAATAAATATCCTTTCTTTTTGTACTGTAATTTCCAAAATAAATTTCCAATTTGTTCTCTTAGAAAAAGCTCAGTAATCTTAGCTCCACTTTTTCCCTCATTCCTCTATATTTCATTACCATAGTAAGGCTATCTTTGATAAAGTTTTCAAACATCAAGCGTAACTTTAAATGTACTTCCTATTATTGAATATTATATTCCATCAATGTTTGATATTTATATCAAACAAGAGAGAGAGAAAATACTCAGGTTGACTGTAAATTTTCTCGTAGATGATATTTTTGTTTGCAATTAAAGGAATATTATATTTCAAATTTAGTATGAATGCATGAGTTATGAACTTGAGTTATTAATCATTTATCCCTATAAAATATTTTTAAATAACATTGCAAGAGAGAACCAACATACTGTATCAAGTTATTAAAAAAACATTATTTCCCAAACATTAAAAGGAGAGAAGAAACTAACAAACAAGTTTAGGCACTTTATTTATTTATTTATTTATTGATGACGGACTTGGCTAATATTATCTTAAGGCATGTGGTAAAGGTATGATACATTCAAATTTGAAGTCAAATAACAAGCACCACAATTGTTATACTTGTGTCTGCGTAAATTTGTTAATCAGTGTCCCCGTTTTCGAAAGAAAACAACCAATTTCAAAGAATTAATTTTCTTTTAAAGAAAAAATCTTAAAAGTTTTATATTTCAAATTCATGTTCCTTTTTCCCCATCACTCAAAAACATTTTTAAAGCACATTTCTGAGTTTTCTTTTTGTAAAATGTACGTTTCGATGATGAGTTTTAAATTATTTTCTCAGATAGCTTCAATTTAAGAGACTAATTTGGCATCTGATAGGTGAACATATTTTCCTGAATCAGAAAAATTACAACATTTTTTTTATGCATTACAATTATATTAGTGTTTTGAATAATTAATATTTCTACGTTAAAAAAAGCAAGTTTTTCTCTTCGACATACTGTCGTATAAATTCTTTGAAAAATTCCAGCGCCGTTCAAAAGAGTTTTTTATAATATATCCAGCATTTAGACCTTTCTTCGGTAAATATTAAGACATTATAAAAACTAGCGGTTCCCGCTAGTTTTTATAATGCTAATGTTGCCCGTGGTAGAAAATTTAAAAGTCATTTGATTCGCTTGTATATTTACAGGTAACTTCCGTTATGCGTTCAGTAGTATTGCTTTCAAGATCTCTAAATATTCAACTCAATTCAATTCATTTTATTTCAATAAGGTAATATTTTTTACAAAAATGCATCTCACAGATAAAATAAAAGAAAAGAAATTACAAACAGAAACATATTTCACCCTGTCTATTTGAAAATCCCTGATTGAGTAGGTGGGAGCAAAGGCTATAACAATAGCCTGACTAATGTTCGTTAGAATTTAAAATTAGTCATTTACGACTACCTATTGCTTCACCTCTATTTCTTTAAAAACTGTACACCTGTTGTACTATATTCATGTAAGCTTGTCACTGAATTTGATGCATCATTATCGGCTTAAAATGTTTCGGGCTATCTCTGCTATCTCTAAATTTCCGTCTTATGATCACCCTTCATGGAGTCACTTCTATCCCACTGCTTCCACGGTTTTGCTACTAATGAAAGTAGAAATGTTACCTTCATAGGGCCAAAATTAGTCTAACTTTTAAATTTGTGAATTTCAAAACCTTTTTTTTTTTTTTTTGTTTCTTGAGTTTCAATTTATTAGATTACAACAGTTCGGTTATAAGAAAATATAATTTTTGATATTAATGCATTCAATAATTAATAAATTTAGCACCAAACCGTAAACTTCATAAACTTCTAACGGAAGACAAAGTGAACAGTAGTTCCTGGAATTAACTTAAAGCTCAAAATTGTTTTATCATTTGAAAAGAAATATTAGCATTTTTGAAATTAAAAACTGATCAAATCAGATAATTAAAATCAAATAAACCGAGTAAACCAAATTAGCTGATACCACACAATTATAAATATATTGTTAGTGAATTTATCTCCATCTTTGAAATAATCAGCATTTTTTCCAGCAGGCATAAATTAATGTTATAACGTCCGTAGTGATATTTTCAAACCTAAAACTATTACATCCGCATCACTCTTATTGTGAAACACATAAAGCAAATGCTTTGATTACAAATTAAGGAGTGATTTCTTTCTGTTGATTAAAAAAAAAAAAAACTGAAAATACAAGAGTAGAATATTGCATAAAATCGGAAACCTTCCTCAATGAGCCCCTACCCCATCGTTAACCTAATTCTTTTCACGCAGAGAAGCGCTTTCTCAATGTAATTACGCTTTGTTACAAATCCATTAAACGTAACATGATCAACTTCTTTTGCAACAAGTCCATAAACAAACGTTTAGCCTTCACCTTTCCCCCGCAGTTTAAACACAATGAGAGAGTAAATCCATCACGATTAACAACAAAAGTTTGGTTCTTCCTCCAGAAGAATGGAGGCAGACAATCAAGTTTCAATTTAAGTTTCCAAAATATTTTCATATTTTGTGTTGCCAAATACATTTTTGATTTTTTTTTCTGCGGGATGAAATTATTTCCTGCAACAGTAGAAGAAAAATTATTTTCACTAGAAACATTTGATAACTTTGTAACTTATTAAACTGGCTCATTTATTCAAGAAATGGCCGGTAATTAGCTTTTAAAATGAAGTCACGTTTTCACCGAAGAAACTTTTGAAGGTTTTGTTACGTGAAGGAACTGTTTAACTATTCGCAAACTATTAGAAGAACTATTTTTTTTTTTTTAAACAGCGTCTCATTACCTCTTTCTCGTTTGCATTACTGAGTTTTAGTGAGATAAGAATTTAAATGAAAACTTAGAAAATTACTTTATCGATCATTTGGCAAAAAGTTCAAAACTAGTTTTTTTTTTTTTTTTTTAAAGCATAGAGCCAGGATTTTTCTTAAATTTTAAAGCCGTGACCTATTTGCCATGGCGATTGTGAAGTACTGAAAACTAGCCCGGAAAATGATGTCATTTCAGTCATTCTACGGGGTTTAGAGAAAAAATTCGGGCTCTTATTTCGCGAAAGCTGTTCGCTTTTAGATGATTATTTGAGGTCTTATGATCTTATTTTGCATCAGAGACATTTAAAAAATAAAAACGTGCCCGACCATCAAATCGTGCAGCTCATTTCTGAACCCGTTAGCGAAATTAAGTGGCATAAAGAAATAATGCTAATAATGACTTAAAAGGTACTAATATTAATAGCAAGCAAACTGGGCAGTAAACATAAAATAGTTTGCCCCCTCCCCCCCTCCCCAAAAAAAAGATGAAAGAAAGAAAAATATCATTCCCGACAGTAAAGTAGTCTGTTGAAACTTTCTTTGCACAATGGAAAATTTTAAATTGATAATTTTCCCATACGCTAAGGTGAAAGTACTCTTGCATTTGGTTTTCTTATTCATAGCTATTTGATGCAATAAAATTAAATAATGTGCTTATACTAAAATTCTTGCTATATTTTTGATAACCTGGTTGAAAAAACTTTAAGTATTTATTAGTTTTTAAAATCATGAAAGTTTCCTTTTCGGTTGCCTGCGATAATAATAAATGTTTTTAAATTAAAAAAAATAGAATGCAATAAAATTAAAAATTCTTTAATCCACAAAGCATTTTTATCAAGTCTATTTAGAACAAATTGCCAGCTCGAAGAGTTTCCGAGCACTAGTACGAAAAATAAAATTCCTTGAATCTGTAATATTATTTAAAACAAATTACATAACTTTCCTCTTGAAAGTAAAGAGATATCGTAAAGCAGATACTTATCAGACCCTTATTCTGTGTTCATTCTGTAATGAAACGATTCTGAAATGACGTCATTCTCAAGTTAATGGTAGAAAATCTATCAGAAATTGCTAGTAAATACGACTATAGCAAGTATTCAGGCACCTTTCGTCCAACCAATTTTTTTATAATATCTATGAGCTGACGATATTTAGTTTATAAAATTAATAATATTGAATCCTTATTAATAGTAAATAAGGCCCAGACAAAATGCCATTGAAGATGAATTATAAAATTAAGCGCCTGTTTAAATTAAAAATGATAAAATTTATTATTTATGCAACGTACATGTATTATAAAATGTATTTTTCACGCAACAATAAAACAAATATAGTATGGAATATTTAGCATTTAATCAAACAAAATTATCACATAATTATGAAGAAGCAATATTCCTATTTTTTTTTGGCAAATGACAAAAATGATAGGCTAATGACATAAAGATGTCTGCCAATGATTATAAAGTACAAACTTATCACATAACCATAAAGAATATTGTTTTACTTGAGAATAAATTCATTATGAGAGCAACGTACATGAATTTTAAAATGTATTGTGCACGCAGCAATAAATCAAATATAGTATGAAATATTCAGCATTTAATCAAACAAAACTATCACATAATCATTAAGAAACAATTCAACTTTTTTCGCAAATGATAATAACGATAGACTAATTACATAATCATAAAATCTATCTAGGATTATAAAGTAGAAACTTACCACATAATAATAAAGAAGCATTGTTCCTAATATAGTTTTACTTGCGAATAAAGCTTTTATTTAAACCTTAAATATTTGAACAGGAAACTTTGAGCTTTAATTATTAGTAAAATCTGTTGAATATGTTAAAGTATCTCTTCTGAGGAGTCGGAGCAGAATATTAAAACATACAATAAAAATCAGCATGAAAAATTCATCTTAATAAGTTTCGAGAAAAGCTTGAACATTCAACATTAGTTGGAAGCTCATATTTGACTCTTGGTAAAGTTACTATTTTTCGTCGAGATATGAGAAACATTATTTCATCATTCGCTTAAAATCGAAAAATATAGCTGCGACTCATCGAATAGCAACAAACAATGTTTTTTATTACTAAATGCTAGTCACTAACACAATTTAGTGCCTGTCACAGTACCGCTAAGCTCTAATGCCCGCAACAAATTAAATAACCCTAGTAGGGCACACCCCCTTTGCGGTATTTAGTTGATAAATAAGCAATGTGCATTTAACCTTCACCTTCTCCGTCGCAAATGAATATCAAATAAATGTAGCAAACAAATAACGATTACCATTTCCGAGTCGTTTCGGTAGAAAAAAACAGGAAGATTGCAGGCAACGCCATTAAATACCATTTAAGCATGAAGATATATTTCATGAGTTTTTTTTTTTTTTTTTTTGCATGTGTGTGTATGGGTTAACTCCCGCCATTTTTGGACGGACCAATTACCGATATCTCGAAACGATGCAGCAAGCCTCCTTCCCCCTCTTCTACAGATAGCGCGGGAATATTATTATTGCTACTTACAAGGTCAAGGGCAGGGTTTTAATTTGTCACTGACATTGCCACAGCGCAAACTTGGGCATAAAAAAAACTCGATAAAAGCCTAAAAACAGAAAAGCAAAGATAAGCAGTCTTTTCGGGGGAAAATGCTTTTTTAGATATTTTGACTGATATTTTAACGTCTTGAGATAACATTCATAGCGATTGGTCTAGTTTGAAGAACTTATGTAGTTCGTCCGTGCTACCTTAAATATTTTGTACGAAAATGGAGAAGTTATGACCCTTAGGGTCAGATGAACCATCATCGAAATCAAATCTGGTTGTACAAAGAAGACAGTGTTTAAGCATTCTCTAATTGGCTTGCTGTGTATAGCTGCTCACATATCTAGAACACTGGAAAAAAATGAATTTTTTATTTTAGTCCGTTGTTTTCAAGTTTCAGGAAACATTCTTTGACGTAAATATTTTCTCTTTCTCCATTTTTCTTTTTCTTTCTTTCTTTCTTTTTTTTTGTACTCATAGCAAAAACAAAAACTTTGATTGACTCTATATACCATTTTCCCTTCCCCCAACCCTGGTAAAACTGCGGATTGCATATGGGCACTTCTTAGGGTGGATCACTTTTAGCATCAGCGCCCCCCCCCCCTGTTAAGGTTGCCTTTTTGGCTACCTATGACACCCTTATGGAGTCGATTTTTCTCCGTTGAGTGCCACATGGTACCAAAATGGACCCTTTAAGGGGGTCCCGCTGGTGAGCGTTTCATCGTAAAATGAGCCATATGAACCTGCAGTTATAACAGTGTACGGGAAAAATTAGAAAATATAGTCCTGTTCACATTACAATTTTAGGCTTAAAACAGGCTACGCAAAACCAGTCTTGATATTTCTTATAGAAAAACGTCGTATTCAATTTAGTGCTTACTTTTCGTGCCAAACTACACATAGCTGGACTTCACAGTAAACAGTTTCTTGAGAATCAAACTAAAACACAGTTGTATTAGACTGAATCTTTGATGTGAAAGCTAAAGCTATTCGAAGCTTTTGTGGGCAAAATTTTCCTTTGAAATGGCTCCTCTGTTCCCTCTTGGACTGGCTTTCAGCCGTTGCGCAAATTGAAAACCACACTTTAATATACTCCTTGTTCGTTGATAGTTGTTTTTGAAAGATAACACGTTAAGTTAAAGGTGCAGCACAAAATAATATCAATAATGGAACACTAGTAATAAAAGATTCCTTTCTTCGAACAAAACACAGCTGTTCAAAAGCTCTTGTGTTAACAATGCTACTTCAGTCATTGAACTGATGCAGTTCCTTTCTTTCTTATGACGTTGGAGTTTCATAGCGATCTAATGATTATACCTTTTATCCAGGTAGTGTTGGTTTAACAGGATCAAATGATTTCTTTCTCTTTCATAATTTCTAAGTAGCTAAATTGAGAAATTTCCTCGAAGTGTCTAGTATTCCGTAGTTTTGGAAACGTACTCTGATGCGAGTATAAAACATTTCAATAGATAAAACTATAATTTGAATATTACGGGCTTGCATTATGATGACTTTATGCAAAAGCAGATTCTAGATGTAGATGTAATAGTAAAAATAATGTAATTTTTTGTACTTAGTTCGTCCGAATCTGAAATACAGAACTTATTTTAAAAAACCTCTCAATTTTTATTAATTTACTCTTGTCAATAACATCTCTAATACTTGGAAAGTTTCAATGGTGCGTACTAAAAGGTTAGTACCTACTACTAGTACCCACTACGAATCAGCAGTATGAGATAAATTGGACTTCCAACCTTGCGGTGCTCAGAACTGATCGAAAACCAGTCCTTTGTTTCTTAAATCGAGTAGTACTACTACTAGAGCTCGTTTTTCCAAATGGTAAAAATTACTACCACTTTAACGTTGCATTCATATTTTCTGACAAGTGTATGTTCAGTAACGTCACTTTTGTCGTTGTAAAAAGTCACCATAAAGATGATCATTTAAGTCTTTTAATGCTAGAGTGTGATACAATGTTTTGCGAAAAGTTGCTTCACTGAGAAATGAGATTTAACTAGTTTATAATGTTCACAAATGCACATAATCCGAAAACTTAATACCTTTTAGTCTTGCAGAGATAGTTAGTTCTATTGTAATGAATACACATGAATACATGCAAAACGAAGGGAAAACCTTTTCGCAGAAAAGAGGGGGGGGGGGGAGGTGTCACGAAAGCACTGCCTTTTATGTTCTCATGTCGCTGGAGCAATAATTGATTTTATTACACTGAAAGCGATTCCGACGATTTTGAACGGGAAGTTTTAATCTCATGTGGGTAGATCTGTCGCCATGAAAAATGAAAGTTATGACTGGCAACCGTAAACATATTATGATGACGATGAGATGGACGAAACACTGTAATAAAATGAATTTGTGTCGTTAAGATATTTATTCATGAATAGAGACTTTAAAAATAGAAATGGCAAATTTCGGCTTTTAAAACGGTGATAAATTTAATAAAAGTTAAAATTATTATTAATCATTAACATTTTGGGTTTTTAATATGCTCGTTATTTGGTAAGTAAATTACGTCTTTCGGTTTTTGCAGTAAAATTGAACGGGTAGTAGGAAAAGTTTTTAGTTAACTCTCCCTTCAAAAAGAAAAAAAAGAAAGAACATATTATTGAGAGATTGAAAATAAATAAAAGCAGAAAAGAAATTTTCACTTCTAGTAAAGACTTTTATTTTTACAAAATTTATATTTAAGAATTTTTTTAAACATTGTCCGACTGCAAATAATACCGTGTCCCAATATTGTTTTACGAATTAATGCAATTGGATCAAAATAATAATAATAATAAAAGCGTGAAATGTCTTGTTCAGGACAGCCTATTCCATGGTTCATTTTTATTTTCCTTATCTTCTTTTCTTTTCCGTTTTTTTTAAATTTTATTTTAATTATTTACTTTTTTCCGACTTGAAGAAGAAGTGTCTTCGAGAAAATTTGAATCCTAATATAAATCGAAATGTATCACATAGGTTTGCTTCAAACAAACTTTAACTGAAATTGCTTTGTGACAATTTGAAAGAGTTGTTAAATTTGACGTATAAAAAGCAGATTTTGAACGGTTGATTTTTTTTTTTTTTTTTAAATCTTTGGACCTGCAAGATGAATTTTACCTAAAGAAGTCATTAAAACTAAAACCTTTTTAGCATGAAAAAAAAAATAGAAAACGTGACTGAGATTTTAATATTATCCATTAGAATCTCACAATCACGTTTTCTATTATTATTAGATATAATTTGGCTTTTCCGACTCAAAAATTTAAATAAATGTGCCCTTTAATTTAACACTGATGAAAGGCAAGTGATTTATGATCGAAATTTAAAAGAATTTATTTCCTTTACGGAATAAATAGCTCTAAAGGTGTTAGTTTTTTATTTAAATGATTATTTAGAAGCACTTTTTAAGTTTTAAATTTAAACTAATTGTTATAATATTAATAAATTAGTAAGTTTAACAATTTCATTACTATATACAGTGGCTCCCAAAAGTCTTCGTACACCTACGACTTTCAACGAAATACGCCCCAATCAATTGGTTAGAATTAATATTTCGGAATAGGTATTTAATTATAAGATCTATGATCAATTTTTAACAAAACTACATGAAAAGTTTTTGAAAAATATTGAAACTTAATTTTTTTAAAATCAAAAATCAAAAAGTGCCGGAAATTTTATCTCACAAAAGTCTTCGTACACTTTATAAAATGTCTATATATTACTGAATAATCTAACTTTTTATTAAGTTATTAATTAGTAGAATACCATACTGTATTCATAACACCTTTTAAACGTCTGGGAATAGATTTCATTCTTTTTCTTTCTTTTTTTTTTGCGTAATTTCTGAGTAAGTGTTCTACCACACTTCGAGTCTTACTGTTTCTAGCTCTATTTTCGTAATCTAGCCTCCAGATATCTCTAAATACGTTATATTAAGTTGAAATCTGGAGATTTAGGAGGTATTTTCTAAATTTTAGGACAATTTTCGTGGCACTAGATGCAAATGTTGAAAACCGAGTGCTTCTTATCGTTGTCTTGATAAAAAACAAAGTTGTTTCCAATAACCAAATTTTTGGCTAAGAGTTCAAAATTGGTTTTTAAAATATTTAAAGGAACAGCATGATTCATTATTTCATCAAAAAATTACAAACTACCAAGTCCTGATACTGATATGCACCCTCGCACTAGAACACCTCCACCGTCCTTATTAACTGATCCAACTAAGTTCTTAAGATTAAGTTCTTAATTTTTTTTTCTACTTACAGTTATACAACAATGTAACCAAAAATGTTAAATTAATTTTTATCTGTAAGTAAGACGTGATTCTAAAACGTTTTTAGCTTATTTATAATTGATTTTGCGACGAAAAGCATAAGCTTTCTGTTTTTCGCACGACCAAGAAAATTTCTGCGGGAAGAGGTCCCATTTAATCCAGCTAATCAGAGAACTTGGCGAACAATTTTAGGTGAAAATTAAGTGTAATATGTTTCATTTAACTCTGCAGAAACGTTTACAGCACTCAAATGTGTATTTTTCATAATTTTTTTAACTTTAAATCTCCGATCACGTTTTGTCAACTTTGCCGGTTGCCCTTTTCTTACCTTGTTTTCGGTCCGATTCCTTTCTTTAAAGCATTTTATCAAGCACTTTACTATACAAACAAATAAATTAACTAATTTAGAGACATTTCAAATCAATTTACCACTACTGTGGGGAAAAAATTCAAATGTTTAATGGTGTTCGCGGTTTTTTACGGATACCAGCCATTTTACACTAATAAGCACAATATTAAGGAATAAATAAACAAAAAATTAAAGCCAAATGACTTAAAAGGACCAACACAATGCAAAAATATTAATAAAACGGCATATGATATTTTAAACATGAATTTATTCGAAAATATATGAGTGTACGATGACTTTTGTGGCGTGTTATTTCTCTGTATCTTCGTTTTCTGACCCATTTCAAAAAGAAGATCCGTCAATATTTTGAAAAAACCAATAGGTTGTATTTAGAATAATATAGGAATGATGTGAAAAAATATTGGACTTCATATTCGAATTCAATTTCGCGTTATTTTGGTTTTACTAAAAAATTTCAAAGTGTACGAACACTTTTGGGAGCCACTGTAATTAAATCTAGAAGCCTTTGTAAAGTACATAAAAATGTCTCGTATTTTAATTTTTTATTTACCTTCGCTATTAACACTCGACACTGTATATTGGCAAACTTTTTTCTTGAAATTCAGTTCTGCAACTTTTTCTTGTATACTGAATTTTAACAAACCTCTTTTAAAGACATATATATTTTTTTTAATTTTATTTTTTATATTTAAGCTTTGGAAGAAAAAAAACATGATGAAAATCAAAATTCTACGGTAAAACAAACATTAATAGCTGAAATTTTCTCAACCAAAAAAACCTATTAGTAACATAAGAGAAATATATTATTTTCATTATCTATAACAACTTTACTCTGTCATTCTAAAAACTGTTTTAACTATTTAAAAAATAGATTTGACATGAAGTCAAGATAATTAGGAAATATACATAATTTTAGTTAGAAAACCAATGTTGGTACAAATGAAAATGAAGCTTGTTTCGTTATAAACAGATTTCTTCTGACATATTTGTTTCAAAAGGTATTTGTTTTAGAAAAGAAAATCGCCATTTGATAATCACACCCAGAAAAGATTAGATCTGGTTTTAAAATGGTGACAACTGTGATACTACGTTGTGTAACGTTTTTATTTTCACTGAGATTTTAACGTTTTTTTTTTTTTTTTTTTTTGCGTTATGTAACATTTGCGTTAGAACAACAAAGTAGCATTAAGAAATAATCAAAAACTGTACAAATGAATTTACCAGTTACATTTTGAAAATATTTGGTTTTTTAAAATAAATTTAAATAAAGAACCCTCTTTACGTAATTACATTTAATTATTAGGTTGAAAGAACACTTCAGAATTAATGAACAATTAATTATGATGCACTTTAGAATATGTGGTGTGAAACGCAAGATCAATCTTTTGGAAAATAAAAATAGCGTCTTAAGTAAATTAAGAGTGAAAATTGCAACATATTATTTCATTCGTTTTGCATTAGCATAACTGTGACATTATAATCAATTTCCGAAAGTGTTTAGATAATGAAGTATCGAAACTTCACTTGAAAGAGAGTGAATGAAAAAGGGAAGCTTACGCTAATTAAGGAAACGCAGCTGTAATTTGCTTTCCGACTGTTGTCGATTAAATTTGTGCTGAAGAATTTGTGTTTTTGCTTTTATGAAAAATTCTATGTTTCATCGAAATTTTATATTGTAAAAAAATCACGCTCAAGCCATTGTTTTAAAAACAGTTTAATGATATGACACTTTTTCAAACCATTATGTAACATTTATGTTACAAGAAGAATAAACGAGATAGTGAAAAGCAAAGGGATTAAAGGGAACATCCCTAAGTTTACTCAAAAATTTTTTCTAACTCACCCTATATAGCAGCACCTACCAAGGTTACTAGTACCATTTCTTGCCACAAATCAGAGGAGAGGTTCTATCATTTGTACTGGTTATTAGAAAAAAAAATTAATTTCGTTATTTATATCCCTTCGCTTCTCACTGCCTCAAATGTTCTTGAACCTAAAATGGCGGGTTGGGGGTTCAATAAAAACAAGGATTTTACCAAAGTTAAAGGAGAGGTTTTAGTTGTCAAGATGATCAATATTTACTAGTATACTTAATGCGGTATACCTGATAAATTGCACCTTTTTTTTTTTTTTTTTTTTTTTTTGGCTGTGGTGAACTTTAAACGCATTTAACACCACTGCATCTTTTTTGACAGCTTTGTGATGTCAAATGATAAAATTGTGCAACTCTTGAGTACTTTTATTTCACTCGTGTAAGAAACGAGACAAACTGACTGGTATGAAATCGTCAGAGAAATAAAGGCTTTTGATAAATGCTTTTACTAAACAAGAAAGCTCAAAATGAAAATAAAGCTTTGATTTAGTATTAAAGGTCAAGAAATGATACTTTACAATACAAAATAAGAGCGAGAGCTGTAAACAGATTTAGAATTGTATAGATATAATTTATTTTCCATTTATTTTAATTCTCAAAAGAACTTTTCACAGTATTTTAAAGGGCAATATTGATGATGAGTACTAAGCGTACAATTCGTAGAGACAAGTATAAAATGACGCAAATGCTACTTTTTTCGAGGAATGAAAAATCGATCTTTAACTTAGCAACTCAAAGCACTAGTGAGTAAGTAGAAAGAAGATATAACTGAAGTGGTATTTGCTGTTGCAGTTCCTGAAAGTCAATTACTTTTAATCGAAAAACCGTTACATTTTAAAGCAATTTTTTCCTCCAGGGAGTTTTCATGAGAAATACAGAAAATCATTCCGAGAAACGACAGGTCATATTAGATAGAAACCTTCCCTATTTAACCTCTGAAAATAAATTCTAAATTTACTGAAATAGAATAGGTTCCAAAATTGTGGAATTGAACTTCGAATATGTCATTAATTTTATTGGGAGTGTTTTAATGTACGAGTAATCTATGAAGCAAATGTGTTCAAGTAGCAAAAATTATTTCTTAATGTTAACAGTTGGTGATCATAGAGTTTTTTTTTCTTCAGCTTCTACGATTGAAATTCGTAGGACTTGTTCCAAAGTGGATATTAAAATTATGTTTCTTCAAGCTGTCACAAGCATTTAAATTCTCGGAATATCGTTTTACTGTAACATCAGCATATTTGAAAGAGTCCGACTTGAAAAATCTAAATGTGAGACAAAAAACGATGTCAATATTTGCATAGCATTGCTAAAACTAGGGAAAAACGCAGATATTTGAACCCTTTTGTATATAAAATTTTCTATTTTTCTTTTCTTTTTCACTTTATTGAAAAATGTTGCACCAACAAAACTAAAGTCTGTATATTTATTGAGAGGATTTTATTTATTTAACTATTCTTTGCCTTGAAAATAATTCTTTAATGCCTCAGAGACCCACACCAAATACTTCGTTCATGACATTTTTATTTTTATTTTCACATTACTAGAAGAAAAATTGCTGCAGATTTTGAGAAATATTTCAACGCGCTTAAAGGACATCTTTTTAGTAATGAAACACTAAAATATTTTTGCGAAAGAGATTGATTTTAAGAAAAGAAATTCATTTTAAGTCATTAAATATCATTAATGCGATTTTTGAGAGCATTTAATGGTAGGGAAAAAAACATATGAATTCTTAAAAACTGGTGTTTTTCGAGATATCTAAGTTTTTATTACCTTAGTAAGAATTTAAAATATTTTTACAACAGCTAACATAACTTTTGAAGATAAACAAAAGTGTCTAAAGTTAAAACCACGAAATAAATGGTTGAAATACATCTTGTAATTTGCTATTTCAGTTTCTACAAAATACGCAGCTTTTTCAGCAATATTATCCCTCAACACAACGGATAAACAAAGGGTAGTTTGCCAACTTTTTTTCTGTGATTTAGAATTAAAAAGAGTTAAACCTTCTGGAAAACATTTCGAACTTAATTATCGACATTCATTCGGAATAAAGTTATAACTTTTAAAATGTGAGAATATTAAAACAAGAATTAATTCAATAAATAAATAAATAAAGATTGACACTTAGACGCTTGAGCCAACTTCCCTCGATTGCGGGATAAGTTTGTCTACGCTAGCTTTTAAATATTCTGCTTATGTAAAAGTAGAAGAAATGGACAAACTTTGATCAAATCTTAGTTTTCTTCTTATGAGTAAAAAAAAACAACATACTGTAAATAAAAACATCCTTCGTATACCATTTCTTAACAATGCCATGCTATAAAAATACAAAAAAACATCTGAATAAAGAACCCAAAAAGACTAAATCTACAATAACTAAGGTAAGCACACCAGCAGTGGCCAATGTTTCAATGTTCTTCAGTAGTGGCCACTTTAAGGTTTGTGTTTGATAAAATATGATTCTGGGTTTCCCAATGGATTCAAATGTGCAGGGGGTAATAGCTATTGCTATTCTAGTGTATTCATTGGTGTAGCCAAGATTCACATTAGAGAGGGGGGAAACAGAGGTGCAAATTTAACCGCAGTATATGTAAGATTTTTTTTTTTAATTATACCTTTTTAAATTTTACATTGCTTCGCTGCTCAGCTGTTTATAATTAAAGTGCTTCTGTATGGTAAATAAAACTAATTTTCAATGATGCGATATCAGCAAATCTGTGTTTTTATCTTTTCGATATTTCCAGTAAATACGATTCGACTATTAAAACGACTTCCGATTTAAAATCAGTACAGATGGTAGGTTAACCACTCCTCTGTCTTGGAGCACTAGTAGCTTTGGTAGGAGCTGTAATACAGCATTATTTAAAAAAACTTCTCAATGAAAGTCTACCTAGGACTTTATCTTTAAACGCGGTTCACTCAAAACTTGAAAAAGTCCACTTGCAGCCCTTTACTTCTCACTGCCTCATATGTATTGTATTGTGCATGTAAAATGCTCAATACTCACGTACGCTGTCATTGATTAGAAATGTGTGTGCTTCTATGTACAACCATTTAAATGCTTTATACTGAAAAGGAAAAAGAAATGACATGAAGTCTCAATTAATAATCCTCAGTGGTTTTATAAGAGAGCATATCACGGTAGCATAAAATAACGGCAGACAGGAAACGGTTTCCTTGTGCATTTATTTCCGGGCTTTTAACAATCAAGTCATAAAATACATCGAGTTGCGCTCAACGATTTTCATTAATATCTCTATAAATAAGGCTTAACTGATTTTTGTATCTGATAGCATTTAACTTGAAGCTCCTAGTGGAAAAGTGTTTTATGCATTGATCGTGGTAATTTTTAAAATTTTGATTGTCTGTGTATGACAAATTACTTCTAATGTTATAGAAAAACAAACACAATCAAACTCGAAACTGACAGTAGTTTTACTGAATTACGTAATAGAAAAAGGGTTGCTTGCTCAAAAACGTATTAAACCTTTTTTTCGAATAGCTGCAATTAATTGCGTAATAAACAGAGATAGTTGCTAGCTGAAAATATGTAATCACTATATTTTCCTTAAACTAGCTTCGCTGGCTTGTTCTTATTTAGTGGAATCAGTTGCTCATTCAAGTACTGTAAAGGCACTTTTTCCTTGCAATAGCCATAGCAAATTACGTCAAAGGCAATGTGTGCAGCTATTTCAAAAAGTAATGACGATATTTTCTAGGAATAGTTTTAGTTGCTGCATAATAAATCTAGGTAATTGCTAGTTAAAGATGTAATGATAATGTTTCCTATTAAATGTCGTTACTGAGTTATGTGTGTATTAGGTGCAGTTACTTGCTTTATGTAATGAAATTATTTTTCCTACAGTTGTGAACTGAATTGCGTAATATGCAGAGTTATATCGCCTCATGTGCAGAGTAACTAAAAAAGGAATAACTTTTCTTTCATTTTTTATACTGCATTGCAGAATGGGCAGTTAATTACCAGCTCACAAGTTTCATATTCATACGATAATTATATTGGAACTCATATTAGGGAGAGTACATCAATTTGTGAGTGTAAAATGAATTTATTTTAGCTGAAGAGACATAAGCTCTTTTAAATAAAATTATATGCTACAAGCCTCTTTCCTAATCCTAAACTCTACTTTTGAAACAGCTAAATTAAATAAGTTGAAATTCAATTTATGTCTCTGTACGTTTAAAAAAATATATAAAAATAGGTAATTCATTTATAAGAGCTTAAGAAAAATGGAATAACTTAAACATTATGAAAATGTTCTTTTTGCTATGTCACTCTTGATCAGATGCAGTTTTGCTCATGGGCGTAAATATTGAGATTTCGATAAAGATTTGTATTTAAAACTCGTTGCCATTTACCACATTTAAATTATAAATAGTTTTTTAAAAGCTATTTGCTGCCTTCATAAAAATAAATAACGTTTAAGAATTATACATAGTTTTTTTTTTTAATCGAAAATGGAAAAACAGAAAAGAAAATGTACACATGATTTTATAAATTCATGACTGTAAACTTCTTAAACAATGCTTAAAAGTTTCAAGTATGAATATTTCAAAAGAAAATATTTGGGGCTCTAATACATTCCATTTACCTACTATGTACACAGAATTGTATTCGTAAAAAAATATTCACATAAATTTTGACCTGGATTTCCCTTTTAATGAACCCTGAACTAATTTTTTTTAAAAAATTTAGCACATCCGTACGCGTTTATGTACGCACGAGTGTATTAACAGCCGAAATATTCATTTCAAACATACCTGAGTTAACTAAAATGAGTTTTCTCGCGATGTCTGTATGTACTTACCAACGCGCGTATTCATCTTGAAACTCCAAAGCAGTATGCGTAGGTTATTTAAATGTCGTATGTAGGTTCTAAATAAAGTCTAGTTGCACATTTTTCATTTTAACTCTGTATGGGATGCTCCAAAACGCCTAGAAAATTTCAGAAAATATATGCTAAATTCAATGTAAACTGTCACCTAATAACTGTCACCAGTAACGTCACTAATTGGCAAACACATGGCAATATATCAGCAAGCATTTTGTCGCCACTTTGTCGCGGACCGTGAAGCTGGCGAGAAAATTTTTATGCCAGAAATGAAGTGGCGTATGCAGTTTCAGTTTGGCGATATTGGCAAAACGGAAAAATGCGATTATCGTAGAACTAATGGTAAACATTAATAGCAGTTTGAGTATGAAAATCTGTAAAACTCTCTTTCCAGCACCGGTTCGGAGCAATCCAGGAAGTGCAAGCATTTAAAATATTCTTCCGCTGACTCTAAGTCTTTAATATTGTATTACACTGGTAAACAAAATTTTATATTTATAGTGCTTCTAGTTCTTTTTGACGTTGATTTTAAATACCCACTTGGAATTTTTCCATCACCCACAGTTTTTGTGTAATTATAGGTTTTAAGTTATTTATTTTTCCCATGTTTTCCTACATCGCGTTATGATAAAACCAATAGACTGCTAAACAAAGATTTAGTTAAATGAAACATTAATGGTTTTTCTAGGGTATTTTTTGACGCTGATTTCAAATATTCAATCAGAGTTTTCCATTCATCCACATTTTTTGTGTAATCATAGGTTTTAAGGGATTTATTTTCCCCGTGTTTTCCTAAATTACGTTATGATAAAAATTCATAACTAACAATTAAAATCTTGTCATAAAGACAAGTAGTGTGTAGATAGACAGTCAGGTATGCTGGTACTGCATTGGTAACATGGTAGTCAGTCATAATGGCATCCTATTATTATAAAATACGCTAACTGAATAGAATAATTTTCTGTAATTTTGTATTTGAAAGCAAACATAAAGAATTCAAAGATTTTACTCTAAGAAAAATGCTTTAGAAAACTGTAATAGTATTGACTCTGTAATGGATATGTTTGTATTTTAATATCAAACAGATGAGACTTGGTATTACTTCTTTCAAAAGTAGTTCAAAAGCATGATTGAAACACGTTGCCTTCGGTATCACTAGCATATTCAGTCAAAATGAAAACACATAGAGACTTGTAAGTCTTTTTTAGATAAAATTTAGTACAGCACATATTATGGGACACTTATTTCTGGCCTAAAATTAAATTAAATAAATTTTATTAATACAGTGGCGTTTTCTCCTATGCGAATGGGATAGCAATGGCAAGAAAAATTAAAAAAAAAAAAAAAAAAAAAAAAACTGGACCTGTTATTCTACTGGGCTTTCATCTTCAGTTACGCCTGTTTAAAAACTTTGTTGAGATTTTGTAACACTGGTGCTGAATTTGAATACTTTAAACCAGAATTTCTAAGTATTATTAAAGTATAGCTTAAAAAATGCATCTTTGAAGGGCGCTCCATTGCTCATGCGAATAAACTTTTGCTGATTACTGATAGAAGCTTAAAAGGGATGTTCCTGATGCTTAATACAGAAAGAAAAGAACAATAGCTAAGTTTTTGATCAGTATTAGTCATGCATGTGAATATGCACATTTCTTTTAAACTTCTTTCTCGTGTTACAAAAAATCTGCGGGTGATGGAGAAAAACCGTTAGCATATTTGAATTCAGCGCATCATTTTACACTAAGATCAGGTATTTTTTTCTCATGTAACAGAAAAAAAAGTTTTTTTTTGTAAACTAGTGTTATTGTTTCTTTAACAAGTTCAATGCTGTTTTTGCAGCTACAATTTCAGATTTCAGACCGTAGCAAAAATATCGATTTTTTCAAAGATGAAAGAGATGTTTGCGCATTTACTTTTTTTTTTAAATTAATGTAAGAGAGTGTCTAAAAACGTATTTATAAAAAAAGTATGCATTAGAAAGTTCTGAAAAGCAACATAAATTCGTATTTCCGATTCATATTAGTTGGTCGTACAATCTTCTTATTTAGTAGATTTAGAAAGAAGTCGAGTGTTGAACACATCAGATTTTTAAAAACAAATTTGAATAAAATGCATCTGTTTTTTTTTTTTTTTTTTTTGCATTTGTAAGGCAATTTCTATTTCCCCAACTGAATATTATAATAAACAATTTTACCTGAAGATGCCTAACATAAATCAAGCATTAAAGTAACGATGCTTCGTAACTTTCAATAGTCAATGTCAAAAAACAACTTTTACTAAGTGTTTCAAAGTAAACAAATTTATATATAAGTTATTTCCAATGAAGTAAGTAAAAGAGATTCCAATTATGTGCGGTGCTACATTCAAAAACTGGAGTGGAACAAAATTTGCATTTCGTTCTGAGTGTTTTTATTATAAGCGGTGGTAACAACCAAAGACAACTAAATTCTAGTACTTTTCTCTTTTAAATGAGTTAAATAATTGATGTTAGCTTTAACTTGAGAGTACGGTAGATAATTTCTCCTTAATTATTATTAAAACGAATTTGTTTTCTCTTCCTCATCACGTTTGTTTCCACTCGCACATTGATTTTTCTTTCATTTTGCATTTAGGGTACTTCGACTGATGAATAAACATACCTCAGGATATGAACAGTTTGCATGATATTTCAAAAGTTTTTTCTTAAATGAATTCTTAACAGTTACAAAAAGGAAACGATTAGAGCTTTTGTGTTCGTCTTCCTTTTCATTCCGCCCCCTACTCCCCTCTCCCAAAAAAAATTTGAAGCAGAAGTATAAAAGTCCCCCCCCCCTTTAAAAAAATCCCCATATCAATAAAATTGTTTTTAATGCTTTGTACCAAATGCTACAGTAAAGGTGCATAAATAACAAAATACACTAACAACTTTTTTTAGGTCTTATCTTCTATAATGCTCATAATCTATTATAACTTTGTTAATTTTGTTCTTCGTGAACTCTACCAGGATATTTACTGACAAGCGCATCCAGCCGGAGAATTTTTGTGTTTACTTTATCATTACAAAATTTACTAAAAAACACATACTTAGTTTGTTAAATTCGAAAGGTTTTGTTGAAGTTCTTGATGTTTCAATGAATAATTCATTCATTTCATTAATTCTTTATGTAATACATTTCCACAATACCACCAGCCCTTATGAACCCAAATAATTGTGATAATTACTTTTCTGCGTAGAAGCTGTTGTTGGGTAATCTTTATTTGCATTTTTGGTGCATGGAAGCTACGTATATCAAATATTTTACTTTCTATTTTATTGTACTAAAGTACAATAAAAACGATTTACTTTTGTAAATGTTTTTTCATAAATATTTCTTAGTATTCAAAGTAAGCGCACAATCTCATGCTCCCCCCCTCAAGCGCTTCCAAGGGTAATTCAGAATGTACATCTTTTTAAGTCATAATCATCAATCCTGCATGAATCTTTTTTTTTTTTTTTTTTTGTTTTGTACTGCATGTACTTTAATAAGAGTTTTAGGCTCAAGAACTTTTTTAATTTATCAATTTTTCACTACAAACTTCATTAAAAATAACACATTGACATGTGTTATTTCGAAACCATGAAGATTGTTTGAACTTTTTGATATTTTACTAAATTATTCATTCATTTTTTTTCTTTTTTATGTGCCGTATTCACCAGCTGTTTGAACACAAACAATTCAGATGATATTTTTTTTTCCGAGTAGAAATTTTTATTAGGTACCCTTTACTTGCATGTTTAGTACTTGGAAGCAACATCTAATATTTTTCTTTCTAAAAGGTGCAGCAAAAGTAATTTACTTTCATAAATATGACGTATTTTTAAGCATTTCTTCGTAATCAGGGTAAGCGCGCAATTCCATTGAGCACAATGTACATATGAAATACCTTTTTTTTGTCTTTATTTAATGTCATTCAACCAGCATGAAGAGTTGATTCCATCTGCAGCTGGAAAGTCTAGGTTGTAGTCAATGCACAAAGCTGTGCAAACTTAACTTTTGTTGAAAACGAAGAAGCAATTTTTTCTCTGAATATGAACGTTTATGCATTTTGTCTTAACAATTATCATTTTTATGCAGTTAATGTCATAAATTTTAGTCCAACCTCTGAATGAAGCTTAATTAATAAAAAGTCATATGAGGCAGTGAGAAGCAAAGGGATGTAAGTGGACATTTTCAAGTTTTCAGTAAAACGCGTTTAACGTTGCGGTCCTTGGTAGACTTCCATTAAAAGGTTTTTCTAGATCATGCTGTATAGCAGCACCTATCAGGGCTTCCAGTACTATCTCTTGCCTCAAGACAAGGGAGAGGTTCACCTGCCATTTGTATTGGTTACCTCCAAATTTTAAATTTTGATACTTGCATCTCTTTGCTTCTCATTGCTTTATATAAAGATAAATTTTAAACATGGGCGGATGTAGGGTAGGGCCGTAACCTTAACAAGTATTACAGCCTAGAATAACGTGAAATAATGTTCTTTGAAAACAAAACTATAAACAAATGAAGTTTATTTTCTTCGCATTTTAAACTTTATTTTATTGAATAAATATAAATAAATATTGTAACGGATCCGGTGCGACTTCCACTTTCTTGAAAGGACGACACAGTTCGTGAGAAAAGTATAGGTAAATTTATTTACACTATGTGCAGGAAAGATTGTCAACAACTGCTAAATTAATCATCAGCAATTAAGCAAAAATCACTCAACACCGTAAACTCAACGGTTACATACGTATTTACTTCCAAATACGCAAAAATACAGCTCAAAAGGCTTCACAAAACAGAGCAATAAATACTCTCCATCGTTCCGCTGCAACGATTCACGAGCAAAAACTAACTCGAAACTGACTCATTCACAAGACGCCCGGCGCTTTATACCAAGCGAAGAAATCTCTAGAAAATCCTACTAAGTTCTACGCATTTGTATATCTTCTTTTTATTCATTCACGAATCTTATCAATGAGAAGTAGGGGGACCGTATACTTCAATCGAATGTATAGGGGCTGCATATTCATTAGAGGAAACTATTTACAGGTTACGTTACTACAATAATTTTAGAAGACAGATAATTTAATTAACGCCAAATTTAGCTAGATTATGACAAATTAATCACAAAAATAACTAATAATTACAGAATTTGTAACAATATAATCAGATCCTTATTGAACCAAGTAATTCATGGTACATTTAGTATATATTATCACTATAAACTTTTTTTGAATTTTTAATCGTAACATAGATGTGAACTTGTTTTAGTTCAAACGCTGATGTCAACATGCAAATAAAGGAGTGCTTCATCACTTCAAAAATACGTCTTCGGCATATATCATAAGCTTCCAAATGGGGTTCAAATGTCAAAGAAAAATCAATTCTTGTATGCTCCTTCGTATGGAGCAATTGATGTAATTAAAAATATTTGCTGAAATTTTTGTCGGATATTTCACACGAAAAATTTTGCAAATCGCTAAGAAGCATTTTTCTCTCCGTTGACTATGTTTTTTTTTACGTTACATTGCTCGGACACTGTTGAGAACTTCCACATTAGTCATCTCCAGAACCATAAATGTAGTTGAAACATCTTCAACTTCTTGCTAATTAAATTTTTCCTTCCCCGCTCCGATTGCACAGTTAGAAATACTGTTGATTCTAATCGTTTCGTCATTTTCCGTTAGTTAATTATGCTGATTGGTCATGTTTATATGGTTTTCAATCGTCTCAATGCAAAGAGGGCAGCATTGGCATTTTCACTCCGTTAATAATGCGCGGTCACGTAATGCCATTGCCATTAAAAACCAATTCATCTAATATTTCTCCTAACATTTCTCTTTTATCTCCACAATCTCTCTCCATACATAGTAATGAATCGAATTTCTTGCTTTCTCTTGATTGCAGATCTAAATTTTCCACTTGCGGCGACATTTTCGCATCCCCCCCCCCCCCCTAACGCATACATTGCTGTTATTCAAGTAAACCAAATTTGTTGAAATTACACCCAATACTGGTACGCAGTACGTAGTTTTAAACACCTTTACACTTCCTTATGTCCATCCTGTAGTTTGAGGAACTCTTTCTTTCTAATAGCCTTTTGCAAACCTAGTGCGATTCCCCGATATAGCATTCATTTTTTCACGTGGCACCGCTATCGGTGGATGCTTTTACGACGAGAATATTTGAGACCCAGTATCCCCACCAGATAGAGGCACCTGAACTCTATTCCATGCGAAACTGCACTTGCAGTTTTTAATTTTTCCACGAGCACTCCAAGAAGGAACCCAAATTTATAATTATGCGTTTTTGCAAGTGGAAAATTCTTCGTTTTGATCTAGAGAAATAAACTGGAAGTATAGGACAACTTTTATTGGTTCATATATGACGATGCGTTTCAATGTGATCTCGGTTAACTCTACAGTTACAAAATTGATAATTATCATTTTTTGTCGCAACTCTATGAGTAAACATAGCAGTAATTTTATTAAAAAAAACCCTAGTTCTGTTTAAAAATTTTAAGTTCCAGAATTGTAGAAGAGCTGTATTACCTTGACCAAATCATGAACTTCATTTCCGATTGCCCTTGCATTACATAACTTCTCAAAAAACTCTATTTACAGTACGGATATCCGAAATACCGAATGTAAGACAAATAATTAGACGTCAAGGTCAACTAAGGGAATTATCAAAGTGTTCAAGGTGACGTCAGTTTGAGAGCAATTACCCTTAGAAAATTATCTCAAGTTTTTTCAACAGTTGCATAAAAGGCGCCATTATGGCTGATAAACCTTTGACGGAAAATTTAGCGTAATCCGTATCAAGATTACTGAAGATGACCTTAAAGATTTAATATATCAATCCATTGGCACCGTATTTAATATTTCCTTAAATCCTGATATTACAGAGCGTGATGTGTATTTGTTTTCGAAATATCGTAAAGATGATTGATCCTTAGATCATTTCTTCGAGTTTAACTTTATCAAAACATTAACTGAATCTTGAGAATTTTTTCTGGATTGGTGCGAAACATGAAAATTAAGTTTTGATTTTTGTAGCAACTGCTCTTTATAAAAAGAGTGTTGTGTAATCATAGATAAAATACCTGTGGAGTGGAGCCGCAATTATGTCGCGATAAGTATTGAGTGTAGCGTAAGTTCACTTAACACTTTCAAGTAATTGAAAGTTTTGTCAAAATACCTGCAGGAGAAAAAAAGAAACAGGAATGCGTCAATTCCAATTTCGAGAATGCAATTTCTATTTAAACGTAGGTTTATCAAGCACCAAATTTAATAAAAACTTTGTGAAACTTGTTTCAAAGTCAAATTAAATGACATACAATCATGTTTCTCTGCTTTTATGAAGGGGTTATAGAACGTCAAATATATGCAAAAACTATTATGAATGAGTGGTGGTGCTCCAAACAAAAAGTTCTGGCTGCTGGCCTAATCCAGGCCTGACGAGAGGCCATTTCAGCCTAGTCAGAAACTAGGGGCCCGGACCTTGGAACGCCCGGCGACACTGACACAAAAAAAAAAGAAAGAAACGAAGGAAATAAGAAAAGAAAGGAAGAAAGAAAAAGGGGGGGGGGAAGTCCGAATAAATGAAAACGTAAAGGAAAAGTAAAATTTACTCTTTTGGTGTTTACTATTGTGGCACTTAAAATAGATGTTATTGTTTTCTAGTAAGCAGTAGGTGATTTTTTTCTCTTTTTTTTTCTTGTTTTTTTCCCTTTTCTCCCCCCCCCCCCTTTTTCTACTTTCCTCCTTTTCTTTTCTTCTTTTTTTGGGGGGGGGGGGGGTGGAAGGGGCCAACCATGGCTCTGTGGCCCTGGTCAAATCGGCAGCGTGGAAACGACTTTCACTACTGACACCTGGACAGCAGTTTTGGTTAGTGCAGAGGTTTTAAAACTTGAATCTGCAGGGGACTATTGGAAATACAATTAAACTCTTAGCCTTATGCTTTTGATGAGAAGATAGAAGTTGGGGCCAAACTCACTTAGAGCCCTTGGTTTTGACACTATTGTCAATACTATTTCGTTAGTTTATTTGTATACAGGTACTGTTATGACTCACCCCCAGAAGATAATATTTGACTGCGGTAACTTATTGATGTGTAGTGCTTCCTTAAGTCATAGAAAGGTTTTAACAAACCATAGATTTCTTGGTTACCAACCTTAAAAGTTTTTGCACTGATTTATATGTTTGCATTGCCCCTATAATAGGATTAAACTGCATCTGCATAGTGTACCCTTAAATAATTTAGTTAACTTTAATGTATAATCTTATAATGTTTTCTTTTGCAATCAAGTTGCATATTCACAGGGATGTTAAAGCCTTTGAAAAAAAAAATAAATTTATCATTTTTTGAGTGGTAATGTTAGAACGTTAAAAAATAAATTTATTATTATTGCCGTAATTTTTTTGAAGGTTAAGTTTTATAAAAATAGAACAAGCAAAATCTTACGTAATTAACATGTCTTCATCTGTCTACCATATGCAGGCACTTTCAACTACGTGCTGATACTTTAATGTCAAAATACTTTATCTGGGCTTGAATGTTAAATTATTTTGTTACAAATTTAAGCTCATATTTTTCTCAACGTTTTATTCTATTTTATGCTTTAAAAAATCATAAGCTTTATTATGTTAACTATAAAGCTTATAGTTTGTAGCTTTAACTTCATCGCATTTGTAACGGATAATTAAGCAAGATGACTTTAAAAATAATAATAATATACAAATGCTTGCTTGTTGTTTGCCGAAGAAAAATACTTCTTTTAAATTGCGAAACTGTAAAAGAAAAAAAAATAATTGTTAAACTGGCAACAGTCGACAAAAAATGTTTTCTACGTCTTTCAAGAGGGATTAAATGTTACATTTTGTATAATTTTTAAACAGTCTGAAAACACTCATTAATAATAATGTACCGTCTGGTGGCAGTCTACATTATTATAATTCGTAAAAGAATCGTAACCACGTTTATTAAAAAATAATCCACCACAACACGAAAGTTTAAAAGCTTTCTATTTGCTTTAACGTCTATGTTAGAAAATATTTTCATTAATCTTGACGAAATTTTATCATAGCTTTCAAGAAATCCAAAGTTTGGAGTTAATGTATTTCTGTGGTTTAACAAAACAATTTAATAAATGATGAATTGCATAAATGATATTGCTGAAACATTTAAATCAAATGAAAAATGTTAGAAATAAAATAGTACTATTTCTTTAAATCATTAATGATTAAATTCATAGTTAAAAAAAAATTCAGTTTTACAAATTGAATTCGACTTATCTCTCTGTCTCATTTTTCACTTTCAATTACATATATTGAAATATATTAATTGAACAAAATGCATTTACTTAAAAGAAACACTTCATTACATTTGAGTTTAAATAAAATGCTATCACTTTTAGTTTAAATAAACCATTATCACTTTTGGTTGCAGACGGAGATCCTCCTAAAGTATGGATTTAATTTCGTATTTGATAATACTTCAGTGTTTGTTTAAATTTATTGCAGGAAATTTGGCTGAAAGTTTCTTTATTTTTATGTGGTTATATCTGTGATTAAAATGTAATAAGTCAGGAACTTGTCAAACAATTTTTATGCGTTTTATTTTTCCTAAGGTGTTAGCTTTCCTAATATGTTGTAATATGTAATTTTGGTGTGCAGTGAACTCCCGACTATCCGCTGATCAGCGAAAACCGCAGATAATCCGAACAATAGATTAAAAAGATACTACTGTATGCAATAGCTCAAAACTATGAAATACACTCACACATACCTTTAAATTATAGCTAAAAACATTGCTACATTGCATCTACCAACATTGAGTGTAAAAGTATAATGCAATGTAATACATATGTAAAGGCTAAAAACGAACAATAACCCAATTATGAGTTACAAAAATATTTAATGACCGTTAAAAATATAAATAAATAAATTGTGAAAAGACCCGCGTATAATCTGACCGCCGGTAATCGGGAGTTGACTGTATTTAGAAGTGCAGATTTGTGAAGATAAGCTTGTGTAAAAAGCTGAACGGGTTTATAATACAAGTCTCAAATATATATTATCTCTTTTCACAGGAATTACTATTGGAGTCCGTATTTTTGGTCCCGTTTTCGGATTTCTTCTTGGATCATTCTGCACTAGCATTTATTTGAACTTTCCATTTGGTAAGTAAATTTCTATCACTTGATCATAAAAAGGGTAATAGTAATAATTTGCTAAACATTAATCCATAAAAGTTGCCAAACGTACTCATTTTAATTGAAAATAACTACAATCCACAAAATACTAAATAATTTTTTTCTGAGTATTTAGTCAATTTCGATGCATCGTATTTCCGTTTTGTGATATAAAACTACACAATACACATGTTCGAATCAACGCAGTTACCTCTGCCTTAAATTGAGGTTTATATTTCACTTTAAAAAAAGGAAACATTTAACCTTAACACAAAGTTTAGCCACAGTAAATTATTCCCCGACACCTAGTTTCACTTAACTAGAATGGTTTTCCTGCATGCATCCAATCTATAAGAGACAGTTGAATTATACGATTATAATATTTTATCTTACTGTATCTGTAAAAAAACTCTATTGCTGTTTTCATAATGTATCTATATAACAGCACATTTTCGATGCGATAATTCTCATTCAAATAAAGCAGTAACATTGCGAATAACTTAAGCATGAAGATAGTTTAGTTAATTTCGGTTTCTTATTTATGCAAGTCACTTCTCACCATTAAATATTTTCATGAAAATAATTTAATTTCATACGAAATGCAATTTCTAGCTATCAATAGCAATACAAATTAATAAATCGTTCCCCATTATCAAACTTTGATATTATTCTTCTTTTGGTGCTATTGAGTGTAAGTTCAACTTGCAACGAGGATTATGCAGCAGATGTGTCGGTTGGTGAAGCATGGTAGATTAAAAGAAATGCGATTGACAACTGAGCCCAGACATTTGCCATCGGGTATTGAACCTTGGTTAGCTTGGTGCATTGCGGTATAGCTTACTGCAATGCCACGAAAAATTATCTAAAGAAATGAATATGTTTTATATTCCTCTAAATATAAACTTCATGTATTTTTACAATTAAGATGAAATGGGAGAGTAAAAAAATAAGTTTTAATATTTATTAACCGTTACTTCAAAACTAGGGTATTAGACGAACTTCATGGTGCCGTGCATTGTGAGCTCAGCTAATTTTGTGCGGTCGAATTATTCTCATCTTCACTGAAAATGTTTCTGAATTAAATTTCATAATAAAATTACGATTTTTTTATGGAAGTGGCTACGCGCATTTAATACAAATGGTGTGCATATTTAACTATTTTTGAATGCGTTTATTGACAGTGAACGCATTTTAATAAAACAAATAGAAATGTTGAGGATTTTTTGGTGTTTATGGATTGTCCTATATCATATAAATAAACCTATATAAGTTAATTGTGCTTAATGGTCAACTAAAACATGTAGTTAAGTTTGGAGTTGTTTTGCAAAGCCAGTACGAAAGTAGCTAAACTCAACTCACCACCAATTAAGCTTTCACTGTAAAAACAATTCAGAAATGTTCCTGGGAAATAATGGGCAGCTGATGAGCCCATTTTCTGCCAGTAACAGATCTTTCAAAAACCGGGAACGTTTTCCGCTAAGTGTCAGTAACCGTCCTGAAACTATCCTTGAAACTTTCTGAAGAATTTGGAAATATCTCCGGTCACAACCAGACATGTCTCGGGAACCTTTAGGAATTATTAGGTAAGTTTTATTTAATTGATTAGAGAAGAACCTTCCTGATATACCAAGAAAGCACTAGAAGCAATAATGCCATGGCCACAGCTACGACAGAATTGCAAGTAAGAACCAAGCATCTCCCTCGCCTGCAGTTCTTGCTTTGTAAAGCTGCAGCTATCCAGTGACTAATTCGCTCTCATTGAGAGCTCAGTCATTCTGGACGGGCCTAATCGAACTGAAGCCGACATACTTATTAAACTCGCTCAGTCAATCTTAAGCTAAAAGTATTTTTTTACAGTAGTGAAATGTCTGCCTTTGTGCTACTCGTAGCAATACAGGAATCTTTTTTGCAAACTTGATTTTATGGAGAAATAGATGAAAACCTGCGAAATCCCCTAATGTTCCACCGCAATAATCAGTAACGTTTCGGAATTTCTTTACAGTGAATTAGTGCATGGCACGTGATCAACTTACAGATTTTACTGAATGAATAACTTTGAATACAATTTTTAGAAATTGTACGAGAATCAACAAAGTGACAAAGTTGATTCCTGCAATAAACTATCAGGAGAAAATATTCGTGCAAAGTGCTTTTATCTAATTAAAGAACATTTTCTGTTTAAAGGAGAACTTAAACTTCTGTCTGATAATCCAATACATATCCTCCATTTTTATACTATGCGATAACCCTAATCATCAAATTTCCTTTTAGCTGGCAGCATAGTTTCCAATTCCTTACGCCTTATAAAATATACTAATAAAAAAAATCAGAGATCAACGCTCGATGGTTTTCCGCAATAAATCACATATGTAATCCTGAAATGTTCTTTTCCCAAGAGAAAGACATCTACTACACAACTTTTTATTTACCACCTCGAGCTCTATGTCTGTTACGGTCCAATTGAGAAAAATGAATTGAATAGTGTTCTGCACAGCGGTGTTTGCAATTGCCTTTTGGCGCGTTCCCAGAAGGTATTAATTATTTGCTCAGCAAAGGAACATTTGACGACTATGGTAAAAAAAATATTAATTTCACCAGCAATGAATTACTAAAACCGTAAGTAAATTTTAAAACGACAGACATTGGCATAGGATGAAGTGAAATAAACCCTTTAGTAAACTTATAGGACGAAAAAATGTTTCAAAATATTCAAGGACGTTTTCTTCCATTTTTTAAGGAGTGCATTCAAACAGTCAAACTGCTCATTACCCACCTAAAGGTTTAGCAATAATTTGAAACATACGCTTCAAAATCAACTATTAGCTCGGCAAAAGAACATTTCACAACTATGATGCAAAGAAAATACCAATTTCTTCATTAATATATTAATACATCTATAAGAGCATAAATATAAAGCGGCAGACACTGGTATAGGATGAAACGAAATAAATAATTTAGTAAACTTTAAACGAAAGGAAATAAATGCTTTAATTTATTCAAGGACTTTTTTTGAAGAGGAATAAATTCAAACAGGTCATTATTTGAACTACCTTTTGTGCAATAGTTATAGTTAACCATTTGCTCGGCAAAAGAACATTGGACAACTATGATGCAAATAATACCACTATTTTTCATTAATAAATTACTAAATCCATAAGTGATGTTAAAAATGCATAGTTATGAAGCGACAGGCATTGACATTGGATGAAGCAAAGACGTAAAAAAAGAATGCTTTAAAATATTCAAGAACGTTTTCTTTCTTTTTTTTTTTTTTGAAGAAGAGTTCATTCAAACAGTCCAACAGGTCATTAGCTGACCTACAGGTTAAGCAATAGTTTGAAACATACGTTTCAAAATTAACTATTTGCTCGGCGAAAGAACATTTGACAACTATAATGCAAAGAATACCAATTTCTTCATCAATAAGTTACTAAATCCATAAGAGATGTTAAAAATGCATAATTATAAAACGACAGACATTGGCATTGGATGAAGCTAAATACATACTTAAGTAAACTTTTGATGATAAGAAAATAAAAGATTTTTAATTGAGGACGATATTTGTTTTTCTTTTGAAGAGGGTTAAATTCAAACAATGTGAGATAGTAGGTCATTATATGACCTACAGTCTGGATAATATTTTGAAAGGGGTTTTAAAGCATGTCAATTTCTTTGCAAGTAACAAAAAGATGAGCTTTTCCGAACGATCGCTTTCTTTTTTCTACACTTTTAGCTGGTCCATCAGTTTTATTTCCTTAGATTGTTTCGCCTATTTTGATGCAGTTTTCTCTTTCGCTTTTTGCTGCTATTTTATTGAAGTTCAGTAATAAACCCTGACTCGAATTTCACGCATAGTTGGTTCTGAAAAGGATGAGAAAATAATTTCTCTTAAATAAAAGAGAAAACGCTATTTGCATTAAATGTTTTAATGTTTTGTGTGGTTCCTTTTTTCTCTTCTTTTTTGTTTTTTAATTTCTTTTTAATAATTTGACTCTTTGTCGTTGTTTACGCAAAAGCTAGAGCAATAACTTGAGTACATTTTGCTTTGAATGTTTTTATTAACTTTAATGAAAAATCCATCTCTTGCTCCAATTGTTTTAAACCTGTTCCTTCCCGTTGTTATTTACTTCAAATACAATCTTTATCAAGATTTGCTGTACCGTCATTTATAAAACTTACTTTAGATGACAGATTTGTAAAGTGAGTTTGTTTTTATCCCAACTTCCGTACGTTTTAAGGGCGTCACATGCCTAAAAATGACCAACTTGTAGCGTTTTTTATTGCTTATTTTTAACTTTCAAACTTTTCATACATACGGGTAAAAGTTTCATAGACCTAACTCTATTATTTAAAAGTAATGAGTGGCTTAATTTTACGACTGCTAAGCGACGTATAACAAAACTGGAAAAAGCAAAGAAAAACTTTAAAGTGCTCTTCTTTAACAATCACTTTTTTGTATTTGAATGATTTTTGCATTCTAATTGTTTTTTTTTCTATTAAATACCATTCTGGAGCATATTAGACAGCATATCTCAGCTTGAAAAGAATAGTGACGCAACTCAAAAAAGCAGTTTTTTCAGGAGATTTTTTTTTTTCAAATCACTGCGATTAGTAATTTATTGTTGTTTCATTCTTAACAAATCCTAATTATTGTAATGCCCATTAAAAATGGTTAACACTATTCCTTTTGTTTATTTCATGCAGTTTTTGTGCTAGTCTTTGAGGCTTGCTAGAAATTTTAATCAAATTTTGGTTTAATTAGGTTTTAATCCAAGTCACCATATACCGGAAACTTTGCAATCTACGAGTTGTGTCTTCGATCCATATAAAAGATCAATGTTTTAAAATTATTTTTATTTAAAAATCTCATTTTTGGTATTTTTTGAGTTGTGTCACTATTCTTTTCAAAGGACGGTATACATAAAAGATAATTTTTAATTTTAACAATGATGACCGTAGAATATTTTCAATCAAATATAAAGGAAAATGAGTGCTCAGATTTGAAGATGTGATTATTCACATTTAAGAAAAAATATTTTAAATGTACATGCAAACATTTAAAGAAAACATTTATAACCGTTTTAGGGAAAAGGAAGTTTTATAAAAAAAAAAAGGGGGGGGGGGGTTTACAGGATTTGGGCAATATCATTAACTTTTGAGAAGCAAATTATATTGATCGCAAAAAATGTGTGTATTAAGGTGTAAAACATTATTTTCCTCAATGAACTATCTTTTATTTTTTACAAAGAAGTGCCACAGGTGCTTAAACAGTAATAATTCTGGTACTTCTTGATACCTAAAATAAAAGATGATCAATATTCTTTTAAGTATATTTAATTAGTGTCTAACCCCTCCGCATATAGCTGTGATTTATTAATTCTGCATTCTTCCTTTTTTTTTCGAGATAGTTAGAGCAAAATACATTTAATATACGCATGTTTTTAAATTACAACTAATTTATGTCGAACTCTGACCTCTGTTTTTTTTCGATTGTAATTTAATTATAATGTAAACAGCAAATATTGGGTACAATTTCCTAATATGTTTCAAGTAGTTCATATATTATCTCAATGCCAAAAGTTTTAATTTTGTAGTTCTGTATTTTTCCTCTTATCTACGGATGAGTAGAGCAAAAATATTTTATTATTTTCTAAAATTGTCACTAATTCGCTTCTGAGTCTTTTCTCTATAGTTGTTTTTAATATTATTTTTTAAATTCTATTATTTTCTCATCTTTATTTCTCATGTCAATATTTACATGAGTTATTGTTAGCAGAAGGTTCTTTTTTTTTACTCGAGCAATATTCTCTATGGCTTCATTCTTTTTCGTTGCGATATGTCTAAAAACTTCCCCATATTTTTCTATAACGTATTGTTTAGCTGATTTAAAATTTTTTTAATGTTTTGAGCATACAAACATATATATTTAAACACTATAAAATTTCGTGGTGGGCAAATCCTAAATTTGTTTGTTCTAAGCGAAATGCAATGATTAGTACTAAAACCGAATTCAAGTCATCGGGTTTTTCAGATTAGTCCAAATTTTAACGAATGGTTTTTTGCCTTCGCATTGAAGACTCACAAAAAATCTTATTGTTGTCTTATTCTCATATTGCGTCCTGTGCTTCAAATGAATGAAGCGATCAAAAGTATTTCAATTTTTAATTAAGTGTCAGAACGGGAAATGAAGTATGATGATTACTAGAGCAAACAGATGTAATTAATTTTCCCCTAATTAATCCAAACTGCGCAACTCATTTTTCTACAATCCCACACACGCTTTTCATTTCTCCACACTTTCCGCAATTTAGCGAAAATCTCATATCGTGACATTCTTTGTAGCATATCCCTTCACTTCTTAGTATATATTAAGCTTTTTGTTGAACTTCACTTTTTTTTTTGTTGAGCACTCACGAATTGATTAATGCTCTCACTTGATCGTTTTAAGCGTCCGTCCGTTCTTTGGTTTTATTTTTGCGTTCGCTTTCCTTTGTATCACCACCATCGACCGGCTCCTCGATGCTGCTCCTCCAGCGAGCTGCTGGGCTGTGGCATCCATACCATACACACACACGCATATCCTATAAACACACACGCCATATCCTATAAACACACACGCCATATCCTATAAACACAGATGCCATATCCTATAAACACACACACACGCCTACATACATAAACGCCTACAAACATACACATAAACGCCTACACACGCTCGCACGCGTACGCACACACCACCACTACACACACACACACACAAACACTCGTGATTGCAAAAAGCATAACATAAATTCAAGAAGTCATTTTTAATTATGTTTTTTATTTTTAATTTAAAACGCAGCGGAAATTTTTCTAATTTCATATTGCAGCAATTTTTCAAAAACTAATGAAGTGAACATTTGGCAACGCGTTTGTTAATTTCGTTAATTTTTTTGTGTTAAAGTTTCTGAATTATTTTAAAAACCGTTAAACTATCTCTCTGCTGCAAATCAAGTAAAGCTTTTAAAAGAAAAAATCCATGTCAGAAGCTTAAAAATGTACTTGTTTTTCGGAGTTAAAACGAAACCACTTTTCAATACAAAAAATTATAACTTTTGGATGAAAAATGATTGACCTCTGTGTTACATAAAAACTACAATTTTTATTTTTACTCCACAAGTGCTGATTATTAGAGAAATGTAATCCAAATAATTGGTTTAAAATTTAAAATGTATGTCTTTTTTTTTTAGTCTCGCGAAAATTTAATTAATGCTATTTTTCTGCACATTTCCTTACCATGCTAATATAATGAGATTTTGAAAAACTTCAAATCGTTTCGTTTGATAAATCCTTGGTTTTTCGGTACCTTGTTAAGTTTAGAGCACAAATGATTACTTTTTCGTTTCAAAACATCGTCGGCGGTTTTTTTATATATTTTTTTTAATGTTCTCAAATATTCTCGTATTCTTAAATCTTTTGCCACACCTTGTTTCAATATTTTTAATAAATTGGTTGATTCAAAATGCAACGGGATAGTTTTCGAAAGTAATATATTCGTATCGAATATTGTGTTTTTTTTTTTTTTCTTTTTTTCTTTTTTTTTTTTGTGTTTGTGCATTAAAATATTTTGACTCAATCAAATTTTTTCAAAAGCGTATTTTTTTATTTCTGTAATATTTTAATATCCAAGGTTTTTGATAATTATATTTTTAATGCTTCAATATTTATCTAATGATAAACTTCCCGAAACATTTTATGCAAATGGCAATTTTTATGCTTTGAAGAAAAATAAACATCAGTCACGTCTGACACCTTTCACCATCTGGTAGGCGTTGATTTCCCCAAAATATAAGTTTAAAATTTGTTTTTATTACTTCACTACGTCATTGCTTTTTTCAGACTTTGGTGTGTGCTCCAGATTTTTTACTTCACCTTTCAACTGTTTTCTAAAAATATGTCTTTTTTGTTCCTTCAGTGCTCCCTTTCGGCTATCGACGTCGAAACTCTATTTCAAGACTCATTTCAGTTCAGATTGAAATTATTCAACCATAAATAGAAAACGTATCTGAAATTTGAATATGATACTTTAAAATTAAAACAAAATGATTCCAGTAATTGCTACTGTTTTTAAGTTTTCGTGTTTTATATTTGTATATGTTATAAAAGTTGAAGAAATATATTATGTCTACACTTCAGTCATAGATATTTTAAATATCTCTAAGGGGCCGTCCATTAATCACGTAAGGCTGGCTCGAAAAGGGGGGGGGGATTGGTCCAGAAAAAAATCACGAAATATCAAATAGGGGTTGTAGTAATATATCACGTGTATTTATTTTTTTTCGACATTTTTTCGGTGTGCATTGTACTTTTGTACAAAGAAAAAAGCAAAGGAACATGTGAATGCTTGTCACAAGCAAATGAATCCTAGCTATAACAGTCTACGGATACACAATATTCGTTATTCCCGCATCCTCACGGAACGATCGTGAAAGATTCTGTGCGTAGTGCGCGAAATTGACAACGCCGAATGGTTCAATGAAACCGATGTGGATCTCAAAGAATTAAGTACTGTGCCTACAACTACAACTGAAGATGCTCATCCAGTTGTTGGCATGGAAGAAAGTCTTGGTACTCTGTGGTCCGAGGACACTCTACTTTAATAGTTTTTTCGCATAACTTTCATTATTATAGTATCTGTTGTTATCACTGTAGTCTTTCATTATGAGATGATACTTATACTTGTATTTTATAAATATTTAAAAAAAAAATAATAATAATTTTCGTAGGTACTAAAAATACACGAGATGTAGTAGGGGCGGGGGGTAGTTTTCAACCTCACCATGTATCACTAAGGAGAAGGGGGGTTAAAAATGCCAAAAAACATGATTAATGGACAGCCCCTAACAAGCTTATTACACACATTGAAGATCGGAAATACGAATCAAAATTTAGTCAAGCGCAATTTCATTAATGGTATATTAAGTAAAAATTTAGCATCAAGTAAAAGAGGGGCAAATAGCAATTAAAATTTTTAAATATTGTATTTCAATTTCTTTTCTTAATACAAATCGTCGAAAATCAGAAATACTGTTTTCATCAACATCAAAACAGTACACAACTCCTTTTTATTGCCATAGTCTATTATACGTTAGAGACATAGTTTATTATGGAATTGATCACTATTGTCGTCCCCTTTTCTAATTTTGCATATTTTACCCTCTCTAAAATAAATTTTTCTTCTTGTTAAAAGGTTCAAAAAGTACTTTCACGTCTTTGAAAATACCCTAGCTGTATCCTTGACTTAGTAAATATTTACTTAGTAATAACGTACCAGAAAATAAACATTGCATTTTAAATGATGTAAATCTGAAAGCAAAGCACTGAAACATGTTTTTAGTTAAGGATTATTCAAGACTAGTCATAAATTCATATAGAAAACTGTGCTGAAGAAATATGTGTTCTGTAAAAGTTGTTTCGTGCCGTTGACAGGTTAGAATGAAAGTCTAGCCGCTTGGTACTTGAAATTTCAAAACTTTGTTTTTAAAAGTGAATTAGGCTACAGACGTTTTAAGACTAACTGCAGTTTTAAATAAAAAATTTTAAATAAAAATTGGTTATGTAGAGATATATTTGAAAGAAAACTCAATGATTACATTTTATGTATAACTTGAAGTTGAAGAAACATTTGTCTAAATTATAATTTCCAATGAAACTAAAATCGAGACGATACGATAGCTATTTCGAGTTAAAAGATCCAATTTTAAGTCTTAAATTACATTACGCGTTCAGAAAAGAACAATTCATTTAATTTTTTTAAACCTTCCCAGCACTAACCATCAAAATCTGAAATTTTCAACAAAATCGGTAAGGTAATTTTTGAGTTTCCCTCGAACATTTGGAGTTTGTGTTTTATTTATAAAAATATATATACGTATTTATGATTATAATTAATATTGTAGTTAATGCCCCCTCCTTTAATAAATGTTATTTATAATTTCTTACGCATGAAAAAAAGATAATATTTTGCTGCACTTTGAGCTGCATTAATTTTAAGATGTAAGAAGAAACGTCTTTTGCGGATAATATAGCAAGTATTCGTAAATTTATCATTATTCTTTTTTTAATCTAATATTTGTATGTTAGCTTAGAAAATAATTTAGGTTTCATTAATTTAAAATAGAGTAAAGCCATCTTTCAAACTCTTAAGTAACGAGCTGCATCGTTTTAAGCAGAAATAAAAACATAAAAAAAAAACATTATCCATATATTTTATCGAAATTGAACTCTTGCTTTCAGTAAAGACAACTATCACGACGCAAAGAAAACATTTCCCTTTTTTTTCTCCTTCATTTTCTACTTCTGCATTCGGGTTTCATTCATTTGTAGTTTCATCCCTCTCTTTAGCTAGAAAGCTCCGAGTTTGCTCTGATGCCTTGTCTGATATTCACATTGCTATTTGACTTCTTGAATTGTTTGTCATAAAGTCAACAAGCATGCTGTCACGGTTGGATGTTTAACAGATAATAAGCGTAGCAGCACGAAGATGAGAATGGACTGTCATACAAAATTGAGATAGTTTTCAAAATAAACAGTGTAGGTTGGGAAAGAGATCACTACTTCAGAAATTTAATTTCCGTTGTTTGTGAAAGAAAAAAAAAGCTGTTAGCAAAATGAGTTTTAACTATTTTTATTGAATACTTTAGATTTAACCTAAATCTAATTTAGATGTACTTAACCTGTAGTTAGGGGATACAATAAAAGCACAGAATACGGGATACCTTATTTCTTTTGTCACTTGCGACTAATATGATTAAGAAAAAAATATACAGGGTGTTCCGTTTTAACCTTCAAGACCTTTAATTTCGCAACCGTTAGTCCTAGATGTGTACTTCCAGTTGCAAAAATGTTCAAAATCAGATGCAGAGTTAAGATATTGAAAGTTTGAAGCTAAAATAAAAATTAGTCAAAAAGTACAAAATTTAACTTTTTATACGGGTTCCAAGTCCCCTAACTTACATTTAGGGAAATAATCTCTATTGAAATATAATTCCAGCAGAAAAAGTTTGTAATTAGTACATCCATTACTCACCGAGATATGAAACGCAGCGTTTTGTGACTTAGACCAGTTTTCACTTGCTGTCAATAACATCTTTTGGGGGAAAATATAACGGTTAACAAGTGTTTAAAATGATATGTGTGTATAGAGTGTGGTATTTCAAATTGTTCGAGGTTTTCTAGTGTGTTTTTGCGTATCACGGAATTTGCATTTATTTTTTGAATAGCAATGAAAAGTATAAATATCTTATTTTTCTTACTTTCACGACCTGTCATTCTTCGGAAAGGGCGATAAGTTCCAATCTCATCTTCTGTATGGTCCCTTAATACTTTGAACTGAAATATCTCCTTGAGTTTTGGTCGCAAAAATGTCAAGTTTTTTGTGTCAGTAATAGTTTTCAATGGAGATTATTTCTCTAAACATTAGTTAGGGGACCTAGGGCCCGTATAAAAAGTTAAAATTGTGTATTTTTTTATTCATTTTTATTTTAGCTTCAAACTTTCAATATCTTAACTCTGCATCTGCTTTTGAACATTTTTGCAATTGGAAGTATACATCTAAGACTAACGATTGCGAAAATAAAGGTCTTGCAAGTTAAAAAAGAACACCCTGTATAATTAAGCGTAAAATGAAATTCAGTATTCTGTAATAAGATCCTTTTATTTCAAAAGCTTAAACCAGCAAATTTTAATTATGAATTTTAATTTTTAAAAACTCGTTGAAAGGTTTGTTTGCATTGGATTACTCCTATTGTGAAGTACCACAAAAATAGCACTTGAAAGAAATTGTTTGCATTTTGTTTTTCAGTTATTTTCACCTCAAATATACAACCTTTTTTGATTACCAGCGCAGTCTAAATGAGTCGGTTTGAGACCCTTTTGATACCTAGTTCACGGTTTGCTTACGATCATTTGAAGATTACCTTGTGCCTTGAACCCACACAGCACCATTTTCATCTTCACTATTGTTCCTTTCTAACGAAAAGGAAATTTGTTTTGCCTCTTCTTTCTCATTTTTCTGGATATTACCCCCTGCCCTATAATGCATGCTTCTCCAACCTGAGTTTCATTCTTAATTACATGCATTAACTATGCTTGAAATCGAATGAATACTGACAACATATACGTACTTAGCCTTCCTACAGAAGATAGAATAACTTTTAAAATTCCATATTTCAACGCAAAAACGGTAGAACCTTATTACTGTATCATTATTTAAAAAAAAAAATTGAACTGTAAAACTAGCAAACACCTATACCCTCCACACCTGCCGCTCAGACTAAATTGCAGGTCACAGCACAAAGAGGCAACTGTTAGACAACTAGTTCCAACATTCTCTGAAGATTTCGGATGCATGAATTAAAAAAGTAATAATAAATGAGAAAACTCAGTACCCCATATTAGGTAGCACTGTCATATTGGGTGATTTTACCCAATGCCTTTTTTTAAGGGAGTAAATTAAGACTTGTTGGACAGTTATCCAAAAGTCCACAATGACCGTCTTTTTCTCCTTATCTTAACTATCAAGATATGCACTGTAAGAAAATTCCGAAACTTTACTGATTATTTCCGTGTAACGTTTCGTGATTTCGCAGGCTTGTTTCCACTTCCTGAGAAATCAAGTATTTTTGCCAAAAAATTTCCTGAATTGCTACAAGTTGCCCGAATGCAGACTCTCGCCATTGTAAAAACAATTTTTAGCTCCCAGTTTAAAGATGAACTGAGCGTATTTATTAAGAGCATCGGCTTCAGTTTGATTTCGGCGCTTCCAGACTGATTAAGCTCCCAAAGTAAACGAATAAGTCTTTGGATTTTGTAGCTTGGCAAGAATTGCAGGCGAGTTGATCTTACTTGCTATTCTGTTTTATGTTTGGGCTATGTTTGCATTGTTGCTTTTGGAACCTTCTTGATAAATCAGGGAAGTGCCAAGCTATTATATTATACCTACCTAAGGTTACTCTGAAGATTCCAGAGACACGACTGGCTTTAAACGAGAAGACTTCTGAATTCTTGATGAGGCTCCCAGGATTATTTCAGTAAGGTTACTGAATTTTAGCGGAAAACGTTCCTTTTTTTTGCAAGATATGTTACTGGCAGAAAGTGGGCACAGTAGCTGCCCATTTTTTTCCAGGAACGTTTTTGAATAGTTTTTACAGTGTACGAATAAATATCAGAAACCCCACCATTTTTTGTTTTGAATATATGGTTCATTGAACCCCCGATACAGGTAATTATATTTTGTTGCAAATATGTACATTTATTACGTTGTTTTCTTTATTGATAGTTTCTAGATCAATGTCTTACATCATTTTTTTAAAGGCAAAAATATTTCTATATACCATCATTTTTTTAAATTTTGTTTCAAGATTAAAATATACACCGATTGAAGCTTTCCCAAAATCATTTTTTGGTCAAAATGTCTCTAAATAAAAACTATCATATTTAAAATAGTTAAATGATAATAATATACTTGTCATCCTCTTAAAGCTTATAATTTTTTCTATAACTTCATTATTCCCTTTCATTTGTATGCAATTTTCTAAGCTTTGCTCAAGTCACACGTAATGTTAAACTAAAATACCAACAACAGAATAGTTAACGCAAAACTCTCTCTATTTTAACTATACTTTTTTTTATCTGCCATTCGATCCATCCGGCAATTAGTGCGGTTGCTATAGCAACATCTTAATCTTAATTATTCAGCATCCTTAACAGGGTAGATAATTATTTTTGATTTCTGGAGCTAGTGTTTAATTAGAAAAACGATAGTTTTTATTTTAAACAGTAACAATGTTTTTCATTTCATGCGTACATTCAAAATTTACCCCACAAAAAATTAATATTTTTAATATGAAAGTCTTAGGTTACATTTCAGCTTTGTAGCTGTTAAAATAAATATTTTTTTAAGCATAACTTTTGTTAATGATTTAAATTTGCAGACCATTTTAGCAAATTAAAACGATTTTTTTTTTGTATTTAACCATCTGAACTCTTAATATTGCCTTGTTTCTGGTTCTTCATCGATGGCTTCTTCGAGAAGCTATCGATGCCAGTGGGAATCGTTTTCAACGTCGTTGTCGTTACTCTGCCACGTTCTCAAAAAAAAATCTTTAATATTTTACGAACTAAAGAAATCAAGAGATACACATATTGTCATTCTAAGCACCCGTTGTTTTCCAAATATAAGAGCATGACGTCAGTGCCAGTTACAATAGATGGCCAAAGGAACTACTAACAGGCCCCTACACTTTTGTTCCCGATTGACTCCTGAACTATGTGCTAAAGTTGAAACGTGCAAAAGTAGGTTAATCTGAGAAACCAAATTACACAAATAAAAAACAATAGCATTAAATTCTAAACTGGTGGGCTGTACTTCATTTGTGGCATACGGAGGCAAATGCTCTTAAGAGATTTTTTTTTAATGAGCAAGTCGATCTCCTTACAAAAACAAAATGATGCAATCGCCAATTTTCAAAAGTCATAATACCTCTAGCTTTCTAATACATTACAAAATATCAACAAAATATCCACAAAGTATCCAATCCCAAGAATTTTATAAAGTCAATGATTGCTTGTAATTGGAAGGTATGTTTTGAAAAAAGTTTTTTTTCCTTGTATCTTTTATACCAATAAAATAATGTAGTATTGAAGAAATGGGGATACAAACTCGATGACTCATTTAATTCTAGCGGTCAATATTACCTTAAAAAAGGTAATTAAGTAGTTGCAAATAATGTTTGAGCAATTCCCCCTCCCCCTCTATATAGCACAGAAATCATATAGGTAATGAGGCCTGCTAATGCTCGTGTATTATGGTAAAAATAGGTTTTCTGGTTTATTCATAACATAAAGCAAATGTCTAACAATATGTTTTACATATTTTTCGTTCATGTTGTCTGTGTGAGTTATTTGCCCTTGTGAAACTGAGTTGTTATGGATAGCAAGACAAAATCAATTTATATTTATTGCATCCAAATCTATGCTGTGTTTGAATAAAACCAAGTGCTATACTCGTTTCCCTTTATCCTTTATTTATTATATATTTTCTTATTTATTCTTAATAGTTGCTCGGTACAAGCCGACGCGATGCACGGCTGTATGTATTTATCAATATAAAATATACATATACGTATTATTTTTCAGCTAACCCAGGAATTACTTCTGACGATCCCCAATGGATTGGAGCTTGGTGGTTGGGGGTTTTCATAGTAGGAGCAGCTCTGATTTTTACATCTATACCAATGATGTGTTTCCCAAAAAAACTTCCTGGACAAGGATCCGTAAAGCCCACCAGAAATGGTACCACAGCCAACAGGCACACTCGCCATATAGCGCCTGCTGCTCCTGTTCGGAAAAATAAGAAGCCCAGCTTGAAAGGTAAGAACGTTTCTACTAAACCAGAATGCGTGTTGTAAAATGCATACTTCGTACCTAGTAATTGTTTTGATCTTGAAAAAACATTGAATCGTAGTCTTGTTTTTTCAAGTCTATCTTCTTTCGTGGAGTTTTGTGATATAACTGCAACCTCTATGCACTTTCTTTCAGACCGGAGGATATTTTTCAGAAAACTTATTTCTCATGTAGAAAACCCTGCCGTTAACGGAATCTATTGTTGTAACTACAAGCAAAAACCAAAAATATTAAATGTGAAAGAAATGACTCGAATGGGGCTTTTACGGAAATATGAAAACTATGGACATGTTCCTGAAAAATGTTGTAACGTACAGGAGCACACGAAAAATGGTAAAAACGCAATCTTTGTTATTTGGGTTTAAGCAATAAAAACACAACATCAAATAAAACCAGCTGACCAGACACTGTTTCCCGGATTTCTGGCGTTTTTGTAAATTCATGAACTTAGTTTTTTATTACCCTTCGTGCTAAAAAGCTTGAGGAAAAAGGATGAAACAGTACGATTTTGCTTTGTGTATGTTTATTTCTTCGACACAATTTTTGCGCCTGTAATATATTTATCATCAAGTTACCCAGGTTTCCCATATTTATTGTTTTAATCATTTTTTGTTGACTAACATGTATAGATGTAGCAATACAGTACAGGGTGTCTTGAAGTCACCAGGGTGTTATAAAGGAAATTCATTTAAAAAAAAGTTTTAATCGAAGTTTATTTTTATTTTTCTCCTTATTTCCAAAAACGCGCTTTTATCACAACTTTATTACAACTCTAAGTGCACACTTTTTGCAGATATAAGAAGATTTAGATGATTTTCATTTTCGCTCCAGGCTGTAGCGTAAACAAAGGTTTCCTTCCGGTGTTAAGGGATTAGTCATAACAGTCCTTGTGTGGATAGAAAAGTTATATTAGAATTTGCGATATGTGTTAAAACCAATTTTCTTGGGGGTTGACCCTCAAAATCCATCTCCTGACGTCCATGTGTGTTTCTTCTTTCACAGACGCGACTTTCAGTTTTCGACGTTTGTTGACCTTCATGTCTTTAGCTAATACAATGAAATCCAAACACAGCGAAATTCAAGGGATGCAAATTTCTTTCGCTGCGACGGGAATTTCGTTGTAATTGAATTCAAGCAATGTAATGACAAATTAGGACTGAACGTTTATTTCGTTGAAATGGCTATTTCGTTATATTGGAAATCCTTGTAACGGGATTTCACTATTGTCATAATGGGGAAAACAATTTGATGACATAAGGATAGACATTAAAAAAAAAAGAATTATTTGAGGCAGTGGGAAGCAAAGGAATGTAAGTGAACATTTTCAAGTTTTGTGTAAAACACGTTTAAAGATAACATCCTAGGTAGACTTTCATTGATTTTTCCCCCCTAAATCATGCTGTATAGTAGCAACTACCAGGGCTACTAGTATCATTTCTTACCCCAAGACAGGGGAGAGGTTCACCTACCATGTGTACTGGTTATCTCCAATTTTTTGATTTTACCACTTACATCCCTTTACTTCTCACTGTCTCGTTTGCATAAATTTTAAATATTTATTTAAACACATGATCTCTTTATCAGTGCAAGACTTATTAATACCCTGCATATTTAGTTACAGCAAAGAAGTTCAATAGTTTTAAGAAATCATGTCTCTGACAAGCGGCATTACCGCAAATAGTTATTAAATTTAAGAAATATAATAATTCAACCGCGAGTAAAGTGAATTCGCAGAAAAGAAAGCCAACATTTTATGCGACCTTGGAGATGACAAAGGAACGCTAATCCTTTTATTCCGTTATAATTGGTTACTTTATAGTACTTGTATTTGTTTCTTCCTTTTTAATGATTCCTTGAAATCGTAAGCTGTATAAACCTTTTTTTTCTGTTTAAAATTTAAATTTATATTTTACCAAGTTAATTTAATGCGTTCTAAAATAACTAAACACTCCTTATTATAAGAGAATATTATTCTATCATCGCAAATGAAAGATATTATTCACGGCTTTGCCCGTATAAAAGTTCCTTTGGTTCGCCTGTTTATTTACAAATACAGTGAAACCTTTGTAAGTTGACCACTTGCGGTGCACTACTTTAGCGGTCCACTTAAACAGGTGGTCAACTTACAGAGGTTGATTTATATCATAAGGGCTAATTGCGTGCCTGAAAAAAGTGGTCAACTTCACAGGTTTTACTGTAATGGATAATGAATTTCTCGCCAATTTGCTGTGTTTATTTGCTCGTCCAAGTTATGGTAATTTGCTCGGTAAAATGTTCTTAAAATTGGAATAGAAAAAGAACAAAAACCGAATTTTTGAAAAACCACTTCGAGGTGCACACCCCAACGCTACAAACTCATTTTGTGCCAAATTTCATGAAAATTGGCCGAACAATCTAGGCGCTATGCGAGTCACAGACATCCAGACTTTCAGCTTTATCATTAGCAAAGTTTTAAAGGGATTTATTTAACTATTAGTGTTAAAAGTAATTATGTTAAGAGGGACTTTCTGAAGCCTCTTATACCCCAAAATACCATATAATAGCTTCTTTAGCCTGAAGCATGAACTATAATTAACGCTCTATTTCAAAACTAGTACAGTAAAAGAAAAATACAAGTTTGCCATCTATTTTTCTAAAAACCGATTTTTACCCTGCTATTTATTTATAATCTCTAATTCTTGTTGCATAAATTTTCAGTGGTATTACATTTTCAGTCCCTTAAATGTATGAATTTATCATTAATTTTTGTTATTTAATAATGTAGTTTGGAGGTACTAATTTCTTATTTCAACTATCATTTTAGATGTGTTTAAATTTAGTTTAAGTTCATAACACATTTTTTATTAACTCTGAATAAAAACTGAGCAAATGGATATGTGCTATGGTTTTAATGACATAAATTAAGAGAAGTACGTAGAATAAACGTTTTATTCCAGAAAATATTCAATGATTATGCATGAATCGTTTGTCGTGCAGTGCATTAAGATTTCAGTTAAAACGGAATGCTTCAGTGAAATAATTTTACTTTAAAAAAGCGTTTTTTGGTTCTAGAGTTTTTTTTTTTTTTGGCACTTCTTAACCTTAGTTTTGGCTGTTTTGATTTTTACATTTTATTCTAAGAGATTTGTTTTCTTTTTTCCTTCATTTTCTTATTTTCAAATATTTTTCATAAAACTGTTTCTTCCTATTATGTATTAAAAAAAAAAAAAAATCACGAAAATTAGCTTATGTTCCAATATGCTGATTTTTGACTTAGTTTCTTTTTGTTTATGGTTACTATTGTGGTAAATTTTTACATGAAAATAGTGTTATATATTCAATAATGTTTTTTTTTTTTTTGTAATACGTTTAACCGTTTTAGGGTGCGGTCTGACGATTATCTTTAGCTTGTATTCATGTTTTAACTAACACAATAAAATGTTGTTCAAGTTCTATTCATTATGTTTTCTGCTTGCAAAGTAATATTTTTAAAAATTGTCGTCATAACGTATTTTTATACTTATTTGTTTCGATGCAAACTATCAGTGGCAACTGTGTACTATTTTTAGCTTAAAAATCGATCCTTTATGTAAGAAATATTTTAAAATTCTGGGAGTATCATATCCCATTAATCATTATTTTTTGATAAATTTTTACTTGAAAATAATGTTATATATTCAATAATGCTATATTCAGTGTATTGCAGTGTACATTAGCATACTTTCCGATAACTAATGAGCTAAGAATAGCATTTTTGAAAAGCACCTAAGTAATCTTTAGAATTTCTGTTCCAGTATTGAAGTTCTGAAATCAAATATATTAGTAGCAGTTTGAAAGATTCAGTACAATGAATGCTCAAACGTTTGAAATATATTGGAGTTTATAAAGTCATAATTATTTCAAAGGCGCATTTACAAATCTTCATAATTTAAATCTTTGTTTTATCTGATTTTTAAGATTTTAAAATCATATTCGTTGTTATTTGATGCATTGAGCATTGTGATTTAGTGGTCGAAAATTACCGCGGCTCATTTGACCAAAATTTTCTTACTTGATTAATTTTAAAGAATAATACAGATATCTTCAGATTTTCTTTTCAATTTTATTGAATTTTCGGTATACATGATGATATTTTGATACATTCAGTGCAGAGGTGCAAAGCTTTATTCACAGAAATTTTGTCAGCACTTTAAAATTACGGCTATTTAATTAATTTAAAGATTCATCTATGAATCTTTTTTTTTTCGTTTGATGAGGATTACATATAAGCTATGCTGATATGAGCATATGAGTAGTAAATTCGTTCACCTCTCTGTAGTGCCTTTATTGATCATAATTTACAGTGAATCATAAAACCATAACTCTTTTTTACCCATCTGACATCTTACCCTTCAAGACTCATGCATAAATTTCCAAAATGTGTTCTTTATTTTCTGTGCTTTAGACAAACATAATTAAGAATTTAATGTTTTTTATTCCGTGCTTTATCAATCGAAATTTATTGGTAGGTCTGAAAAAAAATGTTTAATTACTTTGAAAAAAAAAAATGTTTAATTACTTTGAAGATACTCTGCATAAATTTGCATGATTTTCTTTTGACTTTTTAATGGCTTTTTGAGTGCTGTGTGAACAGTACATTCTTGTATTGTGTGCAGTTCCTTACTGATTAAAATGTCATTGATTACTAAAACGGAAACGTGAATACTTTACAAATCTTCATTACTAATTCTTCATTTTGAATAATTTTTAGTTTATGTTTATTTTTTGCTGAGATGTAATTTGATGTTTGAAAGGTTTATAAAATTGAACATATAATTTGATGAATTAGATTGTAATTTAATGTTTCAGGGGCAATAAAATTTCTAAGGTGTAAAAGGGGGTAATTTCTAAAGTGTAAGGGAACTATATAATTATTTCTGAAAATCATGCACAAAATTTAGTTTATTCTTCGTTTAACATATCTTGAGACAGATGTATGAGTTGTAATTGGATGCATTCATTACGTTTGTCTTCAATGCATAGATAAATGTAATGTTAAAATTAGTAAAGTTTAAATGTTTGAAGAACCAGCCATTGATTTTCATCTTTTATTCTTCGCTTTACGTGATTTTTACCTAGACATGAGAAAAATACTTTATTGCATTCTAAATACATTTTTGATAGCTTAAAGTAGATTAGAACACATGCCATCTCAACAGGAAATATAAATAAATTAAGGTTTCTGGCTGGAAAAGAAATAAAGATTAACTTCCTTTATTTGAAGCCAGACGCAACAACTTTATTTTTCTGTCTATTAGCTCTATAAAATCAGCATGGTTGTGAAACATAGTTATAAGCTGGAAACAGACTGTGCAGTTAATCTCTCTCCAACAAATGTTAGTTTCAGCTTTAAGAAATAAATCAGAGATAAAAGCAATCTATCATAACCAGCAGACTGTTTCGCATACATCTTTTTTGTTGCAATGTTTATCAGCCGATGATTCTGCTTGAAAAGACTCATAATAGGATAATGAGAGTCATTGATCATAACTAGTCGAAAAGTTCTCTAATACTATAATAATACTTACTGATCAAACATTCGAGTGGTAGATCTGTGATTAATGAGATAGTTAGGATACACTTGAAATATGAAAGAAAAACCACTGACATACTTAGTTTTAAAATAAAGATGAGAAAATCTTAGATAAATGGACGGATCAGAATGATAGTAGTGTAAGTCAAAAATTTTACAGTTTGAGGTAAGAGTGGATTTGTGTTCTGCCGTAATGGCAGTAACAGCTAATATTTCATTTTTTTTATTTTCTTTTTTACATTATTGTCATCTATTGTACGTTAGCTTTATTTTAAAAATTTGTTTATTTGGTTTCGACTGGAAAAAAAAGTCGAATTCTAATATTTAGTTACGTTTATAGTCATTTTGAGTCCGAAACGAGTTTTTTCAAATATCTCGAAAACTCATTTTTGCAGGCACTGATAATTACCTGCCTACGGCAGTGTTCTTCTGTAGTTATTCTATTAAGTGTACCAACTGCTCAAATAAAATAAATAAAATATATTGGCCATTAGAAACACGCAAAAATTGTCCAGTAACCTGAACTGATGTTCAAGGTAGAACAATAGTGGCGTAGGCCAGTTTTCATGCCGCTGTTTGAACAAGTTGTCATAACTTTCTGCTATGTTTTGATTTATAACAGTCCTTGCATGCATTTGACTTTCAACATATCGTTCATGCAGAATGACTGTGGTGTAAGCCAGTTTTCATGCTGATGTTTGAACCAGTAACCAGAATTTTGTCAGCAATATTTTGATTTATAGCAGTCTTTACATGTGTTTGGTTTTCTTTCAATAAACCTATTATAAATGCAGAATGACGGCGGTGTAAGGCAATTTTCATTCCGAGAATCGAACCAGTAATGAGAATTTTCTGCTATCTTTTGAATTATAACAATCCTTGCATGTATTTGACTTTCTTTAGTAAACCTATCGTAAATGCAGAATGACAGTGGTATAAGTCATTTAAAGCGACTTTAAAACAAGTTAGAAATAACTTTTGATTAAAAAAAAATTATAAAAAAAGTACTTATCTTTAAAAACAAATCTTGTTCCTGGAATATGAAGTTAAAAATCATTCAATCTTGATTTATTGCAAATATTTTTACAAAACCTTCATTTACACAAAACTATGTTAGAATGCCTTTTACCACTCTCATTCAAGCCATGATAAATAGTCTGACAATTCGTATTTTACATTTTTCTCTTATGGGAAAGCAGACAAAAAATGACTTTCAACAGCCTTGAGCGATTTTCCCCGCTGTTTCCTATTGTTAAATATTTTATTGAAATATTATGAATGTGATGCTGGGCATGCAGCACATTTAGAACCCCTCAAATCAGGTTCTTGAAGAATGTGATATTTTGTCCATAACCAAGTTACCGTAATTGGGGAATAACTTCTTTCTCCTCAAGGATCAGGCCAAAGAAGTGATCCGGCTTTTTGTTCAAACCAGAGATTTACAAATTCATGTTCAAAAACTAGCTTAACTATTTTCGATTATTTCATCCAACGATTAGTCGGAGAAGCTTGCAACCGATACCTTACACAGATAGAGCTGACAAATAATACAGGTGAAAATTGACTTTGTACAATTTTCTATTCTTTCAGTTCCGGTATTTAAGGGAATTTCAAGCAAGAATAAATAACATGATGCTCACCATAATACACATTTTATTCGCTATTACAAAGCAAAAGTTATTTCAAAATTTTAACTGAAAGGATCCGAAATCTGATACTTTTACATAATACTTTCTACTTTACACATGTAAACTTATCTCTAAATTAGCAAAGAATATCAATATTAATGTAAAAAACAATATCACAGAATGAAACCGCAAAAAACACATTCTTGCTGTCGAATGGGTTTAAAAGTACTATGTGAGCTATTTACAAACCAAATAGATTTAACCCGCTTCTCAGATATTTAAATTTTGCACATGTAAAAAGTATCAAATTAATGCATCAAAATATAATTCTAAAATACATTTCTTGATAAACATATTTCTAACTTCATTATTGTAGAAAATTTATCACGGTTATTTCGATTACCTTATTTTTTTCCAGTAAGCTACCGCCCTGTATCCAGGGCCCTTATGGCAGAAATACATAAAATACACCGCCAGCTCAGACATTTCAGCCGAAGACTGCAATTTCGTGCTTATTAGCACTCATCAGCCTGGCACAGGAAGTGACTGAGCTGGAGGTGGAAAACCTCTTACTGAAATCAAGAGTGCAAACAAACTGGTAGCTAATATAAAATTAGCACGGTGAGCTAATATAGAAGCTAATATAAAATTTACGGTACGGCACCGTAGCTAATATAATATTAGCACGGTGGGCGGTAACTTACTAAAACTTGTATTCAATTTTCGAGTTGAACCGAACCATTGCTTCGGTCACTCGTTTGATCAGTGCTAATTTTATATTAGCTACCAGTTTGTTTGGCACTCTTGGCTTCCTTAAGAGGTTTTCCACCTCTAGCTCAGTCACTTCCTATGCCGGGCTGGTGAGTGCTAATAAGCACGAAATTGCAGCCTTCGGCTGGAATGTCTGAGCTGGCGATGTATTTTATGAATTACCTTAGTTACTACAATAAACTCCTTTTTATTAGTTCTCTCATTTTAAAACTTGCTGCAGTTAATCTTCATATGACAATTGATTTTAGTAAGAGATTTCAATGTTCATTTCTTTTTAATCTTTAATAATATTGTTTGATTTTTGAAATCAACAGTGTGAGATTGAATGCATTTTCTAACTTGTATTGCATATTAGGTTGTATTTAATTACAGGTTTTGTTCATCCAATATTGAAGTTACGTGTGTCCAAAGTAAAATTCTAAGAGATCTAGATTTTATATTTTTGTTGCGTCACAAACAGTTAAAACCTTAAAATTGATGGGGGAAAATATGTAAATAATAAATTACAGAAACGTACAGCTATATCATTTAACTCCACACAAAAATCGGTTTTTGTACATGCGTGTATGTATATCTGCTTACCTAATATTTTCAAATTGAGGGAACTAATCAGGTATAAAACTCAATTAGAATCAGTATGTTCCTATATTTTACATTTTTATTCCTTAGCATGATTTCCATTATTTTTTTTCTAAAACTTAACATACGCTGTTGACTACTTAGATAATAAATGTCTTTAGTTTAGTATCAAACTTCTTTATAAGATACTTCCAGCACTGACACTTTTAAATACTTAAAGCTGAAAGTTTAAAAAAATAATAAAAACATAATATTCTCGTTTTGGCCGAAGATTCCCTTTTACTTCAGGTAAGAAATTAGCGGACAGTGTTCTAACCAATTTATGAGGAGCTTCAAGGTATGTAAGATAGTTTAACTAATAATTTATCTAAATATTTAGTTTCTACAGAAGAAAAATATTTTTAATGACAGTTGAGCAGTGACGGATTAAAAGGGAAGATGCCAGAACTTCTCTATGTTCAATTGATAATATTAAATTAACATTTCCCTTCATATATTTTTAATTTCTTCGATTAATATACATACATGTCAATTTTGTTTCAAAAGAGCTATAAGTTTGATATATAATATTGCATGTAGGGTTTGCCATTCGAAGCAATAGTAGGATTTAAATACGTAGATATTTTTCCATTATTATAATAATGTCTATAATTAAATAAGAATGTCAACAGTCATAATCTGCTAGTTTTCCGAAAAGCTGCAACATTTGCATGAAATTTTATAATGTTTAAATATTTCTGTAATTTTGAAACTAATAGCTAATGAGAAATATTGATTTTCACGTCTTTCTATAGCATATAACTTCTTCATAAAAAATGCGGCATTAAACTATTTTTATGTTAAAGCTGTCTTACAATAAAGGAAATTATTTTTAATTGTTCAAAATAGTATTTTTACTGCAAAAATTAGATGGCGAGAAAAAAAAAATGTTGGAATTATTCACAAACTTTGCTTTCATACTCTGATAGGTCAGCATATATCTTTTGAATAATGACGTTTTTTTCAATCAACATCATCTTCATAAGATAAGAAATAATTTAGGGATTGAATTGATTTCTGTATTCTACATAACAAAATACAAAAATTTACTTACAAAATAGTATCGTTAATACAGTCTAAAGACTTAGATGATGATTTAGAGACCGAATAAATTATTTTATGTCGTTTCTGCTGCAAAAGTAATTTCCTACAGATTTTTATTTTATTTCTTCATTATTTCACGCAACTATTTTATTGTTAACATAAAACAGTTCAGCTGCTTTTTTATTTTGCTTAGCCCTATATTTTGTTCTATCTTCTAATATTCCAGGAAACTTTAGTAAAATACTTTTTTCAAAGGAGTGCTTAGTTTTGAACTAGGCTTCATACATAAAGAGAATTCGTAAATCGACGGGCACCTAACAAAATATCTACACTTAATTCTTTTATACTATTGGAAATAAATAAAAGTCCTTCGAAAACTGCAGAATGCACAAATGGAAACTTCTGTTTTAGAAATTATTATAAAATTTTTCAAAGAAAAATAAAAACGTTTTACAATAAACAACAAGAGTTGTTTATTGTAATAAAGTTTGTTGCGCATAATTAACATCTTACTGTAACATCTCGCAACTTTCGTCGAGTAATTATATAGAGTAAAAGTACCGCCAACTATTAGTTCAATAATGCATTAAGTGTATTTTATTTGTGTACTTATATTAAAATAAACACTAAACCATCTCTGACAAAATTTTTGTTGAAGAATTAAACGTGTTTTTCTCAAAGATCATATCACCAATGGTTACTTAGTTCAAAAGCTGGAAAATATTCTGGAGATAATACAGTAAGGCATATTTCTACTATGAAAATAATTCCAATTCATTCAGTAACATAGATGGCCATAAACCAAGGAATGAAGATGTGGATGAAGCCTTAAAAACAGTAAGTTTTGTTTTTGTTTATTCACTTTTTCCGTAACTAATAATCATAATACTAAGCAAATAAGAAAATATATATAAGACGAAAACATAACTACTTCTTTTCTTTTCAGATCCATATACCCCGTCTCGAAAATCAAGAATGGCTTTTAGTTGATGAAAAGAAGGTTCTACTATTAAAATGGAAAAGAAGAGAATATGACTTCTTGGAAAGGTTATTCCTCCTGTAAAGGAGACTGTAACATGAGAAGTAAACGGGTAATTTATTATTCTACATTAAAATAATATACATATCAGGTGTGAATTCGCAAATTTTTGAGTTTGAAACGTCTATGAGAAATAATGGAATACTGGGTTGTGGATAATTTTATGTGAAAAAGGAATTCATTTTTTCAGAAAAAACAGCTACGAAATGGAACTGAACTGCTTTTCTCGAATAGATATTATATATATATATATATATATATATATATATATATATATATATATATATATATATATATATATATATATATATATATATATATATATATATATATATAAATTATGAGTAGGTAATATGGATATTTATTGTTTCTTGGCATTTTGTGTTATTAGTTAGTTTTCAATCATTACAGCGCAATCTTAGATTAACATTAATTTAGATAATGATAAAATAAATAAAATTAATTATATAGACATTTCTTATGAAACTGATAAACATGTACAAGCATTTGTTGAAAAAAAAAAATACTATTAACATTCAAAAAGTTGCTTCTCTTTTTTTTTTTTTTTTTTTGACATTTCTATACGCGTCAACATTTATTGAATTTGCGTTCAAATTGAAAAACATAACATAGTAGTGAAATCTTATTCCCACGATTTTAGGAGCCATTATTTCTGCTATAAATAAAAAGATAAAATAAAGCAAGGAGTTACAAATTTTCAGAATTTAAATTTTTCTAGCGCTATGATGACAAACGAAAACCAAGCCTACACGAAAATATCTAACTTGAAAAACACAAAAGCACGAATAAGCTAGAGAGGGTGAATGAAAACTGTTTGCCCTTGAAAAATAGAAATTTATATTGATCAACTCTTCATCCTGATACAGTCTTTTGATGCAACAATGGGAAAACAACGTCATAAATACACAAATTTGCAGTGAACTGCAGACGCTTGTTTCAGAGTTTCCGGGAATCCCTTTTTCAGTGCAAAAAAGTGCAAGCTTTTGGTGGCACCCAACAAAAGCAATATTTTAAATTATTAAATGTCGGTGGTTGTCTATGAACGAAGTCACGTTTCCAGGGGAGTTAGGGGGGTTCACAGTTTGTGACTAACTAGAGGGTCATTCCATAGAAATGTCAACCTCAACCTCAGAAATTTTTTTTCAACAAAGCCCTAATTGTGACTTATCATTTCATTCAGCATACTTTCTAGTACATTAATCCAGTAACAGTTTGCAAAAATTTCATTCGGTATTTTTCTTCTAGCTCTAAACGTGCGAGGTTGTGGAAAAGGCTTAAAATACGCTAAAAACATGCGTCTAAGTTTTCTTGTGTAACGTAAATTTTTTTTTCAAATTTTTAAAAGAACTATTTTTATTCTAAAAGATTAGATGTTGGCCCAATAAAATTGACTGTTCTTTTTGCATACATTATAAGATAAGTATTTTAATTAGTTTGGTTATTTCACTGAAAATATTTACGTTACGTTAGTCACGAAAATGAACTATTTTCTGCATAAAAACTAAACCAGATGATTGAACCAAACATCACTTTTTATTTTCTTACATCTGTGTCATATCTACTTAAAAAGTGCAAAATATTTATTTTTGTATCAGTAGATATAAAATAATTAGTGTGACTAACGTAACATTTGAGATGTGACTAACGTAACATTTTAAAAATGACTGATAATATTTAAAACTTATTTAATTTAATGTACATTTTCATGAACAATTTTGAATAAGTAGGCATTCTATATTGATAAAAAAATATAAAGGGTGAAAAATACCAGTAAAATTACATTGTAGACCTTCTGTCCATTTAGAAAAATACTTTTTTAAAGGTCTTTAAAAATATACTTTCAATTTAAAGAATTATTGTTAAAAAAAAGGGTGAGTAAAGCAAAATGAGTACTCTGCTGAATGTGCGTGCATTCAACACAAGAATCCAAGCTAAATAATTAAGAAAATAGAAAGACAGTTTTAACAAAGAAGTTCGTCTATTTTTAAGAAAATACATCTCCACCTATTATTAAAATGAAGTAATGGCAGCTCGTTGGAAAACATTTGAAGATGTTACATGATACAGTGAGACTAAGCACTGCTGCCATATATTTCAGAAAATGCAAGAATGATCATTTAGAAATTCAAACATTTGCGGTGATATCCGGAATTAAAATTCATTCTGCAAAAATGTTTGAATATTTTTTTTCAATGTTACATTTTGATTCAGGATGCACAACACTATTCGTTCGATGAATCAGGATACCTTAAAAAATAATATGCCGTTGAAAAGTACTACGGAGTTTCTTATGACAATAACTAGTATATCGCAGAATACTAGAATTTGGTGAAAGTATCAACTTGTATAAATGTAACTTTTTAAAAGAGAGATATTTAAGATTTAATTAGCCCAAAAAAGATGTTATTCAGTTAGTAAAAGCAGTTTTTTTATTTGTTTATTTATTTATTTTTTTTTCGCACATTCAGATTGAGTTAATTGAACTGAATCCTTCCATTTAATTACTTACACTAATGTAGAAAAAAAGTAAAGAAAGAACCATAATGCAGCACAAAGGAGGTTCCTAAAAAGTGTAAAAGTAATATAAGAGCAAAAGATTAATTACAAAAAGTTTTTTATATGCATTCATTGCTTGTTATCCGATGGTTACGTTAGTCACGTTACGTTAGTCACACACAGTTTTTCGTAAACGCACCATTAAGGGCCAAAAAAGATTTATGTGTAATAAATCTGTAGTATATTTTTAAAAATAGACTGTTTACCTCTTACAAATATATCGACCAATTTTAAATGCCTGCGTAACTTTCAGAAAAATTTGCCTCGTAACATAAGCATTGTTTCTCAGGGTTGCAAAAATGTTACGTTAGTCACGATGCCTTTTTTGGCAAAAAAATACGTGCCAGTGCTTATTTTGCTTCAAATTCTTGGTAGAAATGAAAAATAGTCACTTTGTACATTTTAAATCTGCAAATTAAATCAAAAAACATTTATTTTTATTCCCGGTGTAAGTAAAAAGAGTAAGAAAATCAGCTGCGAATGCTACGTTAGTCACTAGGGAATGACCCGTTTGTAATTTTTTAATCTTTTTCTTGTTTCCATCTTTCATTTTTTTAGTTATATCTTCATGTTGCGTGTATAGTGTATGTATAATTATACATATAGTTTTCTCTAGTACTAAGTTTTAAAATTTCACCATAACTAATTTTGTTTTTTAAAAATTGGATCAACATTAAATTTTAACGTAGTCAAATATTTTCATCTGACCTTGTTATAACTAGATGCAATGTAAACTAGAGTTTTATTTAGTTTTCTTTCATAGATGAACCATCTGTGATTGTTCGCTGAAACACCGACTGTGAATGAAAAAATGATGTCCGCCATGAATTTATGACGGAATATGAAATGAGATAACATGCTGTTGAAGTGTGACAGCTGCATTCAGTCTACTGGCTGTAGACATGTAAGGGTACGTCAAGGACAAAAGAATCCTTTGTTTCTTGGCTTCAGAGAAATAACCGGGACTCCCCTTGATGCCCATTTTCGTTCCAAAAGCCGGCAAAGAATGATAATAAACTTGCATTATTTGAAGAGCGTTGAAATCTGTGTTGCCGGAAAAATGTTTATTTTAAGGATTTCGCGTGTCACTTTGATATGAACTTCTAGTTAATAGATTCATGCTGAAATGTAAGTCATGAATTTTGATGCTGAATAAAATTATTTTTTGTTGAGCTTGTGTACTTTCTTTCATGAATAAACTCAGGGCTCTGCTTGTTGATCGAAATTAAAAGGTTCATATTTCATATCAAGGATACATCGAATGCAATGAATAAATACTTTCCTCTTCTAGTTTTTTGAAATAAAAAATTTGGAAAAATTATTTATTTAAGATAAATTCTACCCTTTGGCATTGAAGATATTTTAAACAGTCCCTTTACCAAAAAAAGTTCAAGGGGTTTCCATACACACACACACACACAAAAGAAAAAATGCATGCGTTTTTCAAGGAACGAATAACAATTAACAAACTCCAGTGGATGAACAGTTCAAAATTTGTTTTTATAGATCGAGTTGTAAGAGTTGTTCATAAATGCATTAGCAACTGTAATGTCTTTCTAGTTCATTCCTTTGTTATTAAAGGAATGAACTAGAAACTGTTGTATTTGACCTCTCGTTAGATGTGTTCATTCACTGGACTGACTGTGGCTCTGATAAGTTAAGCTATGACCTTGTCAAATTTATCTTTTTTATAGGCCTTTAAGCGAAAACATGGACGTGCAATTGGCGCTTAATGGAGTTTGGAGTTCTGTTGCAAAGCTACTACAAAAGTATTGTCCGACTTTCGCGAGAAGGCACTTCGCCACGCCTCCTCGAACGTCGAGTTCCATTTTACGCGGGGGTGATTAGTAAGCAATCCACGCGCATCTAAAGGAGACAACCAGACAGCCTTAACTTGGGCATGCATTTTAATGTGAAAAAATGTCTTTGTGTCCTTTAAATCACTTGCTTCACTTGTCTGTTGTCATTTTAGTTATTCTTACATTTTAAAAACTGCTGCTTTCACAACAAAATGCTATGATCCGAATATACGTTCTGCGTATTTAAACTGGAGCTAAAAATATTTTTCACAGCAGTGAGAAGTCTGCATTCGAGCAACTTGAAACCACTGAGGAAACTTTTTGACAATTATACTTGTTTTTTCCAGGAAGTGGATAAAAACCATTCAAATCCCGAAAAGTTACACAGAAATACTCAGTATCGTTTTGGATTTTGTTTACAGCATTCCTATAGCGCCGAAAAGTGGTACACATTGTCAAGGTCACATCGCAGCAACTTATCAGAGTCACACTATACACATCTTTTATTTAATCCTCCAGCCCCTCCCCCCTACCAAGAAAACCCAAATCAAAACTACAAAACTCTGTTTTTGTTTTATTTTTAAATAATCAAGCACATCGAAAAAAGAAGTTTTTTATCCCTTGTATCAAATACTCGAGTTTATAACGATATTACGAGTTTCTAAAAATACATGTGCGTACGTGTTCATTTATAGATTAGGATACCCTACCATTGACACGGTTTGAATGTAAAGTTTTAGGAAATTATTTTACTTTTCCAATTTCTTAATTACCATATCTTAGTCTTATAAGTTTATTAGACACTTGCGTCCATTCTCACTTTTATAATCGGTTCAAGAGTAAAAGTTAAGACATAGAGACGGGGAAAATAAAGTATCTGCTTTAAACTGCAATAGCACGTGTTGCTATGAACTGTTTGCGAGCTTGTCAAACTCTTCCGTGACCTGCTAGATAGCCAGATCTCTCTCCCATCGAGCATGTCTGGGATATGATGGGATAGGGATTGCATCTGGCAAGGAATGTTGATAACCTCGTTCGATAATTGAAGCGAATTTGGCAGAAAATACCGTAGGACACCATCCGGGAGCTTTGTCGGTCTTTGCCACGCTGTGCTTAAGCTTGTATCCAGGCTAGAGGTGGGTCAATACCTTATTGAACTTGTTACTGCAGCTCTGACATAAATTACTCTATTGTTCTGAGAATTTAATCATTTACTATTTTGTGCATTGTTTTTCTATCCACCAATTTTCGTCTCAATCGGACCACTCCTTCTTGGTGCGTCGATTTTTTTGTTGTAGAGTGTATACAGACATAAGGATCTTAAAGTTAGCAAAGAAAAAAAAATTGTTCAAAAACTATACTCTTTTCTTTTTCTTTTTGAAACACTGCAAAAATCCTTATTCTACCCTCTGGGCTATGGTGTTTAAAGGGTTAAAGATTTACATTTTGAATACTTTTAAATGCATGAAAATTAGATTTGTTGGTTATTTCTCTCGTTTGCTACTCACACTTACTTAAAAAAATAAAATAAAAAAAACTTTTTTAAATAACTATGTTGATCGTCTCTGGATTCCTTAGGTGAAAAGAAAATATTGATACTACTTCAAACGCAATTTTCCACAAACATTACTGTATGAATTCAGAAACTTGATCAATTCAGCTCATTAGTAATTCAGCAACTCAAATATTTGCACAGAAACCAATAAGTTTTGGCAGCTTTGAAACAGATGCGCGAATCTTTTACTGAGTCTCGATAATTAAAGAGCGTGTACAACTTCGATTCCTTTGATTAGAAATTCAACAGCGGAATTTTAAATCAAAGAGCAAACAGCTTTCCTTCCTTTAAGAAATTTGAGCAACATAGACGTATGTACGTAATGTAATTACGAAAAGGTAAGAGTAGACGAATGGAATACTGTATTAGTATTTTGTTGTATGTTTGTTTAATTTGCAACTTAGACATTTCATAGAAACATTGACTAGCAAAATGCGATTTTTTTCTTGGTAAGCAAAAGGGAAAAAATGCCGCAAACACACATATTTTATCAACCATAACTAGAACTGCTTATCGGAGTCAAAGACGTGGAGTCTGATTAGACTGATTAGTGGTTAAAAGAGTCGGAGGGTTAAAATTTTCAAGAGTAGGAGGCGGAGTCATTTCCCTCCGTGTCCACAAGTCTGCCAGGGCTATGAAGTCGGAGTCAATTTATTTCCTGATCAGGACCGACGAGAGGCTATGTCAGCCTAGTCAGAAACTAGGGACCCGGTTCGGAATCAGAGTTGCATAAATTTGGCAAGTTTTAGGGGTGGAGGGGAGCCCGATGACCAAACTGACAAGAGGCCCGCCTTGGTTCTCGGTGGCCCTGTCCATGGTTGTCGGAGTTGGTCATTTTCAATTCGACACCACAGGATATTTCTCAATCCATATGTACCCTTTTTTGTGAGTCATTAACTATACACATTCCCAAAACCTTTTTTTCTAAACTAAAATGCGTTATATTTGTAACAGTTTCACTGTTAATTAAGAATAAGTAAATTGATAAATTAAAAACAAGAACTTCTATAATAATGAACATTTTATCTGTTAGTGTGTATGAAGCAGATATAGAATTTCGTAAAATTTCTCGGTGGGAACGCTGGAATTGTTTTTACCGGTAAAGGTGGTCAATGTTTGGTTCTAGCTTGGTCAAATACAGCAGTAAATCACGCTCAATATTAAGCTTGTTTCTATTATAGTTCTGTAAGTACATTAAACTTGAAAACTCTTTTTCTCGTCGACCCCCTTGTCTAGTGGTCAGAGAAGTCTGACAACGGATGGGGAGGTTCTGGGCTCGAATGTAGTTACATTCATAGACATTACATTCATGCTAGGACATGAATGTAATTTCTCTCACCTGTCCATTTCATTTCTTTGTGTTGTTGTGCTGTGAATGGTTACCTACCCTATTAACAGGTCCTTATGCCATGCGTGTACTGTGGAAGTCGGATTTTACACCAAATTGCGGTGGAGTTGAAAAAGTAAAGCAGCGCGCCCCAATGAGCCTCCAGCTTTTCTGCTAATAAATATTTTTTTCATCATTGGATTTCTTTTTTTAATTATGGAATCTGGTAAATTTACCGAAAAACAATGCAAACTAACTCATAAAAAGCAATATTTAGAGATTTATTTTTATTCTTTTCCAATGTATAAAGAAGAATCTATATAAAACATCAAAAAAGTTAAAGACGCAACGAAGTGTTTCATGTAATGTTTTGACCTGCTGGTGTCCCACTGAAAGCAACGAAAGTTTTGTGTCCCTGGTTCAGTGTTTGCGTACTACTCTTGACCAGGGCTGTGGAGTCGGAGTTGAAGAGTCGGAGTAGGACCGATTTTGGGGTAAAGGAGTCTAAGTCGGAGTTGTTGGAAAGCATACCAACTTTCCGACTCCGGGCTTTTTTTTCCTCCTAATTTTCACTTACTTTCCTTATATTTTTTAAAGAACCGATTACATATTGCTTCGATTTATGTATAAAGACTTACTAATAAGAAAATGACTCCCATTGGCAACCAGCTGGCTTCTTTATTTATCGAACTTTCACCTTCTGTAATAGCTCCTTCCACCAACCCAGTAGTTTGCTTTTTTTTTTTTAATTTTCTTTAACTAATAGCAACTGTCAGCAAACGGTTTTGTCGCCTAACATTTACAGTGATTACTTTCTAATAAAAATGTTAATATATTTTTTACTTCGACCTCAGAAAGTAGTAAAGCAAGTCGGGATGCGTAGCTCGGGAAGAAACTTCTGAAGGTGTTCGGTAAATTCAAATAAGTGTTGGCGCGAAAGCACAAATCCAAAAGATCCAATTGAATATATCTGTTTTTTTTTTCTTTTTTTAAATCTAAACACTATGTCTTTTAGCTTGATTCTCACTAAAGTGTATGAAATTTAAAAAATAAAAAGTATATGATTTTTTGGTTACAACACTCAATAACTTTAGTTACTCTTAAAATCTTCATGTTAAGGTTAATTCTAAAGCAGCTTATAAAATTAAAATTAAAACTAAACTAAAAATGTAGGTATAGTAAAAGCTATTCGTACAAAGCTGTATACGCCGCATTTTATGTAACATTTGCTCAAGACGTACATGTACCCGGCCTCTCTTCGTGATATAGAGCCCTATTTACGCTTAAATTTTATAGATGAAATATAATTTAAGATTTAATGGGGAAATTTTTCTGCATTTATATTTTTTATAAACCCTAAAATTAACTTGGAGGGTCATCCTCCAGATGGGTTTCACCCGCGGTTGACCTTTCCCTCTCAAGAAAGGTTTTTTGACTTGGTAAAAAAAGTTTATTTTTTCGCAAGTTACAGCTTTCGAAGATTGAAAGCACACGATTTGATCAACATCTGTTCATTAATCATAAATAAAGATCTAATTAATCCTTTTTATTTTTTTAAATAGGATTTTTAAGTAATCTCAGTTTTAAAATAGTAAGTGTTGTAAAATTTGATTTTTAAATTTAATTTCTTACATTGTATGCATCTTAGGTTAACAATAAAATACAACGCGAAAACTTCATGAAAAGGAATTTATTTCAATTTCTGTTTAGAGGTTTTCCCCCCTTTCCGATGCGGGGGGGGGGGGGTAATTGAAAAAAAATAAAAAAGCAGGAGTCGGACGTTTTAAAATCTAGGAGTCGGAGTCGCATTCCTTCCGTGCATTTGCTTTCCGTTGCTTTTTTGTGCGTCTGGAATTCATTATTACCCAACGCAGAGAGAAAATAATTAGCTACTTTCCAAAACAAGAAAACATCAACTTCTATACATCCAGGCGCGGATACAAAGGAAGGGTCAGTGGGGTCATGACCCCCCCCCCTAAATTGCCGTCAATAATATCCGTCCACACTATGTTCAACCACTTTATGTATTAATTGTAAACGATTTTAGTAGTCTTTTCAATGCATAAATTATTTTTAAAGAAAGTAAATTTTTAATTGCTTACGAAATTTATTGGCTATTAGGTGCCTTATTTCTGATCGAGTTGGGGCTTTTTTATTGTCAACCTAGCAGTTATAGAAATTTTTCGTATCCAAAACCGTAGATTCATTCATAGAGGGATGGGGAAGGTCATTTTTCGGCATTTCCCCCTAAAATAATAGTTTGTATCAGCACTCGTATACATCATTATGAAACATCTACCTATAAAATCGACCCCTGTGATGATACATCCTTCAATATCTTCTTCGGTAATCTTCTTTATGCGAAATACATAAAATAGAGTAACAAAAATAAAACGTAGACACCTTGATTTTAGTGCACCGTACTTGCAGTTTAGTTATAAAATATTACACAAATATTCATGATATGCAACACTACTCTATTTACAATGAATCAATAGTAAGCGCAATCTCAACGCAATATTTCTCGGATACTTCTTTCATCTCTCACTTCCATTTCCGCACTCCTGGTTTTTACTCCATAAGTTCTGCATAATAAGAAACCTGAAAATTCTCTTATTTTTTATTCAAATGTCCCAGAATGGCTTCTTTAGCTCATTTCCCCTTACATTTTTCTCGCAGACGTGATTTCATCACACTTACATTACCTTCTAGAAAAATCATTTTATTCGGATCTTTTTTTCCCCTCATATTTCATATATGTATTACTGTAATACACATTTCATCTTTCTTCTATGTAATATCTTTCGGTTGCTGTGTTCAAGGACGCACGAAGGTACTCCTCCTGTGCCCTTGGCAAAACTAATAAATCCTCGTCATTACGTACGATTTTATTTATTTATTTTTTTATTTTTAATATTTCTCTATTCCCCCCAATATTCTCAATCCGGTAAAAGTATATGCAGTCATTCAAATTAACAGGAACTTAATTTTAAAATGTTACAAGCATATGTGTCATTAAATCCCAAAAATTAAAACAGTACTTCTATAAACTGTATTGCCGAAAAATATGAATAGTAGGGGGATGTGGGGCAAAGTGAAATGATGAAATATTTACTCTGATTTTAGCACCATCTATCTGGTAATATTTAACGATAAAGTAACACATGTAGTACAATTCCAGTTCGGAAAAAGTTCCCTGAAAATAAAAACATATGATAAGACAAGCATTTTTCAAAAATTGATTTTTATAATTGAAATATTTTGTTTTAAGTCAAAAAATATTCTTTTTATAAAATGATAAATTTCTTGTTATGCACATTTTAAATATGAATTGAGAACTACTAATATTCGCTGCAGAATTTATTTATTTAATATTAGGCCTATTTTTATTTTAAATGCTTTTCACAATTATTCAAGTGCATGCGAAGGCAAAGTAGATGAAGCAAAGTGAAAAAGTCTAATTTGGTTCACTTATTCAATCACTTAATCAATCACTTAAGCACTTATTAAATTGTTAATTCTTTTAAATTAAAGTTATTAATAACTCGCTATTTATTCATTTATTTTCTTATTTTTTTACTACTTTCTTCCCTCATTAATTTTCTCATACATTAATTAATTTTTTTACTTACTTTTTCGTTTATTGTTTCATTATATAATCATTTATTCATTCATTCGTCTATTTACTCATTCATTTGGTCAAAAAAAAAAATTTAATAACCAAATAGAATATATTTTATTAGAAAATTATTTTATTTTTCACTTTGTCCCATGCAAAATAAAAGTGAAACTTTTGAATTGTTTTTTGAAGGTGCAAATTTACTGCCAAAAATAAAGATAATGTCTTAATACAAGTTTTATTAAGAAATACATTATTCCTCCCTTATTATACTGTAATTTTCAAAAACAATCTTGCAATTTATATTTTAATTATTTCAATTTGTCCCATACTCCCCTATATCTCTTCAGCAATTTCAAGGAAGCTCAATCTCCCCCCCCCCCTTCATATGACAAAACATCATTCCGTATCAAGTCCACTTAAGAAACGGAGAAAATATATAGGTATTTAAAGTACTTAATTTGAATGACGGGTAGAGGGGAAAAACCCGTTTGTCAAAAAATGCAAATTTTGAGAAAAACGCATTTAAATGTTTGACTGAAGGGCTTTTTTCCCCAGTACCACCTATTTTGGAACAAATATTTCAGCTGACTTACGGAGTTTTGTCAAAAGATGATAGACTACTCAAAAAAGAATACTTCAGCAACCACTAGATTGCATCATCATTTCCCTTCCTTGTAAAAGTTGACTGACGGGTTTTGTTCCCCTGTACCCTCCAAATATAAAAATCATAGGTTCCATTTAATAACATAAATGAAAAATGGTAACATGAATAGGTGTTTTGTATTTAATTTGCATTTAAGGTGGTTAATATGCAGATTTGTTACTTTATATTCTGTTATGTATGACTTAAAGTAATATAACACCAAAATAAACATTATAAACTATAAAAAAAAAACTTATTGTATTGTTTGTAACTAATGTAACAAAATAATAACTTATTCTAGATTTGTTAAAAATACTTTCGTCTTCCCTTCTATAGCATATTTCTAAACCGAACTTATAGGACAGGTATTTTAAATTCCTCTTTATTCGATTGATTTTTAGAAGCCCTATAAGAACAATAAAAAATAAGTATAATACAAAAAGATGCGTAGTCATTCTTTCGTCATTTTAAAATACACTTTTCAATTGAATTTTGAGAATAGTTATTTGAAATTCTTTTCCTGCGTTCCTTTCATGAAGCACCGAGGGAGCATTTTGATGTTGTTTATGAAGTAACTATTCCTACATTTATTTATTTATTTTTCCACTGATGCAGTAAATTGAATGTTTGCTGCTTATTTATTTCGTTCATATATAGTTATCTAAAAATGCCGAACGTCACAATACAGTTTTAAAAGAATTTGAAAGAGTAAACCATTGAATGAAAATTATTAAAGAATAATATAAAAGAAGACTAAGTTAGTGTGTAACAGTTATGTTAAAAGTATTTTCAAAATTTATATTTTCTAATCCTAAGTCCTGCATGTGTTGAAGGTACTACATATAGGTTGAGCTCTCATGATGAACGTGTTTTTACGTCAACTGATTTGTATCAAAATATTACTGTTAAGAGTTGCGTTGTTAAATGTACTTTTATTGAAAATTGGCTATAACTCGGCTAAAAATGTCTTTACATTTAGTTAAATTTTACGTCCAAGTAATTGCATCATCGCTACGCTTAAACGTAATTTTTTGATACAAATGAATTGACGTAAAACCACGTCCAGGCTTACAAAAGCACGTTCAGCATGAGAACTCAACCTATGTGTAGTACCTTCATATCAACCTCTCGAGCGATTTGAAACGCATAAGTCACACATATAAGAAGAACTATGTTAAGAATAGCAATTGTAACTTAATTACGTTCTGCTTTAATTGAAAATATTGAGGCCTATTTTAATTCTCATTCGAACACCGTATGGGTTAGTAATTTCAAATACTGTACATATAGTAGGGAAATGTGGGCCAAAGTGAATCAACTGCCATAACTTACCTTTTACAAGATGAACAAATTGGGAATGTGTTTTGAAGATTATTGTACATAAAGAAAGAACAATGTGCATTTGAAAATAAAACTTGTATTGAAACATTATTTTTTATTTTTGGCAATAAATTTATTCCTTCAAAAGGAATAGAAATTTTTGTTTCTTTTTTCCTTTTCTTCTATGGAGCAAAGTGAAAAATAAAGTATTTTTCTGGTGAATTTTTTTCTATTTGAATAATTAAAAATATTTTTGATCAAATGAAACAGTAAATAAAAGAAAAAATGAATGGCTAATGAAACAATAAACGAATAAATAGATTAATTAGTTAATAAATCTATCATAACTAATAAATGAGTGAATAAAATAGTGAATGAATGATAAATAAGTGAAATATCAAAAGCAGCAATGTAAATTGAATTCATTAATAAATGAATACGTAAGTAGTTTAATAAATGATAGAATAATTAAACGAAATGAACTATTTCTTTGTGCCCTGAACGAATAATTTATGGAAAATGAAATAATAAACGAATAAAAAATTAATTGATTAATGTATCAGAAATAATAAATGAGTGAATAAAATAGGAAATGAAAAAAAAGTGAATTATCAAGTGAAGGAACGAAAATTATATTTATTAATAAATGAATACTAAAGTGATTTTATAAAGTTTGAATAAGTAAACAAAATCAACTATTTCGCTTTGCCCCTTCCACTTTGCCAACACTCACTTGACTATTGTACAAAAGATTTAAAATAAAAATAAGCTTAATATTAAATAAATCAATACTGCACCGAGTTTTCGTATTTCTCAATTAATATAAACAATAACTTGAACATTTTATTATAAAAAATAGTTTCTGATTTAAACCATAATTCTAATTTTTAAAATTACTTGTATTATCATATACTTTGATCATCCGAGATATCTTGTTTCTGACTGGAACAGACGACCCATGTGATACTACGTAAAATATTCCCAGCTGGTGGTGCTCAAAACATAGTAAATATTTCACCATTTCACTTCACTCCGCTATTTCACATTGCCCCACATTCATCTACCTTTTTTTGCGTCATTTATATTATTATATAGCAGAAATACAAATATTCAACTGTTTTATTTGATTTCTTTTTAGATTTCCCTGCTGCAATGAAAAGATTACTTAAGAACGACATCCTTCTGTATCGTACTGCTAGCAGTGTTCTCCATATTCTTCCAATAGCAGGCCTCTATACTTTCCTACCCAAATATTTAGAGAGCCAATTTCAACTAAGTGCTACTAAAGCTAACATGATATCAGGTGAGTTTCAAGCATTTTTTAAGATATTCTTTTTAATTATGCACTGTAAGAAACTGTTTTATAATGTATCTTTAAATCAGTACCACTCTACTCAATCGCATTAAGAACTTTTGTTACTTTCTTAACCCTTTGAGGGGCAGTACTTGAAAAAAAATTAAAATCTACAAAAAAACTCACTTTTCATAATGTTTTAGCATCATTGAACTGATTTTCATTGGAAAAAAAAATTAGAATTTTTTTTTAATATTGGAACCATACGTTCTCAAGACGAGGACGCTGCCCGTCTGGAACAGAGAAAGCACAAAACGCTGTGCATAGGAAAAGCGCTCTTACAGGCACTAATTCAACTATGATATTTACATTTTTACTGATTTATTGACTTTTAATCTTATGATAAACACATATTCTAATGCAATACGATGGAAATAATTGATATATACATAAATACAAACGCAAAAATAATTTAGCATTTTCGAAAACAATTGTATTCTTATAATTTGGTTCCATTTTAAGTAGTATAAATGTATAAATAAATATATACATATAAATATATTTATATATAAATATAAATGTACTATATATATATATATATATATATATATATATATATATATATATATATATATATATATATATATATATATATATATATATATATATATATATATATATACATATACATATACATATATATATATATATATATATATACATATACATATATATATATATATATATATATATATATATATATATATATATATATATATAATATTATAAACAGATACTTGAATATAATACGGTTGTAATAGATCGCATATATAAATAAAATTGCACGCAATCAGTGAAGATAAAGTTAAAAGCAGAATAATATGCATGTATCTATATGCAATATTTATAATTATGAAGCTAAAGAGAAATCTAAGGGAACTAGTGCTGCCATCTATTGACTGATGAGAAATGACATACTGAACCGGGGCAAAGTCTTCACAGTGAGGACGTATAAAATAAATGTATATTTCTCAATGTTTTTGCACTATTAAAATTTGGTAAAGACATTTATGAAGTCTTAGGAGCCTATAAAAATAAAATTTGTGACTAATATTTTTTAACTCTGGGTCTTACTACTGAAAAAAAAAAAAAAAATCCTCTGACCCTAAAAATCCGCACATTTCAAACCTCTCTCAGAGAAGGAAAAAAGACGTCAATGGTGCTGACATCTATTGAGTGAAAAAGCAACTATAAGGGTTCTTTAACAAATCGATAGTTTTTTTGCAGAGAGCTATATATATTTGGAAAAAAATTGTCAAATATGCGTTCTCAAGGCGGGGACGCTGCCCTTGAAAGGGTTAATAATGGAATTGGAGGCGTATATACATACGACATAGAGAATAAAAACAAAACACTGATGTTATGAAACATCAACGTAATGAAACATTAAGTTTTTTTAGATACATATAATACATACACATCAAATATTGTCAATATTAATACAAATATCATTTTCAAATTTAACACTGAATTCTAACTAAGTAAAAATAATAAGTTTCAGAAAGGGTTGCATTGGGAAATAGTTATAGCTTTGGAACTGCTAACAAAATAAAAGTTACAAAACTTCACAATATTCATAGTACAGTGAAACCTGTGTAAGTTGACCACTTGAGGTGCAATACTTTAGTGATCAACTTAAACAGGTGGTCAACTTACAGAGGTTGATTTATATGATAAGGGCTAATTCCGTGCCTGAAAAAAGGGGTCAACTTAGACAGGTAGTCAACTTACAAGGGTGGTCAACTTCACAGGTTTTACTGTATTCGTTTGCAATGACAGAGTCAGGGGATTTTATGAAATCCGTTTCCCTTCTAAGATCTGAGAAATATAATTTTGTGTTATAATAAACATAATTTCTTCGCTGACAAATAGTTAATAGTTAACTCAGTGGGAAAAAATGCTTTTCTTTGAGCACTGCTGTACATTCTTTAAGCAACTAAGGACCTTTCAACAATAAATTACAGTTGCATGCAAGGATTTCTACAAGGGATATGGCGAAAATTTTGCAATCAGATTTTTTCTGAAGGGGGACGGGGGATTATTTTCATGAGATTGGACTTTTTTTTCAAAATTTTCGGGTGAAGAATGTGTGGGTGAGGATGGAAATATTTGTTGATAAGTTTTTATGCTTACAGTAAACTCCCCATTATCCGTTAGTGGATTATGCGCGAGTAATTTAACCATCAGGAACATGTATTTTCTTAGCAAAAAAGACAAACCAATGGCTTTTCTTTTTTTTTTTTTGGTCGAAAAATTGTAAATTTAAACTCAGTTGCTTTTGTTTTATTTATTTATTTGCTTATTTATTTAATGCGCTTTCTTCATCGTACATTCACTTGTTCTTTATTGATGTTAAGTTCTGTTGGGTGAAAATACAAAGCATTTTTACTGTTCTGTATATATTTTCGCTACTTGTAGAAAGTATTATGCATCAGTACAGCCAAGTTTTTAAGGAACATCAATTTTTTCCATATTTAGTCCCTCATTTTAGCCTTTTTGCGATTAATCCGCAGCACTTGTGCCACGCAATTCTGCGGATAATCGAGAGTTTACTCTACATGTTAAAACATTTTTGCCATACTGTTTTCAACACCTAATCGATGTGTCTTACTTTCAAAGACAAACTGTGGTGGCGAAATGCCGACCGAGTGTCAGCTGCAAAAACATTTCATTTATTTTTTACTTTTTATGGACTCTTTTCAAAATTATACAGTTTTATATACTTCATTTAAAACTGTACTACAAAGCAAAAAGCTTTTGTTTTTCTATTTTTGAAAAAATATTGTTTATATGAGTTTTTATTTATTTCACCTTTTCTCAGATTCATTTGCAGAAGAAATAGACTATTTTTATGGACGCTTCTCTAAATGTAATTTTTGTATAGGTAATTCATAAGTGGATAGTACAGGTGATTTTTTTTACTTTCTTTAATTATTATTTATATTAATTTTGACTATCATACTATCGCGCACTTTCGTAGACTCCGAAAACTCGGTAAAAAATTATTTTGAATGTTTTTTCTAAATTGTATTTTTTAGTCTTTCAAGTATTAATATTTTCCTATTTTTGTAAGAAAAAAGACTTCAAGGGAAAAAAAACGAATAAAAAGTCACTATTATAAGAGAAATATTATTAAACTAGTGCGTGAGCTTAACTTTGATAAAATTTTGTTTTATGAAGAGTTAATTTTAATATCCTTATTACTTGTTCATTGTGAAACAAAATTATAAAATGTAACTGTAAATCATAATTAATGTCTCATTTTTCCTAACCTCAAGTTATGTTATTACTCAAAAATTAAACATCTGCGGTATTTTACATCTGTATTTTATTAAGACTGAAATATTTTAAGAAAGCTAAATAGAAATAAATGAAAAGTGGTGAGTATTTTTTAACGTGTAATTAAACCTTGCTTTCGCTTCTGATAATTCTGACTAAGGATCAAAGTTCAAAAATACAATAAATAAATGAAGAGAGCGACTTGTAGTCTCAATTAATATTATTACATTATACACGTTAAATAATTAACATTAAATAAAGTTTATAAAATCAAACTATTGATACTTACAAAGAACAAAATGTTTGATTATGAACCAACGAAGAATCCCCCCCCCCCAAAAAAAAACAACCTGTTTACAATCATGAGTAAGCAAAGAACGATTCAAGTAGGCAACGCGCTTGTGCTACATAGAGATTCAACTTATGGAGTGGTAGAGATCAACTCTTTCTCTCTGATACAACATCATTTCTTCTCCACATCCTTTCTCGGAAAGAAATCTGAAAACGCTTAAGTTCAGAAAATGAGTTAAATACTGACTACAAAATGCTTCAAGTTCTTCTGGGGATGCCTTCCGATGCAAGTCTGGTATTTACTGGAGTCGGGAGCAGGAGAGGGCTCACTAATTATGGGAGTAGGATCAGTGATTGTGGTTAACGGATCAATGACTTTAGCAGTGGGTTCACAGGGCACAGAGGTTATAGAGCTACCACATCAGGCTCAGCAATGGCCTTCGTAGAAGACGAAGTGTCTTCGAAATCTGATTAACTGTGATAAAATGTAAATGTTTCAGGCAGTCAATTGCAGCTACTTGTATACTGTCGTCTTCACTTATGGTATTTTATTGCCACTCTTCAGTACTTCCCATCCTTCTGTGTAAGGGGAGTGCAGTGACGATTTAACTGTATCCTCATGTAGGAGGATATGCAAGCAGATATCAACTCGTTTATAATGAGCGCAAAAGGAACACGATATTTGCTCGTTGTAACCGAGTGCTCGTAAAAAGCGAGTTCGTGAAAAAGTCATAAAAGTTCATCATAGTCGCTGTTTTTCTTATTTCTAATTTCTGCTGAACCTAAGAGTTGGATAATTTGCTTTGAACTATCTGATTATCTGTTTCTTTTGTCATTGTAAAAAGGAGTGCTTTGTCAAGAATACACATGCACGCACGTTTATAATTTTAGAATGCTTCTATACACCACAAATTTAAAAAAAAAGGATGTCATCGCTTGCTCTCCGTATTTATGATTTATCACTAACTTTTGGTTGACTTCGAAAGGTTAAAGAAACCCCCCCCCCTCCAAAAAAAGGATAAATTTAGCTGTAGATCGACAGAAATTTTATGAATCACAGAAATATTGCTCGCTTTAAGCAGGGTTTGCTCGTTAAAAGCGAGTTATGCTCCCATAGATTTAACATTGTACCAAAAGCTAGTGTCTCTGATTTCCTCACTAAATCCGGGATCTCGTTAAATAAGCGTGTGTTGACTGTATTTTGTAAACAAAGGTTTTTTCTTTGTGATTAGACGATGAATCAGAACAAGGCTTTGAAAGTTATCACTTAAATTTTGTAGGAAATAGTCATCAACTTTGATATCGCACTAAGCATTGTTCAGGAAGCAGAAAATATTATCTCTACATACATTGGTTCTGCAGTGAACAACTGAGTTTTCTTTTGAACATTTCTATGTTCAAGCTATGAAAGCGTAGCAAAAGAGCAGGTGGAGAACAAATCAAATGGACAAGAAGTAATACACAAAATTGATTACTTTAAGCCATGATACCATCGCTAAACGCTTAATAATCCGTTTTCGTAAATGTGATACGTGGTATGAAAGTTTAGTTCAAAAACTTTTATTTAATATTTTTAATAAATCTTTCCAAAGCTGAGGTTGGTGAAAATGCTCTTAGGGATACTAGATCTGGAGGATCAGTCTCTATTGAGCTTGTGTTGCAGTTTCTGCTTTTATATTCACCAATGCGATAATAAGAATACCAATTTATCGTCCCCGTAAACCCTCACAACTGTTGCATTATCTTTTCATAGAAGTGTGCCCTTTTGGAAAGTCATAGTGCAATTTTTATTTGCGTATCCTTTTCAGAAGTTCTTGCTCCATACTCTTCTCAAAGTCAAGAATGTGTTAATCATTATAAAAATTTGGTCTAATACTTCTATGCCCTTATTTTCGACACAGCTTAATTTTTCTATGAGAATATATTTATTTGCAATGCAACAGAGTATGTTCTTCAAGTAATTCTTTTCTGACATTTTTTACAGGAACTCTATATTTTCTAGAATGATCAGTAACTTATGTATGATGCGTTAATTGATTTTGTTATTATGCAAGTTTTAGAGTGTACTTGATGAACATTAATTTTCAGGCAAACTCATGCGATTTGACGTAGCGAAAATTTGTTTGAAGCTAATTAGACTTGAAAAATAACTTTCAAATGGTCGTAGATATTTTTCAACAAAGGTATAATTAAAGGGCACGTTTACAAGAGGTAAAATAAGTCTAAAAAATGAAAACATTATGTAAAATGCTAAACTCTCCTACTCCATCAGTATTGAGAAGACAACTCCATAAAGTGATTTACAAAAGTGTCAAATCAATTTCAGAAAGTAAAAGCACTAAAGTATTAAACTTTTGATCGCCTTTTTCCCCTCTTAAATAGAAGAAGCGATATTAATTGAAAATAGTTTGAGATAAATTTCAAATCTATTATCTTGAAGAGACGGGAGGGTGGAGGCTCACAATGGAATTAAATAAGAAATAGAAGTTTGACAGTTCAATTTCATGTTTTATAAATTATTTGTTTTCTCGAAGATAACACCAGTTTGCTATCTGCAGTTACGTTTTAAATTGTCAATATAAATAAGCTCAAAATTTTCGAAGAAGATTAGCATATAGTTTAGATTCCACACACAGCAAATCGCACAATATACTAGAACAGCGATGATAATTTTAGAGGTATACTAGGGAGTGTTTATAAGCGTAAACAGAAATTGCACCCGAAAGAAAAAAAATATTGCATTCTAACGATGCTCGTTTCACTACACGCATATTTTTGCACAGTCTGGCCGGAGCCTGCTTTTGATTTAAAAAAAACTGCTTTTAAATTTTGAGACTGAAGCATATTAAAGAATTTATTTTCGACTCTTCGTGTTGTAACGCAAATATCATCTGATAGATTCCGCGCCTGAAACGTAATCCATTAAATATTAAGTGCATACAACACAACACACATAATAATTCAGTTACATACATTTAAAGAGTGACTCTGCAATAAGTGTTAATTTTTCATGCAATCATGTTTGAGAAAGTGCATGCACTTTACAACAAAGCTTTTTGATACTGACAGTATTGCTGGTGCCATATTCAGTGTTTTTTAAGTTAAGTCATATTTGGATAATCTAGAAAATCGGGGACTTCCTTATAGCTCTGCAATATTAAGAAATTTATTTAAAGTTAAATTTTTTCAAGAAAGCTAGAAAATTTGTGCAATAAGAATTGCTTATTGCTTTTTTTTCCCTATGGCTTTTTATCCACTGCGTGATTAGTAGACAGCGAGTCAGACTATGTACTGCGATTTCCTGAAACATATTTTTCAGAAACCGAGAATGTTGTAGTAAATATTTTGGCCTTTTTTCGGTTGTAAAAACAGTGTTTATTTTTCTTTCTCTCTCTCTTTTTTTTTTCTTATGCCAAATATGTTCAAATGAGTTCATTTGGAAAATCATTTTATTTTCATTTTAATTTGCTAAAATATAAATAGTATTTTGTAATATAAATTTGTCACACTGTATTTTATTTTACATTACAATTGTGTCCACTTATTGGGACTTATTTAACTTTTTGTAACTGTTTCAGTATGGTTTGGCTTTTAAAATATTGCGACTAAGAAAACATGGACTGAATTTTATACGAAATTATTGCTTTTAGAAACACGGAGCAATCATCTATATAGCAGAGAAATTCGAAAATAAGGTCAGAAGTATGTTCGAAAAAAATCAGAAACAATGTTTCAAATTTTGGTTGATTTAATTGATTGCGAAAGACTACTTTTTAGAAAAAAAGCACCTTTTTTTTTAAAGATATAACTTGATTCCTTCAATGCAGTTATGGTCGGGAACATTTTCGTTTTAATTTTTTTTCAAACTCACGTGATATCCCCCCCCCCTTTACATGAAGTCCATACAAATCCACTGGCACTAAGAATGCTATCTAACATCCGTTAATTGAAACAACTAATTATTACTCGTCTAAATTTACTTGAGTCTTCGGTGATTAAAGATTATAATAGCAGATTGCCAAGTGTGCATCATAATATTCTGAAAACATTATTATCCTCTGTCCCCAACCTTTAACTCTTAATTAAATCAACCCCGAAATTCCACATCATTTCTTTAAAAATAATTTGATAAGTTATTTGTTGATGCAAATCTGTTGCAGCAGATGGCAGCACAGGCTCAAAGAATACTTTTTTTGGGGGGGGGGATATATTCTCCTATTTCATCTGAAAATCATATCTCACTGTCCTTTATGTAATTATTTACTGAAAAATGAATTCAATTCTTGAGTTTTAGAAATCCTCCTAATTACATTACTTTTGTCCCGCTTAAAAAAGGTATTGACACATGTAAGAAATAAATTTAATACAGTATGTTTCGTGCTGCCATCTATCAGAAGGAAATGAATCCAAAACATTTAATATATTTCGAAATATTATAACAGACATCGCAAAATTCATTACTATTAAACCATCACCGATTTTGAATGATTTTACCAGAGATTTTTTAATTTAATTATTTTTTTTAAGGTAATTGCACCTTAAAGCCGCCAAAAAAAACTTTTTTTAATTTTCTTACGAAAAACAATTTCTTCCAAAAAGTTAGCCTGTGCTGCCATCTATTCGGTAGAAAACAAAGCTAAAACTAGTATTATTGTTTTAAATATTTATAAATGATTTCGCAGTTTCATTTGCGATTCGGGAAACTTTTTCGAAAAGAAACCTTGTTTTTTACAGGAAACTGGTGTATGTTACTGAAATCCCGGAATGTTATCCAGATGTAATCAGTGATGTTTCGTTTTTTTTTTTCTTACAGTGCATGTAGTATTTTATGTATTATAATAATTCATGTAAAACTTTGCGATGATAGAGAACAACGACTGATAGTTTTTAAATGTTTATGAATCACAAATTTCAAATTTCGCATCTACAATATATACGATTCTTTCGTTTTATACCAATACCAATAGATGCAACTGAAACTACCCAATTAAAATAGGCGTGGCGTAGTTCAAAAGTAGAGAAAATGTGACGCAAAGTTACTCTGAACCACTGTATTATCAAAATTTAAAGAAATTTTACTAAAAAATAGCTTTTAAATAATTTTTGCATGAAAAACTCTAGTTTAATTTTATAGAAAATTAATACGATTTTTTTTTTTTTTTTTGAAATTAAGAATTTTAATTTCTTTTTTCCTTTTTCATTTATTAATTTCCTGCTAATAATATATGCTAATAGTATGCTTCACAACTTTAGGATGGATTTTGGCTCAATGAGTTAGTTTTTGTAAAAAATAATAATATTATATCCGTGTGAAAGACAGAAATATCTGCTTCATTTAAAATTTTGGTCTTCAAGAAATAGCAAAAATTTTGTTGAGTAAGCTGTATTGAATTCAAAAAAAAAAAAAAAAAATCAATTATTTGATAAATACGTCTGAAATTTAAGGAATTGAATTATTCAAATTGGTAAAGCACCGTTTAAAGAATACTATTAGAAAAATAGTGCAGTAGAATTTTTTAAAAGCAACCTTATTACGACATTATTTTCGATCAGGTTTTTTAAAACTTTTTAAGAGTGTCAAACTACATGATTAGCAAAAATTGAAATTTCATTGATCTTTTCATTGATTTTTGCCATTTGAGAGGTTCTAAGTTCCCTTCAGTTTTGATAGAAAAGTGATGCATTTTTATCCTATCCCTATTACCACAAACCACATTACCCCATGTTACATAAATTACTATAAAATAATATAAGCGATAAATTTCGACTTCTTAATGAGGAAGTGTTTGGGGGATGTTTCTAAAGCTTTCAGTATAGTGAATCTGATGGAAATTTTATGATACAAATTATCAGAGATAAGTTAAAAGAGATGTTAGAATTTCAAAATATTGCACGAGAAATTGGCTTTTTACACGCATTGACCACTTTCTTCAACTGAATAGCCATGTCTTAATTGCAGAAAGTCCCGACCTTATTCTATTTGCAATAAAGAAAAAAAAGATGCGTGATTTTTTTTTTTTTTTAATTCAATAATATTTTTTAAACTTTAAAAAATCATTATGTGCCTTACTTATTTTTTACTGTATATTAACCAAAAAATTAACTTTTAACAAGCATTTAATCGCTTATTTTGAAAAGGATTTTTAAAAAACATTACCGCAAAATTTGAACTAAATAAGATTTAATACCGAAACAGACATCAAAATGTTGTTGATGATTTGAATTTGTATGTAGTAAGGAAAGTTTTAGTATGTAGTAGTGAAAGTTATGTAGTATGTAGTAATGAAAAAACAATAATGATAAAACGTATCATCATTTAAACACCAAAACGCTAAAACATGCGGTAACAAAACTGAAACAAAATCTCAAAATGCAATTTCCCACTCACTGAAAACTGAAATAATTTTATGTCAAATATAAATACTTCTTTAAAAAAGATAATTGCTGTTTTCAAATTTCAGTTTTTTTGCGGTAATATTATTTATCTTAATAAAATATGTTCAAAGATCCTTTGTGTAATTTGAGTAAACTGAAATAACAACTTAATAATTGCATTGTGCTGAAAATGGCTATTTTATTTTCTTTTGCTGCTGGAAATAGCTATTTGCCGCATATTCTTGAGTTCGCTTCACTCTTACGTTGCTTTTTCATTTAAAATAATGTATTATTTATCGTTTGCAGAAGCTTTTTTTATTCCTTCGAGTACATATTAATGTAACATTTTTTAGGAGAGAACACTGGTATCGACTTCTGGGAATTATTTTCCAGTTTAATAATTAGAGCACTGTCAAACAGGGGTGCCCACCCCCCCAAGATCAATGGCGCAAATCCCTCCCCCCTATTTTCTCAACCCTCTTTCCCTCTTTTATTTTTATTTCCCTTTCTTTATTTTATTTATTTTTTTAAAAATATTTTTTATTTATTTATTTATTTACTTTTAATTATTATTATTATTTCTTTTTTATAAGAAAAGTTACGACTTTGAATGACATACACACACAACACACACACAAACTAAGTACTAAATAAATGAAATAAAAAATAAACAGAATAAAATAAATTAAATAATATTAATTTAAATCCAAAATTAATCAATAACTAAATTTAAATAAATAAAATTTAAAAAAATTCAAAATCTCCCTCAAAAATTTTGATGGTGCAACTATGGGCGCCCGTGACTGTCAAATGTAAGCAATTTTATTGCGAGCGAGAACACCGTATATAGGAATTTTTAAAAAATAACTATTGAAAATTAAGCAGAAGTTACAAAGCACCAATAAAATAAAAATCTATTTTGTTCGCTTTTCATGCTGGCATTCTGTCTTAATGGAATCTTTAGCTAATATGGAGTGCTAAAACAAAGAACGCATAAAGCACGATAAACCCAAGGAAAAATAAATTATTTACGATACTTTCGACTAGACTGTGGAAAGCTCTAAGTAGTGGAAGTAACAGCTAGCATTCGCGAACTGAAATCTGTCTAAAAGAGGTTCTGGTATGTTTCTAAACAACTAAGCGCTATCTTTTGACTGATAAAAAAGGGTTTATTTGTAACACTAGCAATAGAAAATTTAATGAATTAAGTGAAATTAGTGTTCGTTTATTGAAGCGGCCGGCTTTTATTTGGGGCTTACTTTTCTTCCGTAAAAAATGCAGTAACCCTATATTGTTAAGAACATATATTCATGCGTTATTGCTATGAAACTACTCAGAGTTCTGGCAAAAAAAAAAAAGAGATTCAGAAGAGCATTTAAATTGTTCAGTACCGGAATGCTTGGTTTTAAATTTATCAGACTGCAAGATTATAGTTCCATTTTTCAAGCAGGCTGTAGTACGGTAAATGCACATTACTTTAATAAGTTCGTTTCGTTTTCAATTTGGCAGCAGCAAGAGATAAATAATCAAAGCATCTGTTCTTCGCTTATAGTGTGGCTCTGAAGAGTTGGAACTCTGACCTTGACAGTGTTTACCTCTTTTAGAGTAGTTTGAAAGGAAACGAGATGTGTTATTCGACTCAGATTAGAGTTGAGATACTTTTGCAAAACTACTGTGACAGTAACCCAAATCAACTCAGTACCTGTTACCCTTCCCTTCTTCCTTATAACCCCAAAAGAGGTAAACATTGTCAAGGTAATGGCTCGACTTAGCCACTCAAAATTTCTATTTCAGTCTCAATTTAAAAAATAACACTGACAGTAAAAATATGGCTAATGGATACAAGACATTTCTGATGCGCTGAAATGCAAGAAGCGAACGTTCAAAAAATAGCGGCAGTTATGGTCATTTTAAATAGTAAGGGAGAGTGTTGTACCTTTTGAAACACTTTTTATATTTTAATTTTTAACGTCAATTATACTAGTTAACACCCAAAAATGCATCCGGCTCAAAAACAGCTATTTCGGAAGTATTTTGCCTCACTAAACACGAAAATCACCATGAAAAGTTGAGATTAGCTCTAGTTTTCAAGATACAGGGCCAACTAGGATAGTGAAATTGTCACTAATGCTCTTTTTTCCTATCATATAGAAACGCCCTCCATGGGACTGACTGTTCTCTAAACTTCGACCCTAGGTTGGGAGAGAAAATCTCACTACATGAAAACTGAAATGGACGACAAGAAATTTAAATTCTGGGAAGAGAAATGCCCAAAATCAGCCAAAATTTGGAGTTCTTAGTAGATTCCCCCCCCCCATTTCCGCTTCCACCCATGCTTATTCTACTGGGAATAATGAAGAACTTCATGAAAGCTGTGAACAGAGATTATTTTCCAATACCTTAGATGGAAATTCCCGAGATATATTGAAGCTAAGGTTAAGGAGAGAATTTTTAATGGCCCTTTAAGTACGCGCAATTACGAAAATCAAGTGTTTTTGAAAAATGCGAGGGGAGAAAAAACATCCGGGAAGCCTTTAGGGTATATTACAAGTATTTCTAACCAGCTGAAAGAAGACGAGAACCAAAAACAGTTAGCCAAACAATTCCTGCGGAAGTTCTGTGACCATTGATGAATAATGTCTCTCTGAAACTATTTCGTTCACTTCTTCCAGGATATTTTGTTTAAAAACTAAAGCTATGAGCAATGCGCATGAGAAAAGGTTTCACCAAGATATCTTTACACCGTAACGCAGGTACTAGGGTCATTGGGCTGAGTAAATGATCACCAAATGCTGCTGAACTATTACAAGAAATAGTCCTTCTTTGACGTACAAAAAGCTATCGAAAATGAAGCGTTTACAGCAATAAGCCAAAATCAACGACTAATTTCCAAAAAATAAGCATTGTTTAATAAAACAGGACCTATTTAATAACATTTATTGCACAGGATTTTTTTTTTCTTTTCGACATTACGTTTAATTTTAACATGTGGTGGCTGTGCATCTTTCTCCAGTGGGCTTTTATGTATCTTGAAAACAGGAGCTAATAAAACAAATCCACTACCGTATTCGTTTTTCTCGACCCAAAATTAGTAGGAATTGACTATTCAAAACCAGGATGCAGACAAAAGTTCTTTTTTGTTGACTAGTGTTATTTGAATCAAATTTAAAATCTAAAAGTCACATTAAAATACCCCCATATATTTCTATCCAATATATTTTCTAAAATTCAGACAGTTTGAAAATAATATATTGTCAGCTAGATGAAGTAAGAGTTTTAAGCTGTCCCAAGGTACAACATTCTTTTGTACCTTGGGATACATCCTGTTGCACTATGGGAAAGTCTTCATGATTCAGGAAACAGCCACATACTTGAATCAATTTTGCATCAAAAAAAATCATAGTAATGAATTAAATTATGAATAATGAATTATGAATAATAAATTATGAATTATTATCTAACATTAAATGAGGCAGTGAGAAGCAAAGGGATGTAAGTGGACATTTTCAAGTTTTGAGTAAAATGCGTTTAAAGATAACTTCCTAGGTAGGTTTTCATTGAATTTTTTTTTCTAAATCATGCTGTATAGCAGTAACCAGGGTTACTAGTACCATCTCTTGCCCCAAGACCAGAGGAGAGGTTTACCTACCATGTGTACTGGGCATTTCTTAATTTGTAATATTGCCACTTATATCCCTTCGCTTCTCACTGCCTCAAATGTGCTTAAAAGACTATATAAGATGAGAACATTTTTCCACGTTCCTAAACATATCTTAGTTATTAAGAACCATGCATATGTTGTTCATTGGAACATGTCCTAAGGTACAATATGTTAGGCTATCCCAAGGTACAATCACTACGTGGTTTACGAAAAACTAAAATGTTGGTCAAATCTACATGCACTATCATTATTTTCTCATAACCAAAATATTTAAAATACTTATCTTTTATAAAAAATAAAATAAAATTCAGTTGATTAGTTTTACAAATACAAAGACAGAAAATGAAATAAAAATAAGGAAAATATTTAGTTTGGAGTCAAAATTTTCTTTCTCTCATAAAATCGTCAATTTTACTTATTTGATGCTGATTTTTACTATGGCACCATTTAAAGGTGAAGGTTTCTATTAGAAATTACAAAAACATGACTGCTAAAAATAGATTCTTAGAAATTAGCAGCTTCCCAAGGTACAACACTCTCCCCTACATCCCCTCATAGCTGTGTCCTCACTGACTGACACAGAAGAGTATAAAATCTCAGTAGCGTTGCAAGTTATTTTGCATCACAGATGTAAACAATACTCTTCAGAAAGAAAAGGACTAACGGAGTCAAGTTTTGGAACTGAAATACTAATTGGATGAACTCTGGTGCGCATATCGATGAGTTCCTCTATTTTCTGCCTAATTTTTAAAAATGTGTTGCGAAAAAGTGCAAGAGCTGCGTTTGCGTGAGTTTTTCTAGAAATTAAGCTCAGGTTCCACTATATTTTTTGATACCAAGGTAAAACTGCATACTAGTTCAATTAGTAGGGTTTTGTTTTTCTGTATTACTAAATAATATTTCTTCCGACACCCGATGTGCAACTCTAAAGTTTTACTTTGCTGCATTTTTCTACAGGAGTTCTGATTTTTTTTTTTTTTTTTTGCTCTCCTGCAATCAATTCCCGTAACCTACCATAGAAATTATGCCCCGGTTTCAGAGTGCACTTTAACACCAAGATAAAATTACTAGTTCGATTAGTAATGTTTTGTTCTTCTGTATTACTAAAATATAATTTTCCAACTAGTATTTTTCTAGAGAAGTTCTCAAAATTTTGAATTTTGATCCCCTGCTGTCAACTCCCATAAATTCCCACAGAAATTAAGTCCAGATATCACAGTATTCTTTAATACCAAGATAAAAATACCAGTTCAATTATTAGGATTTTGTTCTTCTGTATTGCTAAATAATATTTTTTCCGACACCCGATGTGCAACTCTAAAGCTTTAACTTGCTGCATATTTCTATAGGAGTTCTTAAAATTTTGAGTTTTGTTCCCCTGCTATCAACTTCCGTGAGCTCCCTTAGAAATTAAGCCCAGGTTTTACTGCATTCTTTAATAAAAAGACAAAACTACTAGTTCAATTGGTAGAATCTTTTGCTCCTATGTATTACTAAATAATATTTTTTCATACACCCGATATGCACCTCTAAAGCTTTACTTCACTGCATTTTTCTACAGGAGTTCTTAAAAATGTTTAATTTTAAGAACTCCCGTAGAAAACCTCTGCAATCAAAAAGTTTCAAAGTGAAAAACAAGTAAATTTCGGTAATGCAGAGTGCAAAACAAATGTCAAATTTAAGTCAGGAAATCAAGTAGATCGTGCAATTTATTTAGATAAACACATAAATAAATAAATATGTTTGACTTGTCTTTTTTTCAATGTTTTGATTCAAAAAAGGGCAGTAGGCTTCTTAGAAAAAGATGTGTTAAATTGTTTTCAAACTACCAATTCTGTTTTCGAAACAAAACGACTTTTTGATTAAAACACGCAATGAAAGTAAAAAACACAGTAGATTAGACATAATTCTTTAACTTAACTTCACATAACACAACAAAGTAGATAAAGAAAAATATTTACAAACACACTTTGCTCAAAGCAGCCGACAAGAGGAAAAATTGGCTCTTCATCAAAATTGTAACCTTGATCGCTGTAGTAACTTCCCGACCTTTGCCCAAACCTACCTCTCGCATTGTTTCTTCTTAATCACGTAGCTTGATAAACATTCTGAAAGGGTGATGAAGAGATAGGCTTCCCTATTTTCGAGCTCTAAATTCAGCTGTGGCCAATTTATCATCAAAAATGTTAATAGCAGTTCATAAGGTCTGATATTTGCGGTTCATTTTACGGCGCAGATAATCAAAGTGATATTAATTACTTAGTTTCCATTTAATAGATAATTTGTATTGAGGATAGATTTATGATTTTTTTTTCTATGCTGTCAAAGTGGGCGAGTTTTTTCATTCATAAAAACACATAAATTATTTGTTCATTCTAATAGTGCTGGAATCATGATATCTTAAACTGAAAATTAATAAATTAACACTAATTCTTGTAAATGAGACAACGTTATATAAAAACGTTGAATCGCACAAATTTGAAGAGAACTGCAGACACGTATTTTGAGGTTTTAAGGAACCTCTTTTTGAATGCAGAAAAAGTGTGCTTGCGACGAATGCCATAAATGCGATGTGATTCATTTGACTACACAAACTTTTGGTAGCGCGTTTCCCTCCCCCCCCCCCCTTTTTAAATATCTGCTGAATGTTTCACCTTTAAATTTGTAATACATTTGCGAGAGTTTTGACTAAAAATATAGTTTGGTTTACCTGAAGGTAACATTTATTTCTTTTTCACAAACAAATTCTTTAAATTTTTGGATGTAACACATGCTCAATATTTTCTAAACTCACACCAGAGAACAAAATTATGACCAATCATGGTAAATAGCGAGCGATTCTTCTTTTATGTCTCATTATAAAGTTTTCGGTATGTTTGAGATTAATATTATTATTTAATGATGATTTGACTACTATGAGGTTAAAGCTATGAATAAGGCGAAGGGGGTTGAACGGAATAGAACATCTTTAGTGTCCGAATAACAAAGTCCTCTAAATTATCTCCCTGCCACCCAGATAAAAATTATCATTAGAAGAAAGAGACGTACATCAATTTGCCCGAGTATCAGGGGACTGAAGAAAGTGTGACACACAACACACACATACCTCATGAAAATTAAATTAAGAAAAAAAATTAAGAATAAAAAAAAAGGCTTGCTTTGTGAAGCTCAGTAACATGGACATGGTACATAGTAACATGGACTCAGTTAAAAATTATGTGAGGCCATGACCTCTTCTTCGAACCCCTGATGTGTTAAGGTACAATGATGCATAGTGTATTCCAAAAAAAAAAAAAAAATTAGTTACAAGCGAAAGCTGTTTTGAATTTGCATTAAAAAAATGCTACTCATTTCACTCTTTTGTTTTGAGAAATATCTGAAATTTAAGATTTCAGGAAAAAAATCCCTACGTGGTTGGAAAAATTAAGGGTCATTTTGAAATCAGCACTAAAATGCAAAAGAAAATATTTTTTAACATTTATAAATAAGACACAACTCGAACTCTTCATACTATTGACAATTAGTGACCATACACTTTTTACAGACTTACTACAGATGTTGGATGATGTTTATGATGGAGAGAGTATTCAGCTAAATATTTGATCAATATTTTGGAAGCAACCAAACTCTCTTGGGCATATAATTTTTTGATTCTAACAGCTACAATCTATTTTTATCCGCATCGTACCGATTTCTAAACAATTAGGCAAATTAGATATCAGTCTAGGCACGATCATGACGACAAGCCAAATACATTCCAGATGAAGCTCAATTGAAACTTGATTTTGTTAAATAAGACTAATAAATCTTCCGAAATGATTGCTTTCTTCAATTCATTTAAACATAACATTGATAATTGTTGACATGTACGGCGTTAAAATCTCTGTAAACATATCATCTTAGATACAGTTACTAGTTTTGGCATTTAGTTTAGCACTTCAAAAGCAGAAACAAATTGTAGATAAGCAAATGCGAAGATTTAACATGATGCTGTACTACATTGCTAATAAGAATCTGACGTTTCCTTTTGCAAGTCCGATAAAGCGAAAAATTCGTAACCTCGGCGACACAATGAAGATTTTTGCATTTTACTACCATTAATTTTTGCAATTGACATTTTAAAGACATAAACATACACCTTCCAAATTAAGCAGGAGCTAAACTTAAATGCTAATTTTTATTTATTAAAATGGGTAACACCTATAATTATTAATCTCTGCCATCACATTAAATATTTATGACTAATTATGTTCATTTTTTGCGCAGAAACGATGGAAAAATCTATTAAACGAACCATGAAACACGCCTTTCTTGTCAAACTGATGTAACATTAAACAAGTCTTAGAACCATCAGTCAAATTTGCCCTTTGGCACGTTTTCTTTGAGATGTGAAGGCCATTAATAAGATTTTTCGTTACCGTAGCTTCTTCAACGTAAACTGCAAGCTACCTTAATGACACCGTAGCTTATCCCAAGCATGAATTTTGTTTCGGGAGCAACAGGAACTAAACATAGGCGCCAGAATCTAGTAACAAAGATATCTCTGTCATTAATATACTTTTCTTCATTAGGGACAGGAAAAAAATGCGACGAAGTGCCTGTTCATTACAAAGTTTCAAGTGACGCTGATGTTATTTTTAGTCAAAGACTTCATAGGAAAGGTTTAGATTAGTCCTTATACGTACGCTTAGCAAACTCACTGCGACTTTAATTCGGCTAGAGCACACACACACACGCAATAAAAGACATTTGCGCTACAAATTCATTGAAACCGAAAGCTTAGCAACTATTACGTTTAAATATTATTTTAATATGCGGGCGGGAGGGGGGTTAGTATTCTAAAACCTTAAAAAGTATTTTTTTTAAAATCAGTTTTATGTATCCAAAATGTTCAAATCAAGAGCTTTCAAGCGATACCGAATTCATGTTTCTTAGCCATTCCACGAAAAAGTCAACCCTTTATCCCACACGTGACGGTTCATATATTTCAATAAAAAGCAATAATTTTAAAGAGAAATGACGAAATGTTTTGCTTAAAATATCACACAATGAAATTGTTACTTGTTAAGCAGAAAAAACGTGTTCCTTTATGTTTTAAAGTATTTTTTTTAAATAAAATATATGAGGTGTCACGTGCGGGACAAATTGTTCGTTTTCCGTGGAATGCCCATCTATGTCGATTGAAGGAAACTCAATTTAATTATTAACGGTGCAAGAATGTATTAAAATGCACTTACAATTTTACTTTCAAACTAAATTTTCCCAAAATGTCAATTGTAAAAAATCCTGTTCCTTCTTCCAAAAAACTACTTTGCATATTACTTTGAAAAACTTCCACCATTTTTTTTTATCTGTTCATAATAATACGAAAGTAAAATATTTGCTTTAGTGCTCACACTTTTTCTTAAACAGGTGTTTTTATAGTCAGAACAGTTTTTTTTTTAACAAAATGTTGATATGAGTTAAAATTTAATATCATGAAAACCTTTTGAGAAAGTAGAACAAAAAGTTTAGCAATTTTACATTGGATGTACACAGAGTACTGACCTCCTGCACTCAGTGGCGGATCCACAGGGGGGGAGGCTATTGGGTCGAGCGCCCCTCCCCCAAAAGGCTTGAAAATTCCAAAAATTTCCAAAAGAGCCCCCCCCCTCCTCCCCCTTTTCTAATATCACCTACTGTTTAGTTTTTAGGACTTGAATTCCAAAAATTTTCGAAGAGTCCCCTCTCCCTCTTGTCATCGTTAGCTCATCGAAAATTTTCCGCTCTTACAGCTTCAATATCAAAATATTGCATGGGAAGATTCCTTGAACCCATTCCTTCCCCTATCATTATAGCAAAGTCAGATTATAAATTAAATTAAATAATTCAATCGCGTTTTTAAGTCTGTTGGAGAGCCCCCATCCATACCATCATAAAGGATCGTCTGGAATTGTTTTCTTTGAAAACTTCAATATTGAAAACTTGAGGGAATGTTAATTAACTGCATCGCTTCTCTTAACGCTGCCAGCGATGGCCAACAATAGCTTTTTAAGGACTTCATTTTTAAACAATTGCACGGGGGAAGGTCCCCAAACCTCCGATTACCGAAGATCGTCTGAAATTACGTTTTTGAACTTCAATTTTGAAAATTTTGTGGATCAGAATTCCGAACCCTGTCTCTTCTCCTAAAGTAATAAACGATAGCCTTCAATTGTGTTAGTGGTGTACGGGGCATGTGAACGAAAGAGTGAGCGATGTGTCCGTGGTGGGGTTTGAGCCACTTGTTTTTGTGAAGTAACCCAGTACTTTACTGCATAGCCAAAAGGACCTCAAAAGGCTCGGGGGAAAAGTTAGAGTAAGTGCTCTCTTAATATACGTCACATAACTTCCCCGTAACTGATGGAGGGGGGAGGGGGAAGTTAGAGAGTGATATTTGGTTATCATTTTCAAGCCCATCTCTTTCATTCACATCACCAAAAAAAAAAAAGATGACCAACAAATCACATTGTTAAAGCTTCAATTTCGAAAAATTTAAGAAGAAGAGTCTCAAAATCTGCTTTCTCCTTATACCATAAAAGATCGTCGAAAACTGCGTTTTTAGGAATACATTTTCAGGGGATCTTCGATTTTTCTAAGACGGGGCAAAAACTTGCTACTGACTCCCTTATCCCCTCCATTTTTTTTTTTTTTTTGATGCTTTACCTTTTTATTTTTTCTTCTCAAAGCACTCGTAATATTCAGTTAAATTCTTTTAATCACACATATTGTTGAAAATAAAGCATTGAAAAAAAGACATCCAGTTTTTAATTTTTAAAAAATGTTTTATCCCCCCTCCCCCGCATAATTCATTAGTCACATTCGCCCCTCCCAAGAGGGTCTTCTGGATCCGCCACTGCCTGCACTACCTAAATATATCAATAGATGGAAGTTTGAGGAGTTACAAAAACAGTTTTTCGTGACTAGATATATAGTCTAACGACCATACTACTTAATCTGGGCTTGAAACTGCGTCCTAATTTAGCAGCATATTTGGATAATGTGAATTCGAAATAGCGTAAAAAAGGAAAAGACATAACTAAAAAATAGGAAAAGCAGAAGAATAACATTAAAAACTGCAAGGTGCAGTCAAAAAAAAAGCATACTGAATATATTTCCAAAATTTTCTAGTATGTTGATCTCATCACCAATCATTTAACAACTTAGAATCATTCAGTTGACATCCAAATAAAGTTAAGCTCATTCCCACCTCATACTGATGAATTCGTTGGATTTCTTAAAATTTTGAAATTAGGATCATTCAATTTCATTAATATTTTTGACGAAAGGCAAAACTTCAACTTTCAAGTGAAAAACACTTGCACTCAGGAATTTAAATGTTTCGAAAATCATTTACAAAAACATAGTCAATTACCTTTTTCGGGTTTTTAAAATTTGTAACAATAAAAAGGTTTTGAAAGGTAATAGATATTAACTCTTTAATTCTGTCCTATTAAAAATAACCGTCCAACTTCATTAACTTTTGTTTAACTAACTTCAACTACATTTTCACTGTTATTCTGATTACAACTAGTGATTGCAATACCGGTATACCGAGTATCGGTATTTGGAGCTATTTTGCAATTTCGTAATACCGGTATTTGATGGGGTAGAATACCGGTATTTTCGGTATTTGCTAAAAATAGTAAATCGATTTTAATTAAAGAGTTTTCAATTTAACTAACATATATATATATATATATATATATATATATATATATACTGGTTTTAAATAAATTCTTTTCAGATGAGGCAGTTCCAAAATCTATCCATTGAAGTACAAATTTGGCTTCAAAAGCATGAATATATAGAATATCAATGAAGAAAAGTAGCAGAATGATTACATAATGATATTTTTATCACTGGATGGTGTGATGAATCGCGCTTTCGTAAATTTATATGAACCACATTTTATTTTCTCCATTTCCTTGACTTGCCCTCTTGTGAAAACTAATTTTAAGCGTAATAACGAATGTGTTTGTGCTAGGAACAACTTTTTCCAACCATCAATTGCAGCAATTCTTTGATATTATTTTTTAAAATATTTGTCTCAACTGTACTGAATTTTGAGAAAAACTTTTTCTTGTTAGTATAGCAAGCAGTAATTTGTTGTCACCGGTATTAGCGTGCTGTTCTGTCTCGCTATTCAGCCTTATATCACACAAGATAACATGTATAAAACCTTGAACATTTAGAAAGATGTAAGGCATAATCAGTTGGAACATATTTTTAAAAATTTACATAATTGTAAAAAAAAATTGAAAAGAAAACGAAAAAGGAAAAAGAATGTAACAAGATCAAATTCATTGTGAATTTCAATCGAAAATGTTAATAAAAAGCAAACACGCATATTCTGACCAAGAGGAAATCGTTGAAGATGATGTTAATACTGGGAAAGAATTGCCGCTCTAAGAACAGTTACTATATGTGTAATAGTAAATGTTCAGCTATAAATAATATTAAAAAAAAAACTACCACACAACACAAAAGGTAGCACACACTACCACCACACTCACAAAAGTTATTTTTTCAAAACCAACAAGTTAAAGATCGAATTATTTGATGATGAAATACTTCCAGCCAACTACAGGAGGGAGGTACATCGCTCATTTTTAACAGTACCATCGGCCTGCGTGAATTCAGAAAGAATATTTTCAACTTCAGGAATTTTTTTGACTAAAATTGGTTTCAGGCTTAGTGACAAATAGATGCATTATGTTTCTTGTATTATTGATATTTTATTATGATATTTGTTCTTTCATTTTATATTTGTTCGCAATAAGCAAATTCACTTTTTGCACAAAATAGTAAAATACGGAAATGAAACATTGTTTCTAAATATTGTTTAGGAAATTTCCAATACCGGTATTAATACCGGTATTCCAGTATCATGTTTAAAAAATTCCAAATACAGGTATTGCAATCCCTAATTACAACGTATCCTTTTAAAGCATCATATTTTAAACTCATGGTGTAATCATATTTATTGCTATTAAATCGTTTTGAATCTGTTGTAATTTTTCTTCAAATCGAAACTAAGATGAAGCAGACCTTATTAAAGGCTGATTGCAAATTTTAAGTATAGTTCCGGAGCGTTTTTAGTATGTATAAAGACTTATTCTTCCGTACGCATTGTTGTTTTCGACAATAACTTACATTTTGTATTGTGTTTTTATCATTTTTGTGCGGTTTTTGGTATAATGCCATTTTATTACGATTTTCACATCGTTTCAACAGTTTATCCGAGTAATTACGTTACTGCCTGAGTTTGGACAGTTTCCATACTAACCATCCCGAAACGAAAAAGTTTTACCACATTGTTTTAAAATATCGATCGTAAGATTCATGAAAATTAAAAGAATTACAAAAATATTATCTGAAAAGGAAAAATAATAAACTCCAAAATATTATTGACGATCAAAAAATGAAAGTGAATCAAAAGTAGAACCTTTCTTTTTTCTTCAGAATAACAAAAGCAAATACGTAGCATTACCATTCGTTCTTGTCTCATTCCACGAAACCAAACCAGTAGCTCTAAAATGAAAGTAGGGGAATGTGTGGCTAAGTAAAATGGTGAGATATATGTTCTGCTTTTAACGCCACCTATTTTTTAACTATGTAGTGATGCATATAGTCTGTTCCAGTCAGGAAAAAATACCACTGAAGATTAGAGCATATGATAATAGATGCAATTTTCAAAAATTTATACACACTCCATAATATTTTATTGTAAGCCAAAAATTAATTTTACTATTATAAAAGAATAAGATTCTCGTTACAAACATTTTAAATATTAATTGAGACCTTCAATATTTAGTGCAATATTTATTTAGTTGATATTAAGTTTATTTGTATTTTAAATATTTTGTACAAGTAGCCGAGTACATGTGAGGCAAAGTTAAATAGTAGCTTTTTTTTAAATCACTTATTCATTTACTGAACCACTTACGCATTAATTTATTAATTAATGCATTTATATTCCTTCATTTAGTAGTTCATTTATTTATTCATTCATTCACTTATTTTTTTTATTCATTCACTCTTTTACCAGCTAATTAATTTTTCTTCATACATTAATTAACTTATTCATTTAATAATTCATTCAACCTTTTATTTACTGATTCATTTGATCAAAAATATTTTGTATAATGGTATAATAATTCATTAGAAAAATATATTTTTCTCGTTGTTCTATGAAAAAAAGTTAAAATTTTCCACTTTTTTCTGAAAGCTCCAATTTACTGCCAAAAATTTAAAATACTGTTTCAATGCACGTTTCATTATAAAACACAATGTACTTTCTTTATGTACCATTATTTTCAAAACAAAATTCCACTTTGTTCATTTTTAAAAAGCTCAGTCATCTTAACTATTTTACTTTGCCTCCCATTCCCCTACTTTAACTTCTAAAGACGTCACCTTGTTTTAATGACGATTCTTATTCCAGTTTCCGTTTTCTTTTATAAAGAAAAAAATATTCAGAACATAAAAATCATCGCGAACATATTTTTGACACAGTAGTTATAATTTAGATTAATTTTCAAACTCTATGTATTTTTAAAAATATGTTAAAATATTTTTTTTTCTCATAGGCATGGCTGGTATTTTGGTTATGGGTGTTGGCATTTTCGCAAGCGGTTCCTTCATGCGTACTTTCAAGCCAACTGCTCGATTTGTCGCCAAATGGATTGCTGCTTCCGCCCTTGCTTATTCAATCGGCATGTTCATTCTTATGTGGCTCGGATGTCCTCTCAATGATTTTGTTGGGGTCAATTTATCTCTCAATGGGTATGTTTGTTCATTTATCTTTAATTTCATTTTATAGTATAAAATCTAAGTCATTAAACTTCCCTCAAAAAGTTTACTATAAATTCCAAAACCAACTTTACTGATGGCACTGCACTATGACAGGTAAGTCATTTTGTATAAAATTTGGAATCCATATTAAATGTTTCTGAAAATTAACAATATTTTTTTAATTATCAATTCTAACATGTAGAAAAGCTATTGTGCGTGAAAAGCTACTTTTAGTTCTTGAAAATAAAATGTAGCAACTTCACTTTCAAGCAGTAATGAACAATGTTCATAATACATAAAAAAGGGGGATTTTCCAATGCCGCCATTTTAGGTTATTATGGTTATAAATGTAGCCCTACCCACATTATTACATTTAGCCTACTCGACACAATCATTTAATAAAGCAACCTTTAGTAAATGTTTGACACTAGATTTGAATTCAGATCTTGAGCACTTAGTTATTTCAGTTTTAAAATAGCTGAAAAGCATTGACGTACTTTTTAGGACAAGTACTAAAACTCAATCTGTTCTATAGTTTATTATGTGATATTACCCTATTCGACGTACATATGAATTAGTATTTGCCTAACCCTTATGTTCTCACATTAAAATCACAAAATCCGACCAAAATATCAATTATTTTCTTTATTGCTTCAGAATGTTTTCCCATGTTTCAGATCTCATACGATTCTAAAACGTTATCAATACGTTCGAAGTACTACTTCTTTAATTAGAACTATTTTTCACTCCCAAAAACTTTAAAGTTATTTAAAAAATAATAATAATAATAATAAGTTTTAGCCATATCATTGTTCAAACAATGATTACTCAAAAATACATTAATCTATCATAATTCTTTATAATCTATGTAAGGCGTTGGATGACTTCTTCCTCAATTAGAGCTTTTAATGAAGGGAAAAAGTTTTGAATGGGTTCTAACAAAAAAAAAAAAAAAAAAGAAAAAAAGAAAAAAAAACTTGATTTTTAATCCATCAGGAGTTCGGAAAATTATTTTAAATAAGGTAAACATACCAGTACTGACCAGTGCTTCAGTAGTGGCTATTTCAAGGTTTATATTTGGAAAAAAAATGAGTTCCAGGTCTCCCAATGGATTTAAAAGTGCATCAAACGTGCAGGAGGTATTAACCTCCTGCATGTTTGAATCCATTGGGAAACCTGGAATCTTATTTTTTCAAATATAAACATTGAAGTGATTACTACTGAAGCCCTACTAAGCAAGTGGTCACTACTAGTGTGTTTACCTTAAATATCTTCTGTAGCATCTTGATTGAAGCAAGAACAGTATTAATACAAGAAAAATATTAACGTCCTAACAGCTTTTGGATTTTCTCAACAACTTTCTAGAGTGAGCTTATTTATTTCTTCATGGTATCTCATCAATTTATCTATCTCTCTTTCAGTAAACCTGGACCCGCTGTTCAAGCTTGCAATACAACTTGTGAATGCCGCCTTGGAGAATTTGCTCCTATTTGTGCTTCCGATGGTAAAACATATCTCTCTCCCTGTGTCGCTGGTTGCACCAAAGTTGTAGCAGATGGTGATGATGTAAGTTTCAAGATTATCTTCACCCTATTGATAGATTTTTCGTTGAACCCACCAGGAATTTTTCCTTCTTTAAAGTGTTAATAATTGCAACAAAATCCTACGTACGAGTCCGCTTACCCAACAAAAACAACGTTATCAATGAAACCATAGAACTAAGGAATCTCGGGGGAAATTTAGACTGATCTATTTTAATCTAAAGTTTTCTAATGAAATAAAGAGTATATAGTGTTAATTTATGAATGTATGATGAAGATTAACTTATCTTGAGTTAATGTTTCAGTACACTTACATGGATTGCCAGTGCTTGGGAGAAGGAGTAACAGCCAAAAATGGATTCTGTGAATTACAATGCAACAACCTTACTTGGTATATTGTAATATTCTCATTTTTTGTTCTCATTCACTCAACATCTGAGGTCGGGTCCATGCTATTAACTCTAAGGTGAGTATTTATTTAAAAATTATTTGATATTTTTTATACTTGTTGTTCTTTTCAAAACAACTTTTTGGCATGTTACGCTTTTTAAATAACACAAAACTTTAGTCAGTTAACTTCAAAAAGTCTACAAATTGATTTTAAGGTTCTTTTGGATAAACTCAGCATATCTGAAGCAGCAATTGATCAAGTCAAAACTAAATTAAATAGAATATATAACTAAAAATATCCGAAAATAAAACAAAATTTCAAACGCTTAAAATTATTTTAAAATAATAAAGTTAAATGTAAGAATAATGCCATTATTTTCAAAACTAAAAAAAAATATTTTATTACATTTAAAACATGTTTTAGTCATTCATGTTTTTGAGCACCGACATGAACTTCATTAAATAACGTACACTGACTCCAGTTAGTTTCATTTAATTTGATATTAATTATCCTAATTTAAACGGGTACCTGAACAAGAATATACTACCATTTGTTTGAATAAGCTTTCTAATTATTATCAGTTCAATACACGTTTTCTTAATTCTTCTTTTTTTCTCTTTCTTCAGATGCGTGGAGCCTGAAGATAAAGCCATGGCTCTAGGATTAATATCCTTTGCTATTGGACTATTTGGTATGTATTAAAAAAACCGGGGCCATTTGGAACGCTAAAAATTTTTTGCTGAAACATGTTACAAAATATTTCAGGTCAACGTACCTTCAAATTAACTAAAACGCAGCTCAATTCCAACACAAATTCTGATTTTGAAAATTATAGAATGCGTTACTTCGATCATAAAATCTGGTCGACGCAGTGACCCCAGTACATATACCAAAGAGAATAGCAATGTTTTTCATAACTTTGACTACTCTAATTTCGTTTCCACGTTGTCGCAATAAAATCAAGTATTTAGCAAATGAAGTGCTGCCGGAGTTTTTTTTTTTTTTCGGAAAAATTTACTTTATCTGGGATTTTCTTTTCTAGAACGTTTATGATGCTTTGGTTTCCGCACAGTACGCGAAATACCTCTTCATGTTGCCTGATGTTAAAGATGGGCAATGTTGTTCTTTCTAATGATCCGTTCATGTTTTTAACCGTGCGCTGAACTCGTTCATTTGAACAACTTCGCTCATTCAAAAAAATGCAACGAATATCTCTGCAAGACTTGCTCATGTTCACTGAAAATGTTTCATCGGTTTCGTTATATTTTTTAAGGGAAAAGCGACTGAAACTACATAATACTTAGAAAATACACGAATAGAAATTTAATCAAGAAACATTTTATTTAAATATAGATTGTAAAACAATTAGAGCTCATTTTGTAAGTTATTTCTCGGAAACGGAGTGGTAAGACATGCTAATTTTATTTCATAAAAAAATAGAAAGTAATGACGGAAAAAAATTGCAAAATTAATCAAAGAAACTAAATAAATAAATAATCGCCGACAGAAATCGCCTTCAAAATACCCTTATACCAAGTATTTTGAAGGGGAAAAGAAAGCAAAACTGATTTTGAATGTGCAAAATGAAAATAATATCAAGAAATTGATTAAGAAATTAAATGAGACAGAGAGATATATAAAATAAATAAAACGGTTTAAAAGAATGACCGTTATTTTGTAGGAGATTGCACTGTTCATTTTTAAGAGTCTGTCTTTTAGACTCGTTCATTCATGAACGACACATCCTTACGTGATCTATAATATGTTTTGCCAGCTCTGCGCATTTTTTTTTTTTTTTTACAAGTAGAGATTTTTTACGAACTGACGGCATCACCATACCCAAGAAACCCTCTAAATGACCTATATAACTTCAGTTTTTGCCCTCGAATTTCTGATACTCTTTATGGATTTATTTTTTGGCTCGGCTCGTAGTAATTGTATGCTTGAAATGTATCAGTTCGATTATTTGCAAATTTTACTCTTTGCCACTTTCAATAAAGAAGCAATTTCCTCTCTGTTATGCTAATGTGTCCTCCCGATCTTTTTTTTTTAAGAAGTTAAGAGTCTGACATCCATTAAGTACTATTATTATTTTGATCTTCTTAACGTATATTTTTTTAAATTAAAAAAAAAAAACTAGAACTCCTCGCGTTTCACAAAATATGCTACGAAGGTTATAGGCCGACGTTGTTGAGGTCTTATATTGGCTGATCAGTAAATAGCAGCATTTTTTTTTTTTCAAAAACAGATCAGTAATACTTTTTTTATTGCAGGTAATGTTCCATGCCCGGTAATTTACGGAGCAGTGGTCGACTCTGCATGCTTGTTTTGGGAAGACAACTGCGGAGAACCAGGAGCTTGTCGTTTATACGATCCAGTCAAATTTCGAATGATGTTCCATGGCTTAACAGCCATCATCATGCTTGGAGCCTTCGTCGTAGACGCTCTTGTCTGCTACAAAGCTTCAAACGTTCGTTTCAACGATGATGAAGTGCCTGACGCAGAACCTAAGCCAAATGAGTTGCCACCCAACTCAGAATCAGCAGTGTGATGCCGCCATCAACAATTCATATACATCAATCTTAAACATCTTCAGACATTTGTGTGCATTTAAGTGTCACTGAACTCCTTCCAGAAAGCTGGGTTTAAGTATGACGCAATGAGAGCATTTCATCAAAAGATGTTTGTTAGTGTTTGTTGGTTACTTTGAGAATTGTATATCCCAGTTAACTGCTTTTTGAGACTTTGACTCGTTGAATGTCTATTTACATGTATCTCACGTCCATGCATTTGCATATTTTTTGTTCCTTTTTATCTGAATCACGATGGCTGCCATAATTTTAAGTATATTTTTTAATGAGGGAACATTGTTTGTGTATCATTTTTTGGTGATTTGTTATTGGATTCGTATACTGAAGAGAATGTTGATCGATATACCTTTGTATAAGAATTAACTGCGCATTCTTGTGACATTTATATTTTTGAGTAAAAATCAAAATTTTGAGAAAGAAATGATATTTACATCATGGTGATGACTTTATGTAATGACCTTACAAGGTATGTGACTGTGTAATTGTACTAACTAATGCATTAAATGTGATTCTGTTTTTTTGGTCTTGTTTTTATTGCCATACACATAAAAATCGTAACATCACACCTCCATTTTTAAAAATTCACCACGTTTATAGAGGTTTTCATTAAAGTTTCGGATACTAAAATTGCAAATGTTCAAGCAATTGCTGTCCATCTTCATTTATTAAAAAATCAATTCTGAATGATATCAAATTGTATAAAATATATTTGCAAAATTATTCTTGAAATCTATTAATCAAATATTAATTATTCAAAGATTACTAATTTGACACATATCTACTCATATCATTTCACACGTGAATATTGAGACTTTCTTTTAATAACAAAAATTCAAATGTCTGAAGATCTTAAACTAATTAAGTTATAAAATAGTATGGAACCTTCTAAATCTGCGTTTTTCAACCTCTTAATCCACTGACCGGTAGAAAATGTAATAAAATTCGCTCAAGGGTAAGAGTTTTTTTTTTCCCTTGAGAAATCATGATTGCTTATTGTTTTCACTTGACTGTTGAATGGCATCCTATGCTTTTTGGGGTCCACCAGCCACCGCGAGCGGATATTCCTCCTGGACGGTGACGGACGCGGACTCCAGTTCCTCGTCCATCTTCCCCGGAATCGACCTGATTTATACCCGACCCTCTCGACTTTGCAAAATCCTTTCAAGACAAATATAGCATCCAGCACACAACATACAACATCCAGTTCCGGCCATTAAGTTTAATTATGACGGCGTGAATTCAAACTAGGCTTTTCGCGATTATGATTACGATTAGTTCCACTTGTACAAACTAGAAACCCGACGTGTAGAGTCCAATCGTAATCCGTGATTGTTAAAAACATAATTTGAATTTAAGACGTCAAAACTCAAACTAATGCCTGGGGTTGGATGGTATAGATGTTTTTTTCTTTTTTCAACGAAGAATAAAGTTTTTTATGTATTGAAGAAATAGTTCGTGCGTTTATTAGGCCCGGAACTGCGTACACGCAGACCCCGCAGTGCGGGAGAGGGGGGGGGGGGCATCCGTGCCTGACGTTAATTGGAACATATTTTTGGATTTGCTTACAATAATTTATACAGTACGATACTGAAAACTCGGTAATAATGTGAAACGAAAAGTGACTCAGTTTTTGAAAATGCAGGGTTAACGGGAATGCTTGAACAACAATTTATTCGCGTGATGTTTTTTCGTCCTTCCAGAAAGTCTCAGATTTTTCTGGATTCAACCGGGTTATCGAGTGCTGAGCTCTCAGGACTATTGTATTTAAAAAATTAATCATTCGATGTACTATAAAATGGGATGTATCGGAACAATGGGGTAAAACGGAACGAAACTTCCCAATTATACAAAGAAATTCTTCATAAATGTATAGTGCAGCTCTGGTTAATTGAGCTGTGACCTTGACTATGTTTACCTGTTTTAGGGGAGTTTAGTGAAAAATAGACGTATTATTGGCTCGGATTTTAATTGGAATATTTTTTTTAAAACTACTAAGAAAGTTTCTCAACTCAGCGCCAATTACCCATCCCTATTTACCGAAACAGAGGTAAACATTGTAAGAGTCGGAGCTCAACTTCTCAGAGCCTCACTATATTTTTCGATATTTTTCGTTGCCCATTTTTTTTAGGAAGGTAAATACCGTGAAGAGTTAAGCAATTAAGTTTTGTCATTCCAGAAACACAATTCGCTAATTACCAAGATTGCACGTGAAAAACCAAATAACCTCACGTTTTCATCAATCTGTAAAATGTATGTAAATACACACCTTTTCGTATTCTAAACCTAAAGAAAGTTTTTTTTTATGAGGCCTGTACAACACTCTAAGAATTTAGGCATTCTGCGTCAATAAAAAGTGAAGAATTTCTCGCGACGCTGTGGGTTTAGAACTCACGGGTTGTATCGGAACACATAATTTTGTTGTTCCGACTCATTCTGCAGATTATTGATTTATTTCACCACATAGCAATGTTTCCACGTTATATCGAAAATATATGTATGTAGACACGCAACAAGGGGGGAGGGGAGCGTTGGAGGTAAACCCCACAGAAGGTTTGGTTTGAAAAACATATTGAGAATACTAGTTTGTAATCTGAGGGGTGCCTATCTAGAGGCGCAGTCTGCGCCGTTAAAATTTTTAGGGTGGTGGTGTTTTGAGGGGTATTTTTCCCTCTTTAAGGAGGGGCTTTTGAGGGTCCTTCTACTGCTTTTTGGGGGGAAGATTGCTATTTCTGGGGGGGGGGGGGGTGCATCCTTGCTCTTAGGGGGTGGGCACTCCTGGTGACCTTATGTGCATGTATGAGTCTGTTACATTTCCCTCCCTTTAGAAGACATGCTAGCTACTCTTGTGTATTCGTGAATGACAAACCAAAGTCTAGGTCAAAATTTTTAAAAGGTAAAAAAAAAAGAAACATTCATAGAACTATTCATAAAAACAGTCTGAAGATTTTAACCTCAGTTATTCTATTCAAGAGAATGAAAATGAGTTCATACTGTTTACGACTACTGAAACAACCAATCACCTTTGCTGAAAAAAAAGACTTCCTTGTTCAAGTTCTTTGGAGAAAAAGAAAAAAAAGCTCATGCCGATGTGTCCAAAGTCTTGTACCCAAAGAACGACGAATGTGTGGAAAAACTTACAAAAGGGTGTCCAGTACAGCCATGTGTAGCTTAAGAGCAGTATTTGCAGAAATGAGATTTCTACGATATTTGAAGAAACGCGTTATGAATTCTATACTAATGATAGGGAATTGCTGAAGTTTGAATTTTTTTCCGTGGTTTATTTTTAGCGGAAACCAAATAAGCAAGATTGTACAATAAAGCTGAAGTATACAGTAGATGAAAAACATGTGAAAAGGGGGAAAAAATGAAAAATTCGCAGATACTGAGCTTTACATTTCCCAGGGCAGAATGCCTTTATATATCATGGAACGAAAGAGCAGGCATCGTTCATTCTAGGAGATGTTATTTAAAAAAAAAACTTGAGCCGAATGAAAACAGTCAAATATTCGCTCGTTTCGGGAGTTGATAACTTTTATCAATTACATGAAGAATTGAATTTAAATATCCTAATTCAAACACATTTTTGTAACAATAAATTATTATTATTATTATTATTTTTATTTATTTATTTATTTATTTATTTTTGAGTTTTATGTTTATTCGAAATTTTGACGAATCGTACATTCACTTTCCTAAAAACAAAGATTATACAAATCAATACAAAATGTTTTCTAAGAGTCTAGTCAAAAAGTCAACTTAAAAAGAAACTTTAATTACATTTTTATATGTTCAAAGTTGAAAAGTGTTCAGATTCACCTCATTTTTAGATTTTATATACAGTAAAGAAAAAAAACATTCAGAAAATCACAGAACATTATGAAAAGTAATCTCAAAATTAACTAAAAATACACCCAATAAAACATTTAATTAAAAAAAATTCTGAACCGGGATAATATTGAAGCTTAGACATAAAAATCACAAAGGACCGGTGAAATCTTTTTGATGAGCCGGTGTCGGTCCAACGGACCGACACTGGTGCATCAAATTGACCGGTGGTTCACACCGTGGTTGAGAATTACCGAACAAAACTGTCTGATTAAGCTCATTACATCGAAATGCAAAGCATTTTAAACAAGAAATATGTATAAATATTCTGAGAGAAATCGTTTTTTTTAGTGGTTCGCGTCGAGCAGCACTATTTTCGAAGAGGAAAAAAATGATTTCAAAATAAATAAATAAATAAATAAATAAAACTAAAAATTAACTTGAAATCTTAAATTTTGAATTCAAGTTATGTTTTTCGCAATCACGAGTTGCGACAGGAGCCTGCTCTATTGGGGGGCTATTGTTTCTAGAAACGACTCCTGTCCCCAAAGCCTGCTCCTCTTCCTTGGCGGTTACGTGTATATAGTTGTGTGTAGGCATGTGTGTATGCATGTAGGAGTGTGTATATGCAAGTAGGTGTGTGTGTGTGTGTGTGTGCACGTAGGTGTGTGTGTATGCACGTAGGCATGTGTGTATGCACGTAGGCATGTGTGTATGCACGTAGGCATGTGTATATGCACGTAGGCGTGTGTGTATGCACGTAGGTGTGTGTGTATACACGTAGGCGTGTGTGTATGCACGTAGGCGTGTGTGTATGCACGTAGGCGTGTGTGTATGTGTGTAAATGCTTGTGTGTATGAGCGTGCGTGTGTGTAGGACATGGACGTCATCGACCAGGAGAAACGGATTCCAGGAGGCAATGCTCGGAGCCGCGCCTGCAGAGGCCGATGAGCGGTGATGCTGGTGTCCCTGGTCCAAGCTGAAAAAGGAACCACAACGCCAAGGACGGTGAAATAAAAGCAATAAGCAATCGTGATTGCTCAAAAAAAAAAAAAAAAAAAAAAAGGAATCGCCCGAGCTGGAATAAAACGCAAACCTGTATACCAGTAGCACAAAAATGATGGTATTATATCCTCCTGAGGAGAAAGGATCATTTACATTTTCTACGTTTTTATTGCGGTTTTCTTTGAAAACTTTAATGACTAGGATTTAGTTCACAGGTCTTTCTGCTTAAAACGTTACAGCTAGTAAAACACACCAACTAAAATTATTCATATCTAAAATATACACGCATACATACGTGCGCGTTCGCATACATGTATTACTGAGAATAATACAGAAAATAACTTTTTTTCAATTTTGATGATGGGTAGTGCGAAAAAGTGCCATTGGTAGAACTAAGTGCTAATGAAATTGTTATTATTATTATTATTATTTTCCAATATCTTGATCTGCCGCAATTGCGTTGAAATTTCGACCAAATGCTATTGTTTATAGCAAAATCAATGATTATTAAAAATGTTTCTGATAATGGTTAGTACGGAAAAGGTGCCATTGGTAACTCCACACAACTCCACATACCAACTCCACACAAAAAACACATACAAAATTTGGGATGTGTGTCTAAATGTTTAAATTTGCGGCAAATGTATAGTAATGTGCGAATTTTTCTGTTTTTTTAAAAATATTTTTAACAATTTTGTCAAAATAATCAAGTATTTTTATACAAATTTATATAAAATAATCGCAAAGCTTGTCAAATATAAATTTTTTAGATGCTTGGAGCGTACTAAATTAGCTTTTATGTTGCAATTAAATTGAAAAATTTGCAAGTGGGCAATTAAGAAACTTTGTGAAGCTCTGTTTCTCTTTCAGTTGAAAACCAACGTAAAACAGCCTAGAACTCACCAAAAAATAGGTGGCTGTAAAAAAAAGATCCGCCCTCTCTCCTAACAGATTTAATTTATTTTTATTTTATTTTATTTATTTTATTTTTATAGGCAGTTAGCAGTTTTATTTCGGTTGCAGCTTCGCTTAATGAAAATATGTCTTACTTCACGGCCACTTGCAGCTTCCGTTTATCATTCTATTCACAGCTGGCGTAGGACGAAAAGCAGACTGTATAGATTCTAAAATCCTTTCTGAAACTACGTCTTTCAGAAACTTTCAGTTTCTTCTGACGAAAGATACTTCCCTGGCTGGAGCCCCCCCCCCCCCTCATGCAAAAAATGTTCATGCACCTTTTAAATATCAGAGCTAAATTGAAACTACTTCATTCATTTTCATCGAATTTAATATAGGAATTGAATCCTCCTTGTTATCCTCATAGATATGATAACGAATTCACTGATCGAGTAACGCTCCTGACGTTACCAACAATGAAACTCGCGTCACATGATAATTTGATAATATTTTTGGCAATATTTGACACATTGGGCTTTATTTTGACAAGGCTGAACTGGATCCGGTAACGTAACTGTTTTTCTGCTAAGACTCATTTTAGGAGAATGAAGAAACGAAAGAGTGGTCAACAATGAATGTTATCTACTGAAGTTTAGGATTAACCCACTGAAGTTAGGGTAAAATTTTCAACAATCAAAATATTACCAAACAGGCAATTGCTTTGTTCAAATGTAAAAGCAGTTTTCATCCGTCATACCTTGACGGACGATTTTCTAGTTTAAGAGAATGACCAATGACTACCGTAAAGTCTCTTAAGCGCAGCATCACTAACTAACCACCGCGTAACACATCGCTTCGTTTCTGTGGAACCGCGTTTCGTTTATTCGCTGTCGCCCGAGATTTACGATATCCAAATATATTATTATATGCTACAGTCAAATTGATTACATCTCAAAAATGGAAGACTTGTAAAGCACAGCTCGTGATGTCAGGAGAAAACAAACATTTTGCAACAATTGTTCAAAATGTGCGAGGACATTTTTACATCGACGGAGGAATGACTAGTAGACATATTTGGTCTATTTCTAAGATCGAAAGTTTGCATACATGGATTTCTGCTCACAGATTCGTTTTGTCATCTCTTTCTCACGGGCTATACACAAAATGAAAGAAAAACCAGCTTTGCGCTACTAGCCAGTTCTGCAGAAAAGCAGCATGTAAGATTTCTATGTTTTTTTAAAAATTTTTGTATTATTATTTTTTTTTTTTTTTAACTTTTGCGACTTTAACCCATTAAACATTATTTTCGACCCCATGTTCCTTTGCATTTTTTGTTTGTCCTGATGAATACTAGGGTCATTCTCCCGAAAACATAACTTTTGAACGCAAATATTTTTCAATTTCGAAATCTTTTGTTTTCTTTTTTTTCATTCTTAAATGAAAGTGTTATCTACTAGAAGTAGCCATAAACAATGGCCCAGCTAAGTTCCAATTATTTTACTCATAAATAAAAAAAAATATGCTTTGTTCACGGAAATTAAAAAAAAAAAGAAAAAACTTTTAATATTTAAAAATCGAAGCCAATTTAATACCAAAGTAGTAATTTCGTTAATTGTGCAAACGATCAGCTACTTTAATGATTAGTGGGAATATAATATTAAGCTCTCTTAATTAAAGTACGGAGTAATTAGTAGTTTCAAATTTGTTAAAAAATAGTATTTAGTAAATTTGAGGATATACTGGCAATTTATAATTTTGGTAGAATGCCTATTATTGATGTATTTCCCCTCCATCAGTTATTTTCACCTCAGAAATAATGACATTGATAAGGTCTGTCACGGAGTTGAGGATCTTTCCCTTAATATAGGCCTAATAGATACATTTTTCATGGAATATTTTTTCCGTTGCTACAATCTGCACATGTTAGGTATATGAAAACATGTTCACTTGTTTTTTTACATTAATTTACATCCCTGAAATTCAAGTTCACGAAGGTGAGAAGTCAGAATAACCACAATAATTTTTTTGAAGTTTCTTCTTGTTTTTCGACAAAAATCTCACAACTTCAACTATGACTGAAAATAAACAAGGGGCTACCTTGTATTATGGAAAATAAAAGTTTATGTCATAACTGCCACATGTTAATGAGGAATGGCACTTTGTGTTTAGGTAACGGAAGTGAGAATTTATTGTGTGACGTGACTCTTTGTCCTTCTAAAACGAACTAAAACACAATATTCAAAAATTAAATGTACTTAAACAATTAGTATATGAGACACTTGTGAAGGAATAATGTATAAATAAGTATAAACTTTTAATTAAACAAGTTATTAAGCAACATAAACCCAAGGTGTGTGACATGCCACGAGGTGAGAATTCACATGTTGTGGACCAAAAATATACTAAAATAAAAATTATTATGAAAAAAATTGTTGGCAGGTTTAAATAGATATAGTTTTGATGAAATTGAAAATCATTGTTAAATGAATTGTTCCTTAAAGTTTTTACTGTAAAAGGCGTGTGACAGAAAAGTTACACTTTTTGAAAAATGACCCACTATCATCCTTATAAGCTGGTTGAAACATTTCAGATACACCCTGTATATAAGAACCATGTTTCACCTTTTTTCTGGAAAAACAAGTTCGTACTGTTCCCTTGTAAGCAGAACTTTTAAAGTATTAATCATAAACCAAGCACATTGAAAAATTTCTCAAATCTACACCACCCGAACAAGGACTCGCATCTTGGACCGTAATGTTGAAAGCATAACGCTCTACAGACCGGGATCCCTCAATTAAGATCCGAAACATAAACAACAGTTTTCATAGTAAAATATACCAATTGCACCTTAATTATCGGTACGACACAATAAAATCTAGGATTTTGGTGTTAGCTTCAAAATATCGTCACCAAGAATGGGATATGCATTTAGATAATTGCACACACATACCTTATATCCTTCTCGGTGATGCTGTGTTTTTTTTTTTTTTGGAACTACTGAGATGTCTCATACAAGTACAGTAAAATGCCCATACTTGGGACAGTTTTGAACTTATACCTTCAGTAGCCATATGAATCATATACATAAAATACACCGCCAGCTCGGTCGATTCCATCCGAGGACTGCAATTGACCGTCGTGCTTTTGAGCACACATCAGCCCCGAATAGGAAGTAACTGAGCTGGAAACGGTAAAACTCTTAAAGGAGCCAAGACAGCCAAACAAACTGGTAGCTAATGTAGAATCAGCACACCAGCTAATTGACCGCAGCAAGGGTGCGATTCAACTCAACCATGTATTTCTGCTTTAGCCCTGGCTTAGGGCGCGGTAATTTACAGCAAAATATTAATCATATATTTTCCATTCGAATTTACTATTTTTAGGATTAGCCCTAGTACTTCACCTCAGGACAAGAAATTGATGCGTAGGTATATCCCTTAAAAAATAAAACAAGAAAATGTTCATTGTCTCAAGTTCGGGACCCCCTCCCTAACATGAGACACTTCATATTTTCATCTTTCTTTTATTTATGCAACAATAGATTATAGTTAGGGGAACTAACAATCATATTAAAAAAGTTTATTTTACTACTCAAAGAAAAAATAACATTCTGTAGAAAAAATATAATTTTTTAAAAGTTGGAAGACTTCAGAATGTATTTTTGCGCCTGAAAGTATATGTCTCCCCAGCCTGATTAATTCATTTGAATATAATATTTCATCGTTTCCCTCAATATTTGGAGGTATAAAAGCAATTTGTGAACCCAAATAATTAATGCAGTTGAATTTTAGCTCTCCGTGCTTTCATTTCACATCTTCTCATATTCATTTTTTTCATAATTAGTGAAATTCAGAGCAAAAAAATTAGTCTTATCTATACTTTGAGACTCAATTTCATTAATAGAACTAACATATGAGGTAGTGAGAAGCAAAGGGATGCAAGTGGCAAAATTAAAAATTTGGAGGTAACAATTACAAATGGTAGGTGAACCTCTCCTTTGTCTTGGGGCAAAAGATGGTACTAGTAGCCCTGGTAGGTGCTGCTATACAGCATGATATAGAAAAAAATTTCAATGAAAGCCTACCTAGGATCTGATCTTTAAACGTGTTTTAGTAGAAACTTAAAATAGTCCACTTGCATCCTTTGCTTCTCACTGTCTCATACGTAATATTTTGGCAAAACGTCTTTTGGTCATTAATATATCCCCCCCCCTTTTTTTTTTAACAATGACAACTTTTTTGTCCTGACACATTTATTGTCATCAGAATAGTCATCATTTAAAAACAATTGTATTTATAATTCTTCCTTAATACAATTATACACTTTATTTTCTCAATATTCCTTACTAGCCGCCTGCGGCGACCAGCTGGTCCGCCTTTTTACAAAATTCGCCTTTTTGCGCCAGCGTTGCCGCTTTCGGCGGCTGATTAGACAATTTAGCGACGGTATTAATCAATGTTTTTCTCAATATATCAATATTATCATTCGCCTTTTTACGCCAACGTTGGCTTCTTCGGCGGCTGCTTAACTAAATTTTGTGTTGAATAAAGTATTTTCTAGATCTATCTCCCGTTATGTCCTTTGTAATATTTTTAAAGGGGGGGGGGGAGGCACAAAGGGACTCTTCATGCAAATTTTGTCGGAAAATAACAAAAAGCACTTCCACTTTTGTGTGAAAGCATTGTTTTTTTCAAAGTGGTGTGTGTTTGTGTGTGTGGGGGGGGGGGTCATTGATCCCCCGTTGAAATTCCTCTATTTCTTACTGTCCATCTACTGTATCCACCTCTATATTTGTCCATATATAGTCCCTCTTTCTCTCTATCTATCTATCTATACGATCCATGCATATCTACCTCTGATAGTAATTAACAATCCTTTTCTGTGTAAAAAAAAAAAAATTTTTTTTGCTCACTTAATATCTCTATCTACCAAACCTAACCACCAATCCCTACAAAAATCATGCAAAATACCGCGGGCTTTATTTATTTACTTAAAATTGCACGCAAAAAAAAGGCTCTAAGTACCCATAAATATAGCAAAACGTCCAGAAAAAAAAAGTTGGGAAAATAAAGATATGAAATCTTTGAACGCTGGAAAAAAAAGTGAAGAGAAAGCAACCGATTTCAGTTAGGTCACGTGATTAGGAAGTGCGGAACTCAGCCGGCAATGCTTACAGGTCGCGCCGTGTTCTGCATTTAAAAAAATATAATAAAAAAACTTTTGCGTATTTTTAAAAACTTTTTTCTTCTGAAGGGGACAGAATGTTTTTACTATTACCAACTAAAATTTTGGAATTGAGGACTCAATACTTTTTGCAGGATGGGTTTCGAAAAAAACTAAACCCAGAAAAAAATGCGAAATAAAGGTTTTTTCAAAAATTTATAAAAAATACACAAATTGCTCTATCTTCAAAATTTTTTCATTCATCCTATTTAAAATTAAATTTCCTACACTATAGTACAAAAAATATTTGTGTGGTGCGATTGGTTCGGGGTCTGTGGGGTAAAAAGTACTAAAAAGTGCAAAAAAAAAAAACGCATAAAACATTAAATAACTTTTTTTCTAATTAAAATATCAAAAATCGAAGCCCGAGGTGCACAACTTCAGCAAAAACTACACCTGTATACCAAATTTCATCTTTCTAGGCCTTACCGTTTTCCCGGGATGCGCGCCACACACACACACAAACATCTTATTTTATTATATGTATAGATAGACACTTTTTATGTCTTATTCTCTAACTTGAAACAGTGTCCCAAATTTGGAGCGTATTTGCAATGTCTCAAAGTTATGAATAAATTAAACTGAATTGGTTAAGTGGAAATGAATTTGCCCAAATAATACACAAGTACATAGCCGAGATAAAATGTGCAAAAATGAAACTAAAGCTTCTTAGCTAACTACCTAACCATAATGAGTGTCATACTTAGAAAACGCACATTTTTTTTGATATTTTTAAAAATCATTAAACTAATCCATAAAACATCAAAGCTTAACTCAGATTGCCGCAAAAGATAACTATTCATTTATTCTGTAAGACCATTTTATTTCTTACTGGTGAATTACCGAGAGGTGTACCAGCCCTCATAACTTAATTCGGCAAAATGTCCAAAGTTAGGACTGTACCAAAAATATGAGCCTTATTTAACATAAAATATATACTTCGCATTTAAACAACATACAATCTGAGCAAGAAACATAGCGAACGTACGCTGTCAAAAATAATAAAAAAAAAAAAAGCATGAAAATTTTACACAAAGAAACAACATTGTATATTATTTAAAATACTAAAGATAACTTATTTCTGTGGCAGCTAAGTACACAAAAGAAGACCAATAGAAATAAAAACTGTTTAAAAACATGCACTTTTCTACACAAAAGTTTTTCTCGTACTCTAGATAGAAAAAAATATCTAAAACAAACTAGAAACGTAACACATATAACAATATCATAAAGAAAATTGTGAACAGAAATGATACTTAATTATCAAAAACTGAGCTTCTGCTGTTTTAGATAAAATAACACCTTAAGCATGATTTTAAAAGCACCAAAAATTGCCAATTTCTGTAGTAGTTCAATTCATAAATATATGACGCTTATGTATCGAAAAACATGCATTTATCTTCACAAAAAGTTTCTATCACATTTTAAGTATGAATCCCCAAAATTTGGTTTAATTTGCGATATTTTACGAGAAACTGAATACTGTAAAAGCGCTTATATTTGCGAGGCTTTAACTTTTGCGATTTTCGCGAACCCGTCGGCATTGTGAAAATTTGAGCCTCTCAAAATATTTCAACTCACATAATCATCGTTCGGTTCTGTTCATATAAAATTCGCAAAATTTTCAGCTCTCAAAATCATTTTAAAAATCACTTCATTTACGCGAAAATACATGCTTTTACAGTAGTTCATGAACTTCGCAAACAGAAAGAGAAAACACCATGCGGTTACACTTATTCAAAGTTATTTTTGTTGTAATTCAATTCGTAAAGTAACATACAGTAAAGGAAATGCAAATAACAAACAGTTCTACCATAAAAAATCAGTATTTCATAAAATTAGCAAGGTTCAATTGCACTCAGCAGCGGATTTCAGGGGGTGGGGGCAAAGGGGCGAGGCCCCTCCCAGAAAGATACCCTTTAACTATTTCATTTATTATTTTTAACTGACTTCATAACAACATATTTTTTTACAATAATGTGAAAGAAAAAAAAACACGCACAAACATAAAGCATACTTGAATGAAAGCGTTTTTGTTTGCTAAAGAAGTAATACATTAGTAAAAGACTGGAGTATCTGAAAACATTTAACTCACTTAACTCACTGTTACGAATTCAAGGGAATATAATATCGCGATTTGTCTATTAATTCTTCTTTGATAGAATCAATAATCAACATTTTTAAAAAAAAATTGTAAAACACTAGACGTACCTACAAGAGTCATCTCAATCCAGGAAGCTAACTGTGAAGTAATGGATTTCTTTTTCAACTTATAAGAAAGGCAAAATGAAAGAAATCATATGGTGGTTTCTTGTCCAGACCATAACATTAAAGAAAATGGCATGTAGTATCAAAATGTTATCTCAATTTCATCATGGCTTCAAGAACAAAGCATAACTGCTTTAAATTGTAAAGGGTTTCGCACTTAAAAGGTCTGAAATATCAAAGATATTTTACGTACTAGCACATACGTACTAGCAAAGTATATTAGCACATTATATTTACGTACTTAAAAGTAGACTAATTATCCTTAAGGGATCCTAAGATACTTAAAAATAAACTCTTGAAAACCTTGCTCTGAAAAATTGTATCGGGATGGGGGTGCGCTTTTCACAATTTCCGGACCCCCTCCAAAAATATTTCTGTATCCGCCCCTGATTGCACTAGACGAAACATTTAGCTTTCAACTTGGTATAAAATGTACAATTGAAAAAAAATATGAACTTACCTTTGTATTCTGTATAATCAATAAAATCGGCAAACTTCTCAAATAAATAGCAAAATCCAAGCCGTTACATACAACACTACATAAATCCAAAATGGTTATGTTATATTGAACGTATAATAAATCTCGCTAATGCGAACTTTCACTCACACAACATTTTGATACCAAAATTGGTGCGTTATGCTAAACGCAACGACACTGAACACGACTGACACTTAATAAGAAAAGCAAAAATGTTCAACAACAATATTTTATTTTTCCCATGTTTCATCTATTTTTCCCTAAAATTTCCAAAAAATTGTAAACACTTTTACAATCGTCACTTCAATGCACACTTAGAATCTGCAGCTAAAATTCCAAAATCCCTATAGGGTCACCTCTATAATATCACGTCACCATTGTACCAGGGCTATTAGATTTAAAAACATTATCGACAACGATTGGCGAGACTTTGTACTAAAATTTAATATTGCGCTAAAATTCAAAATTGCCGGATGTGGGCAAAATCTGATCGCCATCTTTAGTTTTAGTAAATACTTACACGTTTATTGGGTGTAAGCATAATTTATTTTTTTAGTTTTAAACTTTTATTTAAGCTAAATGTTGAGGGAAAATATTTGAAGAACGTCCTATACAGAGAAGTTTCTCTTTTAACTCTGATTTTAAAAGAAGAATTAATTTAAAGCATCTTTTTACACTAACGTCATACTTTTTTTTTTTTTTTTTTTTTTTTTGAAAGGAGAGCACTATTGTACGTATTGCATTTCCGCCACATATAGTGTGTATATAGTGTGTATGGATTTGAAAGTTTTGAGGTCCATCTTTACCATTTTTGGAATATGTGTGTATGTGTGTAAGCGGTTTTTTTTTTTTTTTTTTTGTGGCCTCTCTAGATGCAAAACCTACTGTATTAAAGCAAACGAAATTTAATACACATATGTGCACCTATGTGAATTGGGGCACATCAGTTTTTGGCGCCAAGTCCTCCGAGATGGGTTGAGCAATCGAACATTTTCTCCGTTATATGTGCCAGCTATATATCAGGAAGTAACGGACGGAACCAAACGAAATTTTTTCTATATGTTGACCCTAAAGGGTACATGTGCTGATTCAACTTCGGTGTCAAAAGAGGGTTGAGCAGTTGAACGTTTTTTCTTGATTATTGTGACTGCTGTATTTTGAGAGGTAATGAAAGGAATCAAACGAAAATTGATCGACAAGTACACCTTAAGAGCTCATTCTATTTTGGTATCAATAGTTTAAAAGGGCTGGTGCAATCTTACGTTCTTTCTTGTTCATTGCAAGTGCATATCTCAAGAAGCAATGCAGCATTTTAGATGGAATTCCGAATAAATGCGAACCAACACGGAAACAGGCGCTGATTCAATTTTATCCTCAATCACTCCAATGAGGGGAGGGGGGAAGGCTGATTTTTGTCATTTTTTGTTCGTATAAGAATAACTTATTTAATGCAACAATAAGAAATATAAATGATATTATTTCGCCTTTCACGCGATTTCATTCTTGTCAAAATTCAGGAAAATTCTCAATGATTTAAAATTTTTATCTGTTGCCATCTTCACTTGCTAACAAATAAAATGTTTGTGATTGATCTAAGCCGGGCTTTTGTAATAATTTCCAATTTTCGCTATTTTTTCTGATTTTAATAGAATATTGCGATAATTCTGAAATTGTCTCGGTCGTCAAATTTCTGCGTGAGGAATTGTATTTTGGTAGCCCTTTTATTTTATGATTACCCAATGCAAAAAAAAATATTTCCCTACTCTTTGTTTACGCATGCAAAGAAAAAACATTCCGCAATCAAGCATTTGTGCCAAAAATTTAACGGCAATGAATTAAGAACGATAATTTCCCAATTATCAAAATCTTTCTGATTTTGCGAATAGCATAAGTTTGAGTTCATCAGATAGAAATAGGAGAAAGTTTCGTGATGGCCACAACATACCAGTTTTTTTTTTTAATTGTATTTTGGCGTTCCCCTTCTCTCTCCCCCCCCCCCCGCAAAAAAAAGAACCTCTTTGAGAGAAAGAATGACTGCATTCAAATAAAAGTATGGACTAGGGATTGGTTGTTATTGACTTAATTCGTTAGAAAATCAGATTAGAGGATAGGAAGTTTTCCTTAAAAAAATGATTTTGTGAAGAAAAAACTGACATCTTCTATTAAAAAACAATAGGTGACTGCGCGATACTATATATTTTTCTGCAATGAAAGGTTAAAATGTTAAGTTTAAATTCTCGAATCGATACCAAAATATTTGCTCATTATAACTGAGTGCTCGTAAAAAACAAGTTTGAAAACTCACAAAAAATCATACATACTTGCTTATTGTTATTGAGCAATCATGATTGCTTATTGCTTTCATTTAACTGTTTTTGGCGTCCTATCATTTTATTTTCCCACCGCCACCCACCGCACCATCACCGTCGACCGGCTCCTCACGATGCTGCTCCTATAGCGAAAGCCATCTCCAGGTTGCATCCATGTCCTACGCACGCGCGCATACATACACAACTACACACACACAAACACATGCACACACACAAACACATACACACACAGACACATACACACACACAAACACATACACACACACAAACACATACACACACAAACACACGCATACATACAGACACCTACACATACACACACATACACACAACTACCCACACATTCATGACTGCACACAGACACAAAAACCCCACTAGGAGTCTACGTACCAAATTTCAACTTTCTAGGACATACCGTTCTTGAGTTATGCGACATAAATACACACGTACACTTATACACACATACGCAAATACGCACATACATACGTACATACAGACGTCACGAGAAAACTCGTTGTAATTAACTCGGGAAACGTCAAAATGGATATTTCATGCGTTTATAAGTTCTTAGGTACATATGTACGTGTGGTAGGGTCGAAAAAAAAAAACTCAACATTCATTTGGGGGTGAGCAAAATAGAAATTAAGGCCGAATTTTGAGTGAAATTTTTTTTGCGAATACATTACTTCCTTTTTTGTAAAAGGAAATAAAAAGGACCGCCATTATTTTTTTCAGAACTTATGACTGATCACTAAGTTTCGGTTGACTTCAATTTGTCAAAGAAATTTTCCTAGAAAGGATAAGCTGAGCTGAAAGTCAAATCAATCGAAATTTTATGAATTACAAAAATTTTGCTCTGTTTAACGCTAGTTAAACTCCCATATTCTTAGCAAGGTAACTTTCTAAAATTCTCACTAAATCCGGGTTCTCGTTAAATCAGGGCTCGTTATAAGCAAGTTTGACGGTACTGTTAAAAGTACTATTTATAACAAAGTTTAAAAATGAAAAATAATGTAAAATTAATTATCTTTTAAATTAAAAAACTTTTTAATATATCTTTAATAAATGCAGATATTATAAATAAATTAAATTCATTTTTAGGCAAGCACAAAATGCAAAACACTTAAAGAACTGCGTAATACATCACAAAAATATTAATCTCTTGTTTACGTCTGCGAGTGTCAATAAGAGGATAGACTTATACCATTTGGTATTTGAAAATAAAATTGAATTAATTAAAAAAGGTCGAAATATAAAATATTTAAAACCCGCAAAGGACACCATGGAAAATATTAATGTCGGGTTTACATTGTCGGCACCATGCTAAACTAAAGAATGAAAATTGGCACTTTTCAAGGGAGCCAAAACACTAAAAAAAAAAAATTTCACCTGATGCTTTAAGTTATATTTTTATAGAAAACTTTAAGAGTAAAAGAACTATCGCCTGAAGTATTTATAACCAGTAGCCCGTTTTGAGTACAACAGCCAACATCAAATTGAAAAAACACGATTTTTTACATTCGTTAGTTTAGCATGGTGCCGACGAGGGCCGGCAGGAGGTTGCAACTATTAACACTCTGGCTTTTAAAATTGAACTTTTTTTGAAAAAGGACATAAATGCTTTTTAAAGAATAAAAAATACACCAAGAAAAATATTTATCCATGAGTGCCGGCATAGGCAGGTAAGAGAATGATCTTTTTAACACGCTTTTATTAGCTTCACTTGTATGTGAGTAACTCTCCTTTGGACTGAGAGCTAGTGGCTTATTACTGTTAGTACATTATTCCGCCACTTTGTGAACGTTCGTAGCCGAGCGGTCTAGGCGCGGGTCTTCGCTGACGTCCACCTCCGGGAATCATTGGGCGTACGTTCTAATTCCGTCTACACCGAAAAAATTTATAATCTTGCAAATCAATTTTCGCCCACTTTTTGTGATCGGATTCTTTTAAAATTTGAAATGCAACCTCAGACCCGATGACAATGCAATATTCTATAATCAAATTAATTTATTAACGATAAGTTATTAGTTAATTCTAATTAACACGCTTATATTAGCTTAACTTGTATGTTTGTGGGCCCAACTTTCCTTTGGACAAATAGCCAGTGGCTTATTAGAATTACTTACAACGTGCAAATCAGAACTACGGAGTGTAACAATGCTTGCACATTAATTTACCAGAACGCATTCAAAATGTCTGATGCAAATAATACCATAGAATACTAAGATACATTTCATTATAAAAATCGAACACACGCACAATGATTTAATTTAAGAGTTACAAATGTTAGCAATATTTAATATCTAAATCTTATTTGCAAATAAAAAAATAGTTTAAAAAACTAAAAAAAACACGCTTTTGTAGCAAAATGAACTAAAAAGTTAAAAATAAAATATTAGTTTAAAAAACTAAAAAAAAACACGCTTTAGTAGCAAAATGAACTAAAAAGTTAAAAATAATCTTTGGATGACAAGTATATAAGTAATTGACCAAACACTTAATTTTACTGTAATAGAAAAAAAGCGTGGGGGCTTCTTATCAGTTGTCTTAAATTTCTTCCACTTGTTATCCATGCAAAAATGTAAATAGACAACATCCAACGCTTTTTTTTCTATTGCAGTGAAAGTAAGTGTTTGTTCAATTACTTTATATAATTGTCATCCAAAGATTATTTTTAACTTTTTAGTTCATTTTGCTACTAAAGCGTGTTTTTTTAGTTTTTTAAACTATTTTTTTCTGACTTTCAACAGTAAAACTATTACAAATATTTTGTAGTTTGTCTTTCTTTTATTTTTCTGAGCAATCAAGAAGCTTGCTTTCTGATCTCGCTACAACTCAGCACTTGCTCAAAAATTAAAAATTAAAAAAAATAATAAAAAATACAAAATAAAAAAAAATATTGTTATAAAAAATAAAAATAGTTTCTAAAAGAAAGTAGCAGAGAGAATTGTTTTAGTGATTTACACGTAGACGTCACACCTCCTGCGCTCTTGCTTTCAAAGTTGTCTTAGTCGTAATTGGTCTCAATGATGCATTTACCATAACTAGTCTCAATAATTTGATTTTATTTATTGAAAATCATTATGACGAAATGATGGCATACGGTTGCACAAGCAGTTGAATACATGACACAGCGCTTAGAAATACTTCATTAAGGATATTTATTACCCTGTAATATTCGTTTCAAGGTTATAACTTAAGCGGCGCGTAAGCTTGATACTGTTTTTGTATGGAAAGCTTTTCGTTCATCTTAATTGTATTTTTATGCTCGCAGAAAAAAAGTTTGCTCGCAAAATGAAACGTAAATGAAGATTTAAAAAAATGCTGGCTGACAGCCAAAAACAAAGATTTATCTCTTTTTTTTTCGGTTCAAGCAGGTGGCCTTTTGTTTACGCCAAGAAATATTTTGTTGGGGAGGGGAGTGGGGGGGGGGGGATATCCCTCTGATTTTCAGAATCAGTACATTTGATTGAACCGTATAATGGTTTAATCAACTACATTCGTCAATGTTGCGCAGGTAGCGATGTTTATTTTTTCTTTCTTAGAACAAGAGGAAAAATATAGTTATACAAGGTTGGAATTTTCCTTATAGTTACTTAAAATGTTTTTCACAGCTCAACATTACAGCTTTAAAGCGATAAAATTAAAACTCCTTTGTTGTGGTACATGTTCTAAGCCACAAAATCTCTTTCCGATAGTTAAGTTTCGTTCAAAAAAAAGAGGAAGAAACACAAAAAACAACAAGAACAAATGAATAATTAAATTGGTAAAAAAAAATAATAATAAAATAATAATAATAATAATAATTTTTATAGAGATACTATTACTACTAATGATAACAATAATTTTATAGAGATAATAATAATAATAATAATAATAATAATAATAATAATAATAATAATAGTAATAGTAATAATAATAATAATAATAATAATAATAATAATAATAATAATAATAATAATAATAATAATAATAATGAAATCTTATTGTAAGTTCAGGATGTATGTAGGAATGAAACATTCCCGAAGAGCACTTAGTTAAGTTTTTTAACCTTCATAGTTGAAAGCAAAGTTTCAATCAAAAAATAAAACATGAGAATGAGGTCCTCTGGTGAACTTTTTTTTTTTTTTGACAAAAGTTTTTCTCAGACGACCTGCTCTCAAGTTATTTGAGACAGATTGACCCACATTTCCTCCGGGTGATGAAAAATTGTCGTCATTTATCAATATTTAATGAATTATTTCAGTTATTTATGGGTTTTTTCAGTGACCGCTCGGAAAAAAAAAGTTTTATACTTTTACGCTAAAGTAAGCGGATAGGAGAGAAAAATGTGAAAATATCCTAATTTCAAATTTTCAGATACTTGTGTCTGTATAAAAATTGCTCATCGAGCGTTGTTGAAAGATTGTTTGGTTCAATTATTATGTTCACTGGAATAAAATTGACTTAAATACTTGCGCCAAACCATTGCAAGATGCAAAGGGGGAAAAAAGTTTTTTTTTCAACGAGTTTTGAAACAATTGTGTAAAGAAATAATACTAGACCCTCCTTTTACGAGTGTTTATTTTGCGCAGATTTGCTTATACGCAGTTTAAGCTTTGACACCTTTATTTTATTTTACGCAAATGAGGTTTGATTTTACGTGGATACAGCAATGCAAACAAATGACATTTTCACATCTTTCAAAATTGAAACTCCTGAGATGTCAGGTAACACGTAATAGACTGCATTTTAGCGTGCTAATAAGCGAAATTGGGATACTGGAGACATTTGTTTTTTCAATTGGTACCAGCGCTATTTCCAGAAGCAAAGTTATTTAACTCACGCAATTCAGAAGAGTTTTCAGAGGTGACGAAGGAGAATAAAACCAACGAGGCTGTCTACATCGATGACGTTCAACCAAAACACTGAAAATTTTGAGCCATTCCTTGACAATGGCAAAGGATCTTTCTGATTTGTTAGCAAAGGAAGATACCGTCATGGAAGTGACGCGAGTGATCATGGATGCGTTGATACCCCACACAGAACTACGAAGAAAAATAATTAACATTTGCCAAAAAAAATATAACCTGCTCTTTTTTAAAAACACTAAGTTAAATCACGTTTTTTTTTTTTTTTTTTTTTTTTTTTTTTTTTTTTGCACGTTGTGCATATCGTCGCCTCAGAGCAACAATAAGATATCTTATTGTTATTTATTATTAAGTGTTATATCTGGGATTAGATATCTTACTGTTGCCCTGAGGCGACGATACGTATCGGAATGAGTACACATTAAACTTGCTATATTTATTTATCTTTCACTGGAATGAAGGTTTTTTTTTTCATATGCCTACCCTTATCTTACTATTCTAACATACTATTAAGTCTTGATTTACGTGGTACTTCCGTGGAACGTAACCCCTACGTAAAATGAGGGTCTACAGTATAATCATTAATAATTTGATTTATAAAGATTTTGAACTCTTCAATGAAAAGCTAATTGACTAAACAAATGTGTAACAAATGTTTTGTATGCAATCTTTAAATATCAAGGATTCAATAATGATGCAATGACTAAAATTCTCAATTTTCTATGATTTTCAATATTTTAGTGGAAAAAGAGGTTCATTCTTGCAACAAAACTTTCTACCCTTTAAAACCTCACACAGTATTTCAAGGCGAAATAGAAATACTTGAGATAAACCAGAGATAAGAAAATCGACACTCAGAAACAAGTAAATGTTTATCTTTAACTGTCAGTGAATCAGCAAAATATCAAAAAATGTCCTGATAAAAAAATCACTTTCTCTGCTCTCTCCCATTTAAACAGTTTTTCCTATTCTCATTCACAAACGATAAAAGATTTTAAGATTGTTCCGATTCTACACTATTTTTTCTCATTCACAAAAGATTTAAAAAATGTCCATATTTAATACGAAACTAGCTGCGTGCCCGGCGTTGCATGGGCTCCCCAAAAAATGAAAGCGTTGTTCAGTTGATGTTTTTTAGCACTCTGACATCAGTTTCTAATGCATTAATTAATAAATAAATGCCGGGGTTGCAAAACACCGGCAAAACATATTTTTGGCAAAACTCTCATCAACGCTAATAATAGTTATGAAATGTACAAGTTATGAGTATTTTCTATTAGCACAAAAGATGAAAATATATTATCAACAATATCTGTGATCACGTTAAACTGAATTACATCTGATAGACTATATCTGAAATATTAATGTGCAATCACAATCACAGATTTTTACATAAAATGACACATATTGCTTGGTTGATTACGTGAAACTAATGCATCAAGACTTAAAAAATACCAATATGGATTAATTTAATACCAGGTTATCAGATTCCAACTAAGCTTTAGTTAAAATCATTAAAAGGAAACTTCTTTTTGTTCAACTCTGTTTCATTTATAGAAATCCAAACAATCTTAAGTTCACGTATTCTTTTCACTGTACAAAATGTATTTCAAAAGTAAAAACAGAAAGGAAAAAGAAAGTTATTATAATTCGAAAACTCACCCATGTGAAGGGAAAAAGCCCAAGAAAATAAACGTAATTAGTCGCACATACTAAATTTACTAAAATATGAGACTGGTAATAATAAACTTACACTACAATAAATAAACATAACTGAAGAAATAACTTTCATATACTGAAAAGAGTTAAAATCGTAGGCTGTAGAAAATAAAAAAGGGCAGAAAATAAATAAGGTTACGTCCGAATAGAGCAGCCAATTACACGGTTGGGTGTTTTGATTACGTCAGTCCCACTGAAACAATTGTTAAAATGTTATTTATTAACACAAATGTAAAATGGCAACAGAAAGAAATAGAAATCATTGCTTAGAGTAAAAGAGAAACGAAGCTAATTTTTTTACAATAAATTTCTAAACAAAAAATTGCTTTAAAGAGTAGTTTTAGGATTTATATATAAGAATAAAAGAGAAATTAAACTAATTATCAAAAAATTCTCTTTCCAAACAATTATTAGAATTTTATTTGCTCACATGCAAAATGGCAACAGGAAAGAAATAAAAATTCCTGAATAACGTAATGTTAATTAACTTTTTATATAATGTCTCCACTAATTAAAGTCGTACAATTACGAGATTGGTTTTATTGTTTTCTTTGGAAAATTTCGAATCGATTGGTACCTGGTTTCACTCTCGACTCGCAGTGATTCTCGAGAAATTCAATCTTCAGATTTACAGACAGACGGACGCGAATAGATTTAAATAGTATGGATTCTGATGACTTCCTGGAATTTTTTCTTAATTATGTAAAATTTAAAATATTATAGAACATGATAAATATATATGGGTGATTTTCCACAATTCGTTAACTTTTGTGTCCTAATGCTATATTTTTCAACTAAATATTTATTTTCAATATTTAATGACATATTTCACTTACATTGCTCACAAAGAGTATTAACAATGTGGATCACCTACCTTTTCCATTTAAATTTTATTTTTCAAAAATGAAATGTATCCGAAATGTCATTTCTGACACCTGTCCTCAACACACATTTTCCAACTTTTGAAAACATTTATTGTGTTATGAAAGGGTAAAAAAAATAAGTACATATGCATTATGATATAACTTGAAAGTGCCATAGCAATATTCTTCAATTTGTTTATTCATTTCGAAAAGCACATTAATTTGTATGTGTCAACAGGTTTTGTGTAATACTACTCCAAGTAGAAAAAATGGTAATAAAGTTCTATAGGTAGCCCTAGTTGGATATTTAGTTACATCTAAAGTTATTAATTGTTTTATTAGCTATATATGATACATTTTTTTAAACTTATAAGAATAAACTTTAGGCAGTTAATTACTATTCTTAACATGAAATTGAAATTTTATAATCAATATTTTTTAAATTATTTAAAATATTTATTGTTTGAAAATATTTTTCATTTACAGAATAGAGTGAAATAAAACAGTAAAATTTTTTTTTTCAAAAGTTAACTGCATTTGTAGTGCTGTGAAATTCTTTCATTGTAAGTTTAACAACATGGTTTTCCTCTTTTATTCTTAAAATAATTTCAAACCTTTGCATAAATGTTTTAACTAAGTTATGACTTAAAACAGATGCATAATATAAGTTTTTAATTTCATATTTCGATTTTCTTTGACCTTTATTTTTAAAAAAATGTGCTTTCTGTCGCCTTATCCAAAAATTGACATTAAATTAACAAATGTAATTTTCACTAAAAATTATTACGTGTGTATTTTTAATGATACAATAATGTTTGTAATGTAAAAACGTAAATAATCTTGCGAAAATAGAAATAATCTTTCAAAATTCTACAGATAATCTTTTCTTTTAAGAATTTTTAAATTTTTTTTATGAAATATTATTTTAAATATTGTATTTTGCTTTTCTTTTCATTATTATATTTAATTAAATAAAAGGTTAGAAGCATCTTTCGGGGTTTGTGTAGTATTAAAATAAGGGAACGGTAATTGCATTTTCCCTTGCAATTTAAATTTTAAACTGTCATTAGATTTTTATTTTTTTTCTTGCTGATCATTGGTTTGTGTTCCTTAATGCTTTGTCTTTAGATAAAAATTAAAAACTATCAATTAGTTTCGAGATGAAGTTTTCCTTCTTGTTACTGGAAAAAGTTAATGTATTGAGAAAATCACCCATATATTCTGAGGGGAGGGGGGTTAGTTTTTGACCCGGTATTGGATTCCATTTATTGAAATAAAAAATTTCCATATTAAATTTTATGTTATAATTTTAACACTAAAATTCTTTAAGCTCAATCAAGATCAAGTTCAAAACTAGGATGTAAAAGTTAGGTGTCATTGGCATCTAGCTTTTTTGTTTTAGTTGCCAAGATATTCTGCTTTGGAGTAATTTTAAAATAATTCAAGTAGATTAAGCAAAGTTGTCTGCATAATATTTAAAACTACCGAAAAAGGACGACTGAGCGTAAGATTACTATCGTCAAATTAGTTTTTTATAAAACGTTTGGGCGTTTGGGGTCAGAAAGGACTATTGAATGGTGAATTGTGGTCGTCAAGCTGAAGTTTTTAGTTGCAAAATACGACAAACACCGTCTTTTTCGAAGCCTGCATGGTCAAAAATACAGGATGATCCAAAAGAAACTTCTTTTATATGTATGAAATTGTAACTGCATATCCGCTGTACGATTGGAACAAAAATTTCAGACATGGTTGTTTTTAGGTATGCACTCAATATTAGGATGATTTTAAACAACGTCGAGCTCAAGGATACATTGAAAAAAATTTCCAAATTTTCAAGTAACAACACAAACTTTTAGCTTGTGTAAATTGATCAGTGTATTGAAAACCACCAACGGGTGCATAGTGTTTCGATTAATACAAGCTAGCTGGACAAAAGTCAAGTACAGAATTCTTCATTTCATCACACAAAATTAAAGTGCTCCTAAATTCACATGATTTAATTATTCAAGATGGATATTATTTATATTGGTAAGTGCTTTTTCCAATAATTTAATTACTCTATCTGATAATTAAAAAATATAAAAAAAATTAAGATAAACGAAGGAGTTATTACTCGTTTAAAACCTTTCATGTGATGGTAATGATTTTACCCGTTTGTACCCGGGTCAAATTTTCTGTATATAATAGCTGCACATTTCTCATTATTAATAAGGAGTATTATAGTCAGCACACTCTAGTACAGCATTTTTTTTTCTTTAGAGTATTATCTTTCGAGTAGGGATTTCTTTGAAGAATTATTGAAGCATCCAAAGCTTTGGGTAAAAAATATGTTGTACTCGAGTGTGCTGACTATAATACGTCTTATTATTAATAGGAAAGCTGTAGCTACTATATACAGAAAATTTAGCCCGGGTACAAATGGGTACAAGTCATTACCGTCACTTGAAAGTTATGAAACAGGCAAAAAATTCTTCGTTCATCTTTTAAATTTTTTTACATTGTTTAACTATCAGATTGATTAATTACATAAATTAGGGGAAAAAGCACTTACTAGTATAAATAATATCCATCTTGAACAATAAACTCATATGAAATTAGGAACACTTTAATTTTGTGCGATGAAGTGATGTCTGGAACTCAACTGATTTATTAAACTACAAACGGATACGTACCTTTGAACCTTATTACTCACGTGACCGAAGGAAGTTAGACATAAACAAATAACTAAGTTTCATGTTTTTGTTTATTGTTTGCATTATCCCAATACCAAAGTTTACAATATTGAACATGACTTTTGTCCACCTAGCTTGTACTAAGCGAAACACTGCGGCGTTGGAACGATTGCACGGCGACAAAATTTGCTCGTAGGCACACTCGAAAACTGATCTAAAGACTTTTCCCACTGCTTATTTTCCTAAAATTAATGCTTAGCAAGTGGTGTTATGTGCTTTTACTACCGTCTAACCCTGCGAATTATGCGAAGTTCGTCAAAATGTCTACCCTCTCTGGTTGTCATTAGTCCTTTTTAATACTATTACCTACTCACCGGTAATTTTCGTCACATGCCAAACGTCACAACACCATTTGTGGTTTGTTAATACGCTGATCAATTTACGCAAGGTCTCGCTGTAACGTTATTATTAGCACTGCGTTGTTTAATATAAGCTGAATCTCCAACACATTCCTTCAAACGACCATGTGGGAAATTTCGGATTTTATTATCCGCTAGGACCTCAAACGCAGGGCAGGTGGTATTTGTTTTGAACCATAGTGTACTTCATGAAAAAATAATTTATTAATCTCAATGCTTGGTGTTTTTGCGACAGAAAATCACTACCACTCAGTGCAATGAATTGTTTATCGGCTCATCATAGTGGGGGAATGTAGGGAAAAGTGAAATAGTTAAGAGAACTGACTTTTTCCCAAATGAACAAATTGGAAATTTATTTTGAAAATCACAGTACATAAAGAATGAACAATGTATTTTATAATAAAACTTGCATTGAAACATTATTTTTAATTTTTAGCAGTAAGTTTGAACCTTCAAAAAAAAAAAAAAAACAGTTTAAAATTTTCTCTCTTTTTTTCCCATGGAACAAAATTAGAAAATAAAATATTTTTCTAAAGCAATATTTTCTATCTGATTATTGAAAATATTTTTGATCAAATGAATGAGTTAACAAAAGTATGAATAAAGAAATGAAAGACTAATGAAACAATAAACGAATTAACAAATAACTTATGTAATAATTTAATACATGAGAAAAAATAAATGAGTGAATAAAATAGCGAATGAATAAGAAAATTAGTGAAAAAATAAATAAAGAAGTAAGTTACTAAATGAAAGAATGTAAGTAAATCAATGAATAAATGAATGTGTAATTGATTTAATAAATGATTGAATGAATGAACGAAATTAACTTTTTCACTTTGCCCCGCATGCACTTGACGTAGTCAATCAAAACATTTAAAATAAAAAAAGCTTGATATTAAATAAATAAATAATGTTCCGTATATTAATAAGTCTCAACTAAGATTTAAAATGTTAATAAGAAAAACTTTTATCATTTTAATAAGAGAAATAATTTTAAACTTGCACCAAAGTATTGCAATATGACTATCAATTTTTATCATCTTTAACTTGAAGGAACAATTACACATTTTTTGGGCACAAACGATAAAGATAATGTGTTTTTTAAACGATTTGAATAATGAAGTAGACATTTTGCAGAAAAAGGGAACTGTAAATCTCATGTAACTTGTTTTTAATTTAGTATTGATAAGATAATTATCAAATACATTGTGAAGTACTGATATAACCCCCTTTTTCAATAAATGTGTCATGTATCAGTGCATATGTGTCTCTGCATATTATTATACGTTTTAAATGTTATTCCATATTTTGTTTTGCTTTTCTTTCAGTAAAATGTTTAGTTTTCGAAATTATGTTTTTCGTTAATCTCGTGCTGCCTCCTAAAGCTTTCACGCCCTTCTAAGGGAGGGGGGTCGAACCCCACAAGCTAAGAAACATAAATGAATAGTTCAGATTCTAATTTTAAGTGAAAACACAGGCTCGGAAGTATTATTAGGTACTGTAACAATTTACTGTAGATCAAATCAACTACGATGATGTTAATTATTCCAGTTTATAACCTCAACGCAGAAGAGCAGGTTCGGAAACATGATTGTAACTATTCACTCTGTATAAAAAGCATTATGAAGAGAGAAGTGAGGTTTTCATTGACCTTTTCACTATTTATTGCACTACAAATTAAGCGTCGATGCACAACAGGTGAAACATTGTATCAGATATTTATTCTAGACACTTTTATATTTTTTTCTGTAATAAATGCAGGAATCATACTTGAACCAATAAAATAGTTTCTAAGTCTTTTTCGTTATATTTCGTGAATTTCTTCTTCACATATGCAATTTAAAAAAATTTTTACTCTATCTACAGTACTATTGGATAATGTGTTTGATGTTTTTTTTTTTATTTATATTTTTTTAATATTTTTTTATGATTACTTTTTTTTAGAAGAAAGGAAAGGCGGTGCTCGTAAACACTTTCTAGAGCGTCAGAACTACCAGCGCCGGCCCTGTATATACTCAATAAGACGCCTCCTTGATTGATAACTAGCTGTGAGTGGAATACTTAACGAAAAAAAAAAGTAATTGATGGAAGCTACGTGCTAACCGATTGGCAATACCTTGAACTGTTTCCCACGTACTACGTTTGGAGTGATGAAGTGTTTGGTTTGATGAAGATATATATTTTTCTTAGCACCTATTATTTTTTTAGTGATTCAAGGAAACAAACGAAAAAAATCTTTGATAACACCTATGTATGGTATGTTCCTTCATAATTTGGTTTAACAAAATAAACAAGAAGATGAATAGAAGAATTAATTGTGATTCAAAATCATTTGTTGTGAAGCGGTTATAAACCAAAAAATGTTACACTCATGTGCTAGACCACTCTTCGGAAATCTTTCTCTCACCAACCAAAATTCCAGTCTTCAGAAAACGTTTCGTATTGGTGGTATTTTCACATTAAATTAATTTTATTTGTCCAAACTTATCAGTTTCTGTTTGAAATTGAGTTTCAGTTTCTGTTATATAAAAGAAACTACCTATTTGTAAACGCTATAAGTTAATATTTATTTTTAGTTCTTTTTTACTCGTATGTATACTTCAAGCGTGAGTTTTACATTTATATTTTTTAATTCATTTTTTCATATTCAAGTGGGTTACTTGAAGTTATGTCCTTGAAATTTATGACATTGGAATTTGGTATGTAAGTTAGATAAGAGAAGAGTATTATGGAAAACCGTTTACATTTCTGAAAATAACGTAACTGGTGGTTTTCGAATAAAAATCTCCAAATCATCATGAGTACAAGCTAATTGTGACGAACAGTCACTTGAAAAATGCTAATTATTTTGTTGTCATAAAAAAAATTTAAAAAAATTACAAATGGACGTTAATATGAAAACGTTGGCAATGTGGAATAGGTGGTTTAAACTACTAGAAAAACATCGAATGTTCTGTTTCTTCTGTTTTATTGAAGCTTCTAGTTCCTACATCTTCTCCTTCTCTATTTCATTTTGATAGGTGGAGTCGGTTATTATAGAAGAAAATTCAGCTGTGTTCTACCACACATGAAATTACGCCCCCCCCCCCTCCCCAAGTAATTTGATGCCGTTGAAACATTCTGGGCAGTATTTTGATAAGCATCCAATCCACAGCCTAAGCTGTAACTTGACAGCAGATATTGCATAGAGAAATCTAGGCCTCTCTTCTGCGATGTAATTAAAAGACACTAGCATCAAGACCGTCATTTGCAATCAGCTTGTCTTTCATTGCAACATGAGCCTCTCTTATCATTATTCTAGAACGGATAAAAACCTTTTCCTTAATTTTTTCTTTCGTTGACTTAGACCAAAAAATTTACTATCCACTACGATGAGCCAAGACTAAGGTGACCATACATCATCCCGTTTTGAACGGAACAGTCCCGTCTTAAATGGAGCAGCCCCGTTTTGAATGGAACAGTCCCGTTTTCAAGTAGCCTGCCTCTTTTTCTCTGCACATAGCTGCGGAACACTGAAATGTTTTGTTTTCTGAAGTGACAGAAAGGAATACTGGAAATGTTTCAACATAAAGTTATTGGATAGAATCGTTTAAGTATTTTCAAACTAATTATTTAAATCATTCGAACTTAAACACATGCGTTTGCTCGGTACTAATGAGTCGGTAGAAAGTGCCTTTTCACTTATGAATAATTCGTGGGATCGCGGAAAGGCACTGTTGCAAATCAGTGTTCTTAAAGCAATGTAGATTGTGAAAGCAAGTTGTATGAAATCTTGCCGAGAATTTCATTCTTATTTAAAACCAGTGCTAAATGTATTCTAGTCATTTTGTGCATGAAATATTTGCACAATCTTTTAAACATAAATTCTTTTGCATCAAAAATTGCTTAAACAAATTATAATGCTATGTGTCTTTTTTTTTTTCACGTGTTCACTTCTCTTGTATTCTGTAATAAGCACAAGCTACAAAAAATATAAGACTTTTTTAATGCACATGTAGTTGCTTGAAATTGGTAAAGAGCAGTCCCGTTTTAAGAAAAACAAAATAAATGGTCACCATAACCAAGACACACTGCATAAGTTTCAATGCCCGAATATCTTTTCCAACCCTTAGGAAGTAGTTTACATGCTGCGTGATTTATACGAAACCTTCGGCTAAAACGTACTAGGTGACTAGAAAGTGTACAGGGTGTTTGTAAAGTCTTGCACTGAAAAGGAAAAGTTATTTAAAAAAAAAATTAAGATTCATGCACAACTTGTTTTTCAAAATCTTTACCTCATCAAGTAAATTTCCCCATTGGTGCAGAAATAGATAAATGCGTGTAGGTGGCGCTAACATTGAAAACTGAAAATAACATATATGACAAAAAAAAAAACTTTTTTTTCTTATTTTTTTTTACCAATTGGTTTCGTCAAGGAAAAAGTGTACACGGGTCTTGAATATTGACAAATTAAAGGAAATATCGATAGTAATGGGGATCAGATGTTATATGTTACAGCTGATATGCTAGCTAATACCTGACGTCAAAAGAATGACGAGGGGATTTTGAAGTTAACCCCCCCCCCCCAGAGCCCTTGGTTTTAACACATCTTGCCTATTCTAATATGATAATTTTTGTCGCGTAAAGCCTCTTAGGACCAAACCAGTACCTCACAGAAGGAAAATTCTGGCGGCGCTAGTGCCTGATATGAAGTTGAAAATCATGAAATCTTCGCAGAACTGCGAAAATGAACAAGTAGAAGTGTGTTAAGGTTGAGGAAAAACTTTTTGAGATAAGAATCAAAGTAAAAAAACGATTATGATTAAATATATTTTTAAAGTGAATTTCCGCTGTCAGTGCAAGTCATTACTAGAAATTTCCGTAACAGGGGTTTAAAGTCAAATTCATTATTATGCTGCAAGACTTTCAAAAACCAGAATTAAAGTCCTTACTTTCGAATCACGATTTTCATTACCTGCTGAAATATGGAAAGGAATGGTTTCGTTATCTTTTCAGAATTTCCCTTGGATTTCAGTCTAAAATACTTGATTCTGTTTCTACCCTGGGTTTTGGTTTATTACCGAGTGAATATTTTAAATTCAATTTCAAATGTTCTAATGCAGCGTTTCCCAAACTCAGGGTCACGACTTGACTTAGGTGAACCGCAACGCTCTAATAACAATCTATTTAATTCTACCATTAAGGGATTATTTTGCTACTGACATCATTTTCTAAAATTATTTTTTAAAGAAACACAAAAAGAAACAAAGTGAAGATCTAAGATATATTTTCTACTGCAGAAAAATTTAGTTTTGCGTAAAATAAAGACAGTTCTTTTAAATCTAGAGGGTTTTGAATTTTAAAAGTAAACATGTCATCTTTACTAATAATAAAGCTGAAAGTCTCTCTGTCTGTCTGGATATCTGGATCTCTGTGACGCGCACAGCGCCTAGACCGTTCAGCCAATTTTCATGAAATTTGGCACAAAGTTAGTTTGTAGCATGGGGGCGTGTACCTCGAAGCGATCTTTCGAAAATTCGATTTTGTTCTTTTTCTATTCCAATTTTAAGAACATTTTCCCGAACAAAATTATCATAAGATGGACGAGTAAATTACCAAGTTATCATAACGTGGAACCGTAGCATGGGCAAACCAATTGGCTAGAAGTTCACCATACATTATTCGTAAATATACAGGCGAACCAAATGACCCTTTAATTTTTCAACTACGGGCAAAGCCGTTCGGGTACCACTAGTAGTGAATTTTTTTAAATACTATCATGGTACGTATACTTTTTTTTGGATACTGTCAAAACAGATTATATCAACTGAAATAGTGTTTAGTATTTGGCATTAAATTGAATTATTTAAATAAAATTATTTTTAAGTCATTTTTAACTAATAAAGTATTTCTAAATTATTAGTGCGAGTGGGTTTGAAATGGGTAGCTTAAGATAGGGTTTCAAGAAAGTAAGTCTCAATGTTTGACTATTTTCGAGCACCTGTTCTAATGCATCATTGCTGTATGTTCTTGCTCGTGTTTGAATATTTCGCAATTGTTTTTTTCTCCTTTTCTTTCTTTCTTTCTTTATTTATTTATTTTTTAAAGAAAGCGTTTAGGATAACGGCATCAGTCACAGACATGCTTAAGACATAGCTCTCATGTTAACTCAATCTTCTGAGCCTTTTAATGTATATTTAGACTTTTTAAATTATTTTTCTCTCGTGCAACTACATCTCATCTAACGTTCCGCTACTTCTGGATCCTCTGAATTAGTTGATTCTCTTTTTATTTGCTCAAGTTCGAAAAAAAGTCCGACCCCCAGTAAGAGACACCGAAAAATCTAATGATATCCAGCAACAGGCAGCATGAGGAAAGGATGAGTAATAGAAAAAATTCCCTTTTTCTCTTCAAAATGTGCAAAAGTTCTATATTTTTAGAATTAATGCCTTCTTAAATTCAAATGTACATGAAACACCAGCTTCATAACCTTCCACCACTGTCTTGATGTAAATACCGACTAACTCATAAAACTCACTCTGGTAACACTAGATGGTTGCATCGTATTCATGGGCCACATCAGCATCAGTTTTACCCGCCTAAAATTCTTATTATTTAAATCCAAACTTATGACTTTATGTTACTGGACCCTTGTCTGCTATTGGCGCCGTTACCCTACTTGAGACGACTTCAAAACTAGCTTTATTTTGTACACCTCTTACAGAAACAAGCGTTTTATATAAAATTGTGGTGAACTAACTGATCACCGGCTGCATAAGAAAATTACACGGTTTAATATATAATGAGCCAACTTGTCGCCTCAAGCAAAGTGGAACTACTAGTAGAAAATAAAGTATTACATTTTTTATTTGTGCATCGTTTGGTTTATCGTTCATACATTGCAATTTCTTTTAAATGCGTGATTCTTTGTGAAGTCAGCAAGCTTACATTGGAGAAGCTGAGACGTTTGATGTGTAGAAAAATCGTATTTATTAAACTTTTGAACATGAGTATTATTTCCAATAATAAACTTTTAAAGATAATTATGATCTGCTGTAAACTCGTTTTACCTCCTTTTTGTTTTAAATAAAAATGATAGAATCTTCTAAAAACCTCGAAATCTAAATTTTCATGATTTTCTACAAAGGTAATCCAAATTTAAATTCAAGTCCAAGCATTTATTTGGTTTTATATTCCTAAATTCGTAAAGCACCAAAAAACTACGTTAGCATCGTCACAAAAAAAAAAGACTAGATCAAAAATTTTAAAAAAGAAAGAAAAAAAGAGCAGTTAAAATTCTCTAAACACGGTTAAAATACACATTAAATAAAGAAGAAAAATTTTCCTGGGAATTTATAACATATTTAAAGAACCCTACGTGTGGGAAATAAGAAAATTTTGATAAAAAAGTGAAATTGGTTCTATCCTTGCGAAATATATCAAAAAAGTTATTTTTTGGCTTTTAAAGTGCTTCACTTTCGCAGATCAATAATCTTGTAAGTGGTAGGTGCCTTTATGATGGGTTTCGTCTGACACTGTGGTCCCAATTAGAGTTTTTTCGTGGACCTAACGTAAAAATTGATTTGCATAGCATTTCATTTGTTGAAAAAAAAAACTTTTTAAAATGTGTAGTTCAGGCGAATTCGTGAGTACGTTCAGCAGAAACGTGAAGTCGTTAATTAAAATTGACTATATAAGTTTAAGCATAGATATCAAATTGGTGAACAAAAGTTCCCGAAATGCAGTTTCTGGCTATATTTGGCCGATTGGGGGGGGGATTATGAACCCCATGCCTCCCTCCCCCCTCTCTGGATCCGCGCTTTGTGAAAATAAACTTATGATACCGTGGAAAAAGAGTTGAGTGTCTTGAAGTGTGTTGATTTGAGAGAGAGAGAGAAATAGGAAACGAAAAGTAATTTCAGTTCTTCTGGGAAGCAATGATTGACTATTACTACTGGTTCATTAAGAGAGAACTTCCTGAACGAAAACATGAATAAAAACTGATACTAATGTACTCGATTTAATACACTCAAAAATTTTTCGACTGTGCAAAATTTATGAAAATACACTACGGGTAAATAAAATATTTTAGTGTGTAATCTCTAGAACTTATATTGTAAGAATTCATAAATACATATTCGCTTTTGAAAAAAATAAGAACCACGTAAACGTTTCTACCATTATTTTTATACACCCATGAGTTTATCTAACCAAAATATTAGCTTTACATTACTGATAAAAATGAAAAGTCAACGTTTGTTTAACAGTGATATCGTTTACCGATGACAACGTGGCAAATATCAACAATATTTAAAAATTAATAGTGATTTCATATATGGACTGAATGCTGTTAGTATTATGGTAGTTTTTTACCATCACAATATTATAACAAAGTGACTGCATTCAACTGGTTCATGTTGAAGTTTACGCATCAATACTGATACATGTTTCAAATGTCCCAACTGAGACGAAAAATTTGCCAACTGACTGATGACAAAATTTGCAAACTGATCAATTAATTCAGATTACAAAATCAAACCAGTAATTATATCATGTGGAGATTGTAATATTTGAACAGTAATCCAAGAGCATTTGTGTAATTAAAAACCTATTTAATTAGATTTCTCCTGTACTGTTTTTTATGTGCCAATTTTGTCTCTTATGAGGGTACAAGACTCTTAGAAAAGAATAGGGAAAGGGAAGTAAGATGACGAATTTAGCATTTTTATAACTCATTCATTGATATCAATATCAGTCTAAACGCTGTTTGAGACTCAGGGATGTGTAATGAAGTTTACTTTCACTTTTCACTCCGGGTTCCCCCTACCTACTGCTGTTCTGCCGTGGGCAGGTAAAGGGCAGTAACTGCAAATTGGTCTTTTTTTTTTTTTTTTTTTGCATTTTTGTCATCTATTGTACTTTAGCTTTACTGTACGAGCTTCCTTATTTGGTTTTCGCTGAAGAAAAAGCTCGAAAGAAAAACGTCCAATTCCAAGTAATTCGATCCCAATAATATTATAAAGATATTTCCGTTATTCTTTACTACTAAAGCACTATGAGTCCGAATACTTATAAAAATTGAATTTAAAAGAATATTAAAAAGTTTTGTAATAGTGAAAATATCTTCATACCAATACACGAGTTACACGGAATTCGATGAATGCGTAAGACATACAAAAAAAAAAAAAAAAAAAAGAAACCGAAAAGAAAAAAAAACATATGAGGATAAGAAGTTTCGCAAATTGTCGATTTCAATTTAAATTCGAAGGGGAAAACAGGAATTTTCAGAACTTTGGCATCTCGATTTGTACTTACACTCCAGGAAAAAATGTAGACTCATTTTTTTTTTCAATTTTCTTTAAATTTTAAGTAAACTTAATGTAGCTTTACTTCGTTCAAATAAAGATGAATAATTGCCCCCCCCCAAAAAAAAAAATCCTAAAATTCAGTACGCTAGTAAATCACAAGCAGCTAATGTAATTTTGAAAGTGTTAAAAAATTTACTATGGCGTGAAACTTAACAAAAGTATAGACTCAAAGGTGACAACACTGCATTGCAGAAAATTTTGAGCGATTAAATTCATTTAAAGAGATAACATAAATCAATGTGGCCATTAGGAATCGTTAGTTGCTTCACTTTTCAAAATTAATGGCAAACACTAATAGTATGATTTAAAAAGAAAACTCCTATGAATAAAATTGTACACTTGTATTTTTCTCCCCATAAATGCACTTTTGACATTTTTTTTTCCAAACATAAAACGCATATCCGAGGAAACAACCAGAAATTTCACAATTTCATAAGTAAGGATTTTGTGTTTAATTTTAATTTGTACTGCTTGTCATTAATTTTGAAAAATAAAGCAATTAGCAGCCACTAATGGCAAAATTGTTTCACATTATGGCTTTAAATGACTTATTCGAGCCAAATTTAATTTAATCAAGGATTTTTTACCTTTGAGATAATGCTTTTGTCAGGTTTTACGTAATCATAAAAAAAATAAAAATTGTCATTATTTGAAATAACATTAATTTCTTAATTAATTTATAAGCTATACTGACTTAAGTACTAATTTTCCACTTTTTCATCTTCAGTTTAAAAAATAAAATATAATGGAGTTAAGTTGTGATTAAAGCGAAATAAAACAAAAGAATATAGTCTTATATTTTGTCCAGAAGTGTATTAATTTATTAATAAACATAAATGGGATATATATATATATATATATATATATATATATATATATATATATATATATATATATATATATATATATATATATATATATAATGACGCTCAGAGGAAAAATCAAATAGCAATCAAATATATCTAAATAGAATATAATAAAAATCTTGCGATTGGTACCGTCAGACAGCTAACTTCATTTGTTTAGTTATAAAATTCTACAACCTCTAACTTGCAGATAAATGTATATACTTTATTTCAGTAATTTATCCCTTAGTGCCATTTAATATTATACGTTTAGTAGTACGTTCATGCTTTTTATTTTTGTAGTGCTTTGTTACACCAATTAAAATGCTTTCAAGTGCAACATCCCGATGAATGGTAATTTCACTCATGCTAACGTAAGCTGGGGAGTATTCAGGGTTGGATCTAAAAGGAGTAGGACACGAGTAATTAAATTTATTATTATTTTTTTTTAACTCATCCAGACGAATCCTTTTTTGTAGCCTGTTTTTTTGTTCCTACGCGAGATCTTCCTCAATTCTTGATCGATTTCTATGGTTCACATCTTATTTTACAGCTTGTCGCGCAGACTAATGACGAAAAATAGACCCACGATCTAAAAGTTTTTTTTTCTGTCAAAAATAAAACCTTTTTTTTTTTTTTTAAACACCGGACTGAAGTTTTCGGTTAAACTTATAAGTTTAACTTGCACTTTGTCTGACAGAGCTGAATAGCTCGATCGGCAGAGCGTTTGAAATGTAACCAGAAGAACGAGTGTTCGGGCCCGGCCCAGACGATCTGCATCACAAAAGTAGACAAATATCGCGCATTACATCAGCGCTTACGAAGCATAAATAACGCAAGTGAGGTGATAAAGTTAATGTGTTGGAAACGCTCCTTGCTGGAACAAAACTTGATGCAACCTGTGGCTAAATTGATTTTTTATTTATTTACTTTTTTTAAAAGCTTTGGCCTCGGTCAGAAAACTAAAGCATAATGTAAGCGAAAATATAAGTATCAGGTTTAAGATTTCAGACTAAAATGAAATAACTTTTTGTTCAGAAAAAAAGAAATCATATACTGAATTGTAGATTCTTCTAATGACAGTTTTTGACCTTTGTACAAATAAAAAATTACTACCCCAAATTGAAATTACGTTTTTCATTTAGTTAACCTATGAATATTTATTAGAATACGAAGTAAAACATTAAACTTACTAACAACTTGATGGGTAAAATATCGTTTTTTTTCTTCTTTCGGCAAAAAACAAATAGCCAGTCACATTTTTACTACATTCGAAAAGCTACGCTAAAAAAAAAAAAAAAAAACTGAGTAAACTAATTTTGTATTTTATACGTTCGCTTAAATGATGAGCACGTGCTGCCATCGAAGCCATAACGGTTCAAGCAGCCTGCGGTAACAAATTGTACAATTTTTCAAAAATAAAACACATCTCTTCATTATCTTATCTTATATATTATTTATGTGGATTATTTTTCTGTCGGTATGCGAGATATTTCTTATTTCTGGAAGAAATTCCGTCTTAATTTTAAAGCTTATCAGGACAGTTAATGACGAAAAATAGACCTACTGTCTGAAAATCAATTTTTCGGAAACACCCCTTGATGTTACAAAACCTTGATGCAGCTTGTAGTTCTTATGTAGGTTTTGTTTGTTTTTTTTAAGTAAAATTCTAATACAATTTTCCATTTTTTTTGCTCCACTTTCGGCGGGAAAAAAATCACAATTAACCGTTTTTTTTCCATAAAGTTAAAAAGCACTGGACTTAGTCGTTCGGTTAAGTTGATAAGTTTTTTTTTTTCGATAGAGCGTTCGGCTATAAGCTAGCTAAACTTCGGACCCGCCCGGGCTGTCCACTTTAAAGCTAATTTAGATTAGTATTAATACATACATCAGATAACACACATAGCGCAATAAAATAAATGCGACGGGAATGCTCCTTGGCGTTTCAACTCCTTAATGCAGGCTACAGTTATTATGCATATAAGCTGACTATTAATCAAAGGTTGTTCTTTCTTTTTTTTAAGCTCCGTTCAGATAATTGAGTATAAACCCAGTAAACCTTTACTATTTTTTCGAATACGATGTAAAATATTAAAATTATTATCAACTTCACAAGTAAGATTTTTATTTTCTACTCTTCCGCTTTCAGTGAAAAAAAAAAAATTGTCTACGTTCGAAAAATTACACGTAAAAAACGGACTCAGTCCAACTGGTTTTGGTTCTGAATTTTAAGAGATCGATTAAAAGAAAAAATATGTGCAGGAGTTCAAGCAGAACGATTGAAGCAGCCTGATATGGGAAATTGTATCAATTTTCAAACATAAAAACACTTATTTCCAATCTAATTTGTTATTTCTCTAGAATGTTTGTTCTGGAATGTTTGCTGGTGAGTTAGAGGGGGGGGGGCGGAAACCCCATAAATGTACGTCTAGTTAAGAGTCTGCAGTAGGAAGGGTACTTCCGGTGACCTTAAAGTGTCATTGTTTGTTTGCCAAAAAATATATAATTCAGGAAAACCGTTGTCGGATAAATAACGTCCCGGTTTAAATAGTTTCGGTTAATCGAGTATCACTGCAATTATGTTGTTTATATTTCCTTCACGCAACTATGCAATAAACAGTTCATATAGTATAAATTAAATCAATCAGAATCCGTACGTTACACAAATACCAAACAAGTAAGAAAGCTAATAAATCAGAAAACGAAACAAAAAATAAACCTAAGATTCTTCCGAATATCAAATCGGTGAAGAAATTTCTCACTAAACAGGACTTAAATAAGGAAGACGCTGTCGCTTTTTTTCAGAGTCGATGAAAAATTATCACCTTTCGGGATTGTAGCCAAGGACATCATGTTTCTAGGCACACGCATCCACTACAATCAACGTGATGGTATTTATAAAGAAGAATCTTTTGCGTTTAAGAGGGATGGTGATGTTTGAATCTGCGACATCAGTAATCGTTGTAGAATTTTTTTTGAAAGGAATAAAATAGCAACGATAAATTCTAGAATAGATCTAAGGACCTGATAAACTTTTTTTAATGCTTTTATAATGTCAAATCAGATTTTAAAGACGTGGAAAATTAAATTATTTTTTTCACTTAGTACGCGAGTTTCATTAGCTTTAACAATAACAACATTGATCTTTCCAAATTACATGGATAGGTCATTCTAAATTAGCCTGTAGATTTTATTTAAAGAACTTGAAGCATTTGGTGCATACATTCCTTGCGCTACAACTTTTGATGCAGATTATTTGTCGTTGAAATGTGAAAATCAATCAAGAAATTGACCACTGGCCTTTTTGGCAGTTCGATTTGAAATATTGCTGGGATACATTATTAAGAAAAACAGCGTTCTTATTCTCTTCCTCGTGTGGAAACGCACTGTATTGTAATAACACATGCTATTGCGAATACATGAATACAGAAAATAAATCTTCAATTCCATACTATTTCTTTTCTCCCTAAAAATTGAGTGTCCGTGTTTGTGTAACTGCTCTTATGCAACCTCTATTACTAGATATAAAAGTTGTCCATTCTTGTCAAAACAGGACGACATAAGAGAAAACAGAAGCTTATTAATTCTCGAAATAATCATGGGGTCGATTTTTGTTCTTCAAAAAATTTCGTTTTGAAACATTTTCTCAAATTTTTGTGAGCCCAGGCATGGTCCTGGGCATCTTCTCCCTAAAAGATTTTATTTTAACAATTTGTATTTATAATCCCATAGATTATGTAAAGGTGAGGACTGTTATGAACACCACCCTCCTCCCCACAAGGTAAATTCTCGCTGCGCTATTAAACGAAGTATAGTAAGAAGGTAAATGGCGATTTTTTTCGCCATTCCCATACTTTTCCCAGATACGTTTGCTGGAAAATATAGACAGTTTATAACATTTTATATAAAAGGCTTTCCTGGCAAGTGATCATCACCATTTGGAGTAAGAGCTTTGAACAGCGGGACAACCTCGATCCACATATGTTCATTCAGTAGCTGACCTAACTTCAAAAGCAATTTTAAGAATGGCAGCAGCTTCTTTTTTTCTGCAAAATCTTGGAATCTTGCTGCAAATTCCTTCTTCAGAAGTTAAATAAAACTTTAAAATACTGCAGTGTCTATTTCGGAATTGGTTTATGTTCAATAACTTTTGGACAGTGAATAAATTTTTGACTGCAATGTCGAAAGGTTTTCGTTTTAAGAATAGAAGCGTCTTCTTTTTCTCTGCTTAGTCTTGGAATCTTGCTGCAAATTCCTTCCTCAGAATTAAAATAAAGCTTTTAAATAGTGCAAAGTCTATTTCAGAACTGGTTTGTGTTCAAAAACTGTTGGAAAGTGATTAAATTTTTGACTTGCAATGTCTTTTACACAAAAATCCAGCTTTTGCAATTTGAAAACGACGCTTTATAACAGATATTAATATCCTATTTTCCTCCACCTCGTTATTTAGCTAACTTAAATGTTTCAGAATGTCTTTCAAGAACATTACATCCACTTTCTCAAAAAGGGAGGTGCTACTTTAATTTGCCAAAAACGCTCAATAACCTGATCTTTACTTACCAACGAACATTTTCGTGCTTCAATAAGTCAGAACGTGCGTATTTACACTCAGACAGACGCACAGAACGAGTACTCATAAAGTCAACTTTATCAGGCTGTCTATTATTTCTTTCAGAACGACACCAAGTTTTCTCCCAAAGACTGCTTAATGAATCATACGTTGATGAGATAGTAACTCATTATTGTTATCTTTGATACTTTACAGTATACTTTCTTATTTTTTTTTAGGTTCACCACTCGAACCCCATTTGTTGAAAGAGATACTATTTTATCATAGCTGATGTTTAGTGTTATCAAGAAGTCATCAAAAGTCTTGAATAAATATTTCTGCTTATATCTTTCCTAACGGTCATGTTTCCAGCAATTTTTCATTAATTGCATTTTTTTACAATAATGAAAAGCTGTTCCTAGTTAGGTAATTGTTATTCATTGGCAATTTTGCATGATTCATTAAGTGCTGCAAGGTACCTTGAGTAGAAGTTCGAGCTTTCATTGTTCGCCCTTGACACGAGCCTCGATCACGTAATCACCGCACTCTCCTGCACTGCCCAACGCAACAACTATGCAGTTCATTTATGTGTAACTAACCATTTTGAACTTTAATTAGTTACATAATTTCTCACGAAAAAAAAAGATAAAGGTCATGCAAAAAATTATTGCTCTCTTCTCTGCAGAAAAAATAGTGAAAAAATAAGATTCGTGTTATTTATTTTTCAAAACATTTTTTTTTCTGTTCAATTTTTGATCTTCCGATGTCTGGACTCCAGAACTCAATCGCGGTCCGCCAGTTGTTGATTGTTATAATATATAATCTATCATTCGAGTATATTTTTCCATATATACTCAAGGTGAATTCATCATTCAAATCTATTAATCATATTTGTTTAATAAGTATCACAAGAGACGAATTTGCATTTTTCTGGAGGTACATGTTCTGTTGCTTTTTTTTTACCACTCCGTAATCTCTGTTACTTAATTGTGGCAAATTTTTTACCCAAGATTTTTGAATATTCACACATGAAAGGGAGTAATGTTTTTAATACGTAAATATTTGTTTAATATCAATTTTCACTCAATACCATACTAAAAATTTTGAGTAATGAGTAACGGTGCGTAGTGTCATAATTGACATTCTTAGATTTTTATGGAATTTTCATAAATCTTAACATCTTAAATTCAAATACATTTTTTTTTAAATTTATCATTCATAGTTCATGATTAATTTTTTTGGAAATTCGTCAAATGCACTTTTTTTTTAACTTACCGGCATTTCTTTAAAATGTTATTACTCAAACTCATGGGAGCTAGTAATTTTTATAATAGCTCACTTTGAAGGTAATGTTTTTACCTTTGATTTGATATACAGTTTACATATTTTTCTAGAAAAAAATCTCAAATTTTTAAAATTTTAAAGCTAAAAAGTTTTAAAAGTTGAAAAGTTTGTAAAACATTTATAATGTTTTGCGCAGTTTAGTAAATATATTCAAACCGTTTTAGAGTGGAATTGTGAATGGATCAGCAGTTACAATAAATAATGTGGGGAAATGTTTTATTTTAGCTAAACTTTTTGGTAACTGCTGTTAATTTTAATCCCTTCATGGTCTAATTCTGAAAAATTTTAGATATATTCATTACAATACATTAAAAAATATATAATTTTTCAAAATTTTCGGAGGACACTATCTCGAAATTTTTTTATTTTGAAATTTTTATAATGTTGTAAAACAAACAATTTCTTTCTTTAATTATTTAAGTTACGAATAAAAATAAAGTGCATTCAAATTTCTTCAAAATGAGCTATTGTACAACTCTGTAGCTTGCATAAAACTTGATTCATAATATTTTAGAGCATTTTTTTTTCTGCAAAAATTTTCCTTTATTAATTGTTGCAATTGCGGATTCATTTATGATCCCACTCTGAAAACTACTAGATGTATTTATTAAAATACATAAAAATAATCTATTTTTTTTAAGTTTTTAAAAGAAACTTTCTTTTAAATTTCGTGGTTTTTTTTTCAACAACTATTGAAGTTATATAGCAAATTGAAGTATATGCATATATATATATATGGGTCTTTAAAACAAGCTATCTATAACTCTGTTGTACCTACAGAACTTTGGTTATAAAATAAAGTAAGCAAGTAAAAAAAAATTTGAAAAAAAAAAAAAAAAAACAAGTAAGCAAATAAAATTAAAACAAATAAAAAATGTTCTTTTTCACGAATTAAAAAATTAATTACTCATCAATTATGCATAGTAGATTTTTTAAATATTAGGGGAGTGTGGGGCAAGGTGAAATAGTTAAGAGGATAGAGTTTTTTCAAAATGAACAAATCGGAAATTTGTTTTGAAAATTTCAGTACATAAAGAAAGAACATATTTTATTATAATACTTAAGTTGAAAAAGAATTTTTTATTTTTGGCAGTAAATTTAAGTCTTGAAAAAAAGTGGAAAATTTTCACTTTTTTTTCCGTGGGGCAAAGTGAAAAATAAAATATTTTTCTAAAATATTTTCTGTTCGATATGAAACATATTTTTGATCAAAAGAATCAGTAAATAAAAGGTTGAATAACTAAATAAAAAGATAATGAAACAAAAAACAAATAATTAAATGAATAAATCAATTGATATATGAAGAAAAATAAATGAGAGAGTAAAAGAATTGGTGAATAATAAAATAAGTGAATGAATGAAGAAATAAGTGAATTACTTAATGAAGGAATGTAAACGTAAGTGATTTAGATTAAATGATGGAGTGAGTAAATGAAACAAACTAATACTAATAAAAGAATGGATGAATAATAAAATAAGTGAATGAATGAATAAAAAAGTGAATTACTAAATGAAGGAATGAAAGCGTAAGAGATTTAGATTAAATGATTGAGTGAGTAAATGAAACAAACTATTTCACTTTGCCTCTATGTACTTGATTAATTGCACAATTCATTTAAAGCAAAAATAAGCTCAATATTAAGTAAATTTTTGCTGCATTGAATATTAGGAAATCTAAAATTATATTTAAAATGATAATAACAAGAACTTTATTATTTTGTAGTAACAGAAATAATTTTTGACTTACAAAAACATATTACAGTATGAGTATCAATTTTTAAAAATTTCCTGTATTACCAAATGCTTTAATCTTCAGCGGTATTTTTTTGCTGACTGGAATGGACTACATATGGTATTACATGGTTAAAATAATACCAGATAGGTGGAGCTAAAAGCAGAAAATATTTCACCATTTGACTTTGCCCCATTTTACACTACTTTTGAGTTCAAGATGTCACAATGTAAGATTTCAGAAAGTGTCATGAAAATCTGGTCAGGTTGAGTTTTTCTTTCTTTTTTTTGGTTGATTTGACATGGAATGAACTTTAAACATAAAAGTCACACGTTACAATAGGGTTGGTGCGGATAAGCGGGTCACTGGGGTATGAGGGTCACCCCCCCCCCCCAAAAAAAAACTGAAATATGGATAAAGTTTTCAAACTTTTTTACACTGATCATGTTAAATTTCATCACAGTGATTGGTTTTGCATATTTGGGCTTCGTGGAATTTTTTTCTAGGTCATAGCACTTAGTCAAAAAAAAAATATGATTTTTTTTTTTTTTTTTTTTTTTGCGTGTTTAAGCATCATTTTTCAAAGAAGTGTTTCTAGGTTAGATTTTATTTTTTTATGATAGTTATTTTTTTACGTATAGCTTAAATTAAAGTTCATAAAGCAACAAGAATTTTTTTTATAAAATATTATTAATATTTGTTTAAGAGGAGGGGTCCCACTTACCCCATAATTTTTTGCTATAAGGGGTAAGTGGGTCCATTCACTACGGGGTAAGTGGTTCTTACCCCGTCCCTCTTATAATAATGGGGATTTCAAAATCAAAAGCGACTCTGATTAAATATTTGTATTAGTGAAATACAAGACAACTATGATGAATAAGTACTCTCTTAAAAAATTCCAGCGATTTTAACTCAGACTGAGTAAATTTTCACTCCTTTCCAGTGTCGAAAACGCACTTTCCTTATAGGAGTGAATTTCATTCCTTTTGCGGAGCGGTTATTTTCACTCCTTTTGGATAAGCTAATTTCACTCCCTTTTGATAAGTGTTTTTCACTCTTTTTAAGACTAAATTAATATCCGAAATGAGTGGTTGCTTTCCGTTTTGGAAAGCCGCTATTTCACTCTTTTTTAAAATAAAATAGGTAAAATCATTTCACTCTCATTTGGTGAAATTGTTTTTTAAACGTGTTTTCATGTGCTTATGCTGTGTATTTGAATTTAAAACTGTTTTTAAAACTGTTATTTCATTTGAAGAAAAAATTTGTTTTTTAAGTTAAAAAATGAAAAAAAAATGTTTTTAGTGTTTCCGAAGAGGATGCTCAAGAACTGTATGGTAAGTACGAAGAATTTTCTTTTTTATTAAAACTTTAACTGGTAATATTTCTTGAACTACTCGTATATCGTTACAAATCACCCACGTGCAATATTACGTACATTTCCGGATCTAAAGATTGAAATGAAATTAAAAAACCCACACAGTTCCAAATAAATATATTTAAAATTTTGAAACTCTATATTGATATTCTCGGTATGCCTTTTAACATTAATAATGTTTTAAAAGTTTCATCAGTTCAAATTAATTTAAAAAGTCACTCATAAATTGTGACAAGATACGTTTGAATTCAATTTTGTTTCTTCGAGGCCATTCATTAATTACGTAAGGACAATTTTGGCAATTTTTGACCTTCCCCCTATGTAAGGATGTATGACTCCCCCCCCCCCCATCTTACGTTAGATTCTTTTTTTTCTTCACAATAATAAAATAACAAATATTACATCACTGGGATTGTTCTTAAATTAACTATCATTTTTTTTTTTTTTTTTTAAACATTTTTGAGTAAAGAAATGTTTACTGTAAGGAATCTAGACCGAATGTTTTTCGACAAATTATTTTTGTATATGATGCGATAATAATTAAAAATAAGACATGCAAAACACAGTGCGATTCTTTTATTATATTTTACACGTTTCTTTCTTTGAAACACAAGTAAAAAACAGCTCATCCTATAATACATACTTTTACCTTCCTGAAGCAAATGAAATATAATATTTGCCAAACCACTTGACCGCGGATTTCTAATATGAAATATCGGCTTGGAAAATATTACGTAAGAATGGATCTACCCCCCCCCTCTCCAAGCAAGGGTATGTAGAGAATTTTCCACCCCCTCCCCCTCAGGACCCTGAATTAATGAATGGCCCGTTACACATATGAATGAGTGTATTATACAAAGTTTATGATACTCTTTAAAGTTTATTATACACAAAAACAATGTTTAATTTAAAATATACGCAGTGGTTGGAGCTCCGACCATCGGGAGCGGATTCGATATCCGACCTATAGATTTGCGCATGGTCGGTTCTGTAACGCCTGCCTAAAATATATATACAGTACACACACACCAAAGATGGTAACGACTGTTTCAAATGTCATATTTTTGATTCGATGACCGAAATAAAATTGTTGATGAAAGTTTCATTAATTTGGAAGAAAAAGTTACAAAAAGTTCGCCGTAACATTGCACGTGGGTGATTTGTAACGATATAGCAGTTCAAGAAATATTAACAGTTACAAGTTTTAATAAAAAAGAAAATTCTTCGCACTTACCATTCAGTTTTTGTGCATTTCCTTCAGAAACCTCATTCGGCAACAAATAGTGTTTTAATTCATTAAATGAAGACATTTAGATAGCGACATCCACTTGGTATTCGCGACCAACGTTAGTTAAGCCGAACGTGGAGGTATAGAAGATTCTCCCTAAACAAAATCACGTGACAGAATCGAACCAATGAAAATGTTTTTGAGTCCTTCTTTTAAAGAATGTTTTTATTTTTCGCTCTTCAAAGGAGTGTTTCCGAATTTCACGCCAATAAGGAAAAGTTTTAGTCTTGGTTTTTTTCGTAAAGCGTCTTTTTTCGATAAAGCTAGCACTCAGAAAGAATGAATGCACCCGCAATAGATTTCACTCTTTTTAAGAGTTATTTTTTCGTTCTTTTGAATTAAGAGTGTAGGAATTGATAGTTGAACTACAAAAACTGCTAAAGCTGGTGATTATGCATTTGTTAAACTTACATCAAAGTAAACCATAAAGTAGGTCTAGTGTTGGAAGTTGATGATACAAATTAAAAAATACACTTTGAATTTTCAAGAACGAATAGAAATAGTGACACTTTTTATTGGCATGGTGCAGATGATGTTGGAATAATTACTGAGGATGAAGTAATAATGGTTCTTCCTTAGCCAACTGCACATGGACGCAGTCCTTTAGTGTTTCCGATTTCTTCTTCAACTTATAGTTTTGACTGATTCACAAAAATTGATCTTCATCAACTGTATTACGTTCATTAAACACACCTTTATATGTAAAAGCAAAATATATACCTACAGGTTATTATTGAATTTCACAAATGAAATTGTTTTGTTTTTTGTTTTAAAATTTTCCGTGATACAGATTTAAAAGACAGTAAATATCTCATTAATGGACACATTTACAAAAAAATAATTCACACTAAAAATTTACATATTTTATCATAAAATACCCCTAACCCCTTTCTTAGATATGTTTCTTTTAAATTTAAAGAAAAGGGGGGCGTCCCACTTTTCCCCTCACTGTGGGGTAAGTAGGACACTAATCCAATTTTATCAAAATATAATCGTTAGGAATAGCTAAAGCATTATTTTAGAAAATAATAATGAGCTTTTGTTTATTAATGATGTCTAAGAAAAAAAAATAGGACAGCAAATTTCTTTTTTTTTTTTTTTTTGTTTGTTTCAAAACTTTTGTATAAGGTTTCAAAAACGAATTATTCTCAAAAGGAGTCAGCCAGCCCTATCACAAATAGATTAAATAGGAACATATCAAATCTATAAGGTATAGTTCATTTTATTAGTAACATTGTATTTCGATTATGAAATGTGAGGAAAGAGAAAAAGAATAATAAACTCTTAAAGCACATTCAAATTGCCCAAAAGTGTCTTGGTTATGTCCCAGAGAAGCAGGACCTTTTACAAAACTCATTATTGCATACATTGTACTTTAAACGGCAGTTTAAAAAATTCTGCAAAGTGCATCGCAACATGGCTCTTCAAAAGGACAAGTCGCTGCACCCTAAGAAATAGAGACATTCTCATATCTGTGAATGCTTGTTACATTGCATTGCGACTCGGTTTCTGCTAATACTGAGAATGAGATGCAAACAAACTAAAATGATGTTTCAGATGAACGTTTTGAGCAAAAAAAAGTCTTGCCCTCACCTTCTTTATAAGAAGAGGAAATCATGTGTTATACAAATATCCATATGCCATTGATGTGCATAAAAATATTTTAATTATCCATAGAATACAACGTGTACAATACTTATTAAATAAAAAATTATGTTTTCTTTTTTAAACAAATGTATAATCATTTTAAAAAAAATCAAATTGTAAGGCTATCAAAGTAACAACGGGGAAAGTTTACGCATTTTCATCAGGGCACATTTATACGCAAGTTCTTACTGTGTCCCACTACTATGTCCTACGTCTAAACGTGCCCCGGTCGCTTTTTTCGCTGTGTACTATCTCAAACCTTCAGCATTTTCAGGTTATTTAGTTTTGAAAATCACCATTCATTTTTAATTAAGTAACAGATTCGTATCTTATAGCTTACAATCAGATAGTGTTGTCTTCATGCCTGTTCAGCTTTAACTTTATACACTATTCAGCCTGTAATACATTTTCTTTATTTTAAAGATGGTAAGACATTACGTTCAAAACACTCACAGAACCACGTTATATTTCAAAATAATGAAAAGGTTTATCGATAATCCAAGTATTTCTCCCACTAGGCCTTCCACATCGTCACATATGGACTACCCCAACTGAGACCATTTGGAAAAGTAGGACTAAAAAGCTTAGGAACTAGGATTGTGAGCATCCTCTTTTTTTCCCCAACTGATACTCCGATTAAAGAAGCCCTCAGAAAAAAGCAGTTAGAAGCTACAAAGGAAAAAAAAACAAAATGAACAACACACAAAAAAAGGAGACATTACTTTAAAATTTATAAGTTGCTATCGAAGCAGAAATAGAACACATCAAAGAAAAAAGTATGAAACCAAATCCTGCGACAGGGAAAAAGTTAGTACACTCTGTAAAAAGGAAATTAATAAACGATTTTGTTTACAACGTAGAAAATTGTGCTTGCATCCATTGTTTGAAAGCACACAACCAATCAAAAAAAGGACAAGACAGGGTTCAACGTCTTGGATGTCAAAACGCAGTCCCATGACAAGCATGCGAAAATTAATACTTAATTTTCGTTAGTAAAATCTAACAGCGATGAAGAAGATGACTAAATAATTTCTGCTTTTAATTAGCAATAAGTCCTGTGATTTTAGTTTAGCCTATAAAATGCTCTCTAATTAATTGTTTGAAATTTTCTTATTTTCAAAATGTTTTAAGAGAAATAAAACATTTAAATTTGGTTAAATATCAATATCACTTACTCCTTGGTATCATTTTTATAATGCATAAACTTGCCTCACTCGATGCGTAAACTTGCTCCGTGCTCGGGACAAGTTTACGCAACCGACTTGGACTCAAAAAAAAAATTTTTTTTTAACGGTTAAAAACACAAGCTGATCAACAACTGAACAAACAAATTTTGACATCATTAACTGCTTTATAAAACCACAATGCCTAAAATTTCCTAGGCTCAAACATAAAAATTAAAAAATTCATTGAAAAAAATCCTCGTAAACGTGCCCCGGTCTACGCTAATTTATTTCCGACGATCAAACGCAGTGGCTCTTTAGAACTAGAATTGAAATGTTGAATGGACACGTTAACAAAAGAAATACAACACTGTAAAATATTTTGTGTATCCATGCTCAGGGCTGCGCCAAGCCTGATCGGCGCCGTCGTGCAAAAGTCTTTTGAGCGCCTTTATTCCCTGGCATTCGGGGAAAATATAGTTAACACCTGGAAAGAGGTTTTGTAAACAAATAAATGATGGAAAAAACTACGTTTGGCATTTAATTTATTAAAAAATGATGTGTGAATATTTAATTTTGAAATATGGTGTACGTTTTTACTTCATGTCTCGAAATTATTTAGAGTTCAGCAGCTCCTCTGATATGCTAATAACGCATTTTGGAAAAAAGAAAATGTTTGAAATATCAAAGTTCACGCCACTGTGAGTATTTATCTAATCTTTAAGTGATAAATAATCAATAAAACAGTTATGCCTGTCAAAACATGACAACAGGAGCAGTGGCGCAACAACAAAATAGTTTTAGAGGGGCAAGTTAAAAAAAAAAGTCCCTTAAAATTTTTTTAATTTGTAGCATTAAAAACGCAAGTTCAGACGGTCTTTGGTGGTATTGTGGGGAAAAAACGGTACAAGGGGCTCCGCGGAAATATGTAGAAGTTGAAGCCTTAAAACGCGGTTATACGCCATATTTATTGACGTTAGAATAAGAGATGGAACTCTGGGATTCTACCCGTTTTTTTTTTTTTTTTTTTTTTGTAAAAGAGACAGAAATCAATTCCTTCTCTCCCCACCAATTTTTTTAGAATTGAACTTCCAAAAACGCAATTGTAGGCAACTTTGAAGATTTTTACGGGAAGGAGATTTTAGAGTTCCGCCCTGGAAAATATTTCCAAATTAAAGCCCAAAAAAACTCAAGCAATATTCTATGACATCAGGAAAAGTTCCAAGGCTATTTCACTTAAATTTAACGTAAGTCATGTTTTAAAAATCTTAACTTTAATGATATTTTAAAGGAAGGCGGTTCGGAGGCCCTTGTCCGAATATTTTCTGAAATTGATAAGTTTTAAAAACGCGATTGTAAGACCATATTCGGTAACAATAGGGCCGGTAATCTTTCGAAATTGAAGCTCCAAAAACGCAATTTTAGGCGATTTTCGAACGCAGTTTCAAAGGATGTTGTTTGGTATTCGAAGGACTTTCCCTGGAATTTTTGCGAAATTGCAGATCTGGAAACGAAGTTTGAGATGCTCCGT